>NC_090649.1:342902529-343257954 GCF_040937935.1 Hyperolius riggenbachi | reverse complement strand
ACCGCGGCAGCCGTCACAGGGGACTTCTGCTGCTCCACGTTCCCATGGTATTGTTCATGGCTGGAGGGAGGAAGAATGGATACACTTTTAAACAATTTAAAAATACAACCATCTAAACTTTCAAACAACTTAAAAATACAACCATCTAAACTTTCAAACAATTTAAAAATACAACCATCTATCATTTTCAAAAAATTTAAAAAAAAGGGCAAAAAAACTTGCCCTCCGTAAAACATTCTTGGCAAATGCTTTCGACTTGGTTTGTCTTCCGCTGGCTGAAGGGTCCATCTGACCACAGATGCCTGGTCTGCAAAGCACGGTCAGGGCAGCTACAGCATGGGTCTCAGCAGGCTCCCACTTCGGGCCGGAATCCAACCTTCATTCCCCGCGGTGACAATGGCAGACTTGCCCTCCATAACGGATTCCCGTTAAAGGATTTAAAGTTAATTCATTTCAAATACACAGCAGGGCTTCGAAAGTCCGCCTCCTGTATTGTTATTTTTGGTCACTACCTCGGGGCGGGCGTGCATGCCTGCCTGCTGCCCTCCTTGGATGTGTAGTGGTAGCCGTTTCTCAGACTCCACACCGGATTCCATCCCTCATTCCCCGGCCATTACCCGGGGTCACAAATGGCAGACTTGCCCGCCTCCATATGATTCTCGTGAAAGGAATGTGGTGTCATCTTTGCCCGCCATAACTGGTTCTCGTTAAAGGATTTAAAGTACATTCATTTCAAATACACAGCAGGGCCTCGAAAGTCCTCTTCCTGTATTGTTATTTTTGGTCACTACCTCTGGGCGGGCGGGCGGGCGTGCATGCCTGCCCGCTGCCCTCCTTGGATGTGTAGTGGTAGCCGTTGCTCAGGCTCCACACCGGATTCAAACCCCTCATTCCCCGGCCATTACCCGGGGTCACAATGGCAGACTTGTCCGCCTCCACAGGATTCTCATTGTAGCGGTACTGAACAAGTACACAGCAAGTAGAAAATGTAATTTAAAAACAAAACGTAAGCTTTTTAACAATGCCATGGAAAGTTGAGAAGGAAGTCACACATTACCTGACATCACTGAGTGAGGAAGAGCAATCTCGTCATGTTGCGCAGTAGTCCAGCATGGCCATCACTACACAAACAGCTGTTTGCGGTGCGTTGCACAGTGAGTTCGGTGTGTCAGTGTGAAGCAGTACTCGAATTACACTCCCTGATTGATGTATATGTTACGGCCAGAACCCGAAGTGTGGCCACTTCTAGTTCTGGCCGGCCACTTCGGGTTCTGGCCGGCCAATATGCGAAGTGGCCGCAGCGCTGCGGCCAATGTGAGAAATGTTTTGTTGACGCCGTCTCGCCGCGGCCAAATTGATGACAAACTTGCTTAATTTTAATGAAATGTAGCCGGCGGCAATGTCATAGATGAAGCCGCCGGCTTTCGCGCACTGCCTCTCCCCGATCCACCCTCCCTCCTCTCCCCGCCTCCCATTACAATACATAGCAGCCGGGCGGGGACATGCAGCCGGAGAGTCGTTCGTCGCGGCAGGGGAATCCTGCCGTTCCTGCAGAGCGGGTGCTGGCAGAAGCGATGTCTGCAGCCTCCCCCGCTCTGCTGCCCCTGCTGCGACGAACGACTCTCCGGCTGCATGTCCCCGCCCGGCTGCTACGTATTGTAATGGGAGGCGGCGAGAGGAGGGAGGGGGGATCGGGGAGAGGCAGTGCGCGAAAGCCGGCGGCTTCATCTATTCTATGACATTGCCGCCGGCTACATTTCATTAAATTAAGCAAGTTTGTCATCAATTTGGCCGGGCGAGACGGCTGTAAACATTACATTTCTCACATTGGCCGCAGCGCTGCGGCCACTTCGCATATTGGCCGGCCAGAACCCGAAGTGGCCGGCCAGAACTAGAAGTGGCCACACTTCGGGTTCTGGCCGTAACATATACACATGCAAGATGTTTGAAAGCACGTTAGGCCTGCAATTTAGCATTCAATGTGATTTCTGCCCTTAAAACGCTGCTTTGCGTCACATCCAGATTTTTCCCCCGGGACTTTTGGCATGTATCCCACTCCGCCATGCCCCCCTCCAGGTGTTAGACCCCTTGAAACATCTTTTCCATCACTTTTGTGGCCAGCATAATTTTTTCTATTTTTCAAAGTTCGCCTCCCCATTGAAGTCTATTGCGGTTCGCGAACTTTTCCGCGAACCGAACCTTCCGCGGAAGTTCGCGAACCCGGTTCGCGAACCGAAAATCGGAGGTTTGCGACATCTCTAGTCTGATGTACATCATTACTGACAGTCCTTGTGTACCTCTGTCATCTTATACTCTTGCTGGCACATGTAGACCCCTCTATCTTTTTTATCATACAGCCTTACTAACACATCAGTCACATCACAGTACCCCTAATTTGCCAGATGTAGCCACCACTGTGCCCCTTATGTGCCAGCAGCAGCCACCCTGGTGCCCCTTATGTGCCAGCAGCAGTCACCACTGTGCCCCTTATGTGCCAGCATCAGCCACCCCAGTGCCCCTAATGTGCCAGCATCAGCCACCCCAGTGCCCCTGATGTGCCAGCATCAGCCACCCCAGTGCCCCTAATGTGCCAGCATCAGCCACCCCAGTGCCCCTAATGTGCCAGCATCAGCCACTCCAGTGCCCCTAATGTGCCAGCATCAGCTACCCCAGTGCCCCTAATGTGCCAGCAGCAGCCACCACTGTGTCAATACTATGCCAGCGGCAGCCACCCCAGTGCCCTTAATGTGCCAGCATCAGCCACCCCAGTGCCACTAATGTGCTAGGAGCAGCCACCACTGTGTCACTACTGTGCCAGCAGCAGCCACCGCTGTGCTCCTAATGTGCTAGCAGCAGCCACCACTGTGTCACTACTATGCCAGCAAATCCTGCGGCTGATCCAAGAGACGTGAACGCCAGCCTGAATGCGTGCAGCTTGACAGCAGTGCGTGACATTGTCGTAACTGCCATAGACAGGGACAGATATCCCTTACAGCACAGAGGGTGACAGCCTTGTTTTATCTCAAATAGGGCTGCTCCTCCTCTGGATTTGGTCAGGGCCTGTCTCTGCAGGTGTGCTGTGGGGGCAGGCTACTGGAAATCCCCATCTAATAAGGAGCTTATTATAGAGCATGGGTTAGTTGTCTGTGAGCTGCAATACACTGCAGAGCTCCCCCAGCCAAACACAAAGCTGCTTCTGTACAGCAGTCACTGGGACTACATGGCAGAGATCACTTTTATGCTGTAATAGAGGAATCTCATATTTCTGCCTTTCCCACCCTTGTGTTTGTTCCCTACAGGTGGATCCAGTAACAGAACCTCACCGGAGAGATATACAGGTCCTCTTAATTCCCTGTGCACCATCCCTCCGGCCTTCACATTGGCTTCAAATCACTCAGAGCTGTTTGGTAAAAAATAATCGTTTGGTAAAGTACCGCATTAGGTACAGTACAGACCGAAGGTGTAGACACCTTCTCATTCAAAGAGTTTTCTTTATTTTCATGACTATGAACATGTAGATTCACACTGAAGACATCCAAACTATGAATTAACACATGTGGAAGTATAGTACATAACCAAAAGGTGTGAAACAGCTGAAAATATGTCATATTCTAGGTTCTTCAAAGTAGCCACCTTTTGCATAGATTACTGCTTTGCACACTCTTGGCATTCTCTTGATGAGCTTCAAGAGGTAGTCACCTGAAATGGTTTTCACTTCACAGGTGTATTGGATTCATATAGCACCAACATATTACACAGTGCTGGACAATAAATAAGATTACAGACAATGATAATAGGGTTGACATGCAACACACTGCAGGTAATAAGCAGTAACATACACAATGCCAGATCATGCACTGGTAGTGCAGTAGTAGTCCCTGATATTCAAGTTCACGTTATTCTGTGGGCAGCAACAATCAGATGTCACCAACAGAAAGCTCTGTTGGTGGCAATAAAAGGAGGCAAGATTCATTTGGGTGATAAGTTGTATGCCTGTGCAGCGAACTGTTAAAGCTGCAGAGTGCTGAATTGTAAAAAATGGCCTGGTCACCTGGGGGTATAAGCCTGTGGTCCTCAAGAGGTTATTGTAACGATTGGTGTCAGCAACACAGATTTTTTCTGATTATTGGTGATCTGCAGTATCACCAATAATACAGATGCTATACCTGATTATGTGGTGATCTGCAGAATCACCAATAATACTAGTATAGCTAGACACAGGACACCCAATGTGGTATTGTGTTTGGTGCAACAGTAATTGGAGAAGTTATTGTAACGATCGGTGTCAACACGCAGAGAGAATCTGATTATTAGTGATCTGCAGATTCACCAGTAATGCATATATACACCAGATTATGAATGATCTGCAGAATCACTAATAATCCAGGTATGTCTAACCTCTGGACACCTGAGATATGAGTGTACAGTGTAACAGTAGCACTTTGAGAGAGAACCGCCAGAGGAACTGGAGGTATGAAGAAGAAGGGATTTCACCTCAGACTGTGGGTGAATCCCTAGGCCAAAGGCTCCCTAGGAGAGGGGCCTAGGCTTGGTTGCAGGAAGCCCTGCTGCTAATATAAACAGGCTTGCCCTAACTAGGTGTGAGGGCCTATTCTCTATGCCCTGGAACCGGGCTAAGGTATAACATAGAAATGACACAGTATCCTAGTCTTGGGTGTGAGGTCCGTAGTCACAACACCCTGGAACTGGTCTAAAGCATAGCATAGAACTGACACAGTATCCTAGTCTTGGGTGTGAGGTCCGTAGTCACAACACCCTGGAACTGGTCTAAAGCATAACATAGCATAAGCATGAGAAAGTATTCTAGCTCAGTGTGGATTCCCAGGTCCTTCCTGGTACAAACACACTGTTGGATCTGTGTGCTAACACATAAGCATTTGCAACGGCAGACGATGTGAGACTGAGGGACGAGTGGTTATATAGTGCAGCGCTGCCCAGCGCCGCCCAGTCCCCTCCAGCCAATCCGCATACAAACTTGGATCAGCTGACCAAGGGAGTCAGCTGATCCCTCTCTGCTTCCCATAAAGCCTCTGTCTCGCCGCGCGCGCACGTGTATTCCTCAGCCTATGTGCACAGGAAGGCTGCACCAGGTCAGACACATGTCGCCGTGCGTAAACCGCCGGACTGGACACGGAAACGGCCGCCACGCCGTCAGAGCACGTGGCGGCCATTCCGCAATCCTTTACAGTTATCTCCCGAGAAGCGGGAGATACAGACACTCATGCAGCCAAGGATTCCCTGAGGAGCAGGGAGCCAGACTGTACTGCAGCCAGTGGACCCCTGAGGGGCAGGGACCATTGGCTGTGCTGCAAGATGATCTCCTGAGGAGAAGGAAATACAGACTGTACTGCAGCCAAGAGTTCCCTGAGGAGCAGGGAATTCAGATTGTACTGCAGCCAGTGGACACCTGAAGAGCAGGGACCACTGACTGGGCTGCAAGAGTGACAACTGATGGAATGAGAGGTTATGATTGTACTGCAGCCAAGGATTCCCTGAGGAGCAGGGAATCAGACTGTACTGCAGCCAAGGATTCCCTGAGTAGCAGGGAATCAGACTGTACTGCAGCCAGTGGACCCCTGAGGGGCAGGGACCACTGACTGTGCTTGCAGCTAATGAACACCTGAGGAGCAAGTGTCACAGACAGTACAGTAAGGCTGACCACCTAAGGATTAGGCGACAGCCAGAAAGGGCAGACAAGCAAGGTCAGCAACATACGGACAGATAAAGTACAGAGACGGAAGACTGATTCGGTATCCAGGTACAGGCAGTGTCGGCAACAGTTTATCAGATAGGCGGAAATACCAAATCAGTAAGCAGGAGAGTGGTCAGGAGAGCCATAGATCATAACAGGTAATATATAATAACAACCCTAGTCTAGGTGTGAAGTCCTTGGTTTCAACACCTGGGAACTAGTCTAACACATAAACAGTAGCAATGTAGCAATATCCTAGTCTTAGGTGTGAAGTCCTTGGTTTCAACACCTGGGAACTAGTCTAACACATAAACAGTAGCAATATCCTAGTCTTAGGTGTAAAGTCCTTGGTTTCAACACCTGGGAACTAGTCTAACACATAAACAGTAGCAATGTAGCAATATCCTAGTCTTAGGTGTGTAGTCCTTGGTTTCAACACCTGGGAACTAGTCTATAGAATGGCACACAAGTCTCACAATACAATAGTACTTTAAAGCTATCAACGGAATCTGACTAAGTGTGAATTCCCAGCTCCGGCTGGTTCTAACACACTGTAAGTTCTGACTAGGGTCTGAGTGCTCACACGTAAGCATTCGCAACAGCAGACAACTTGCAACTGACAGGCAAGTCCTATAAATACCCAAAGCGCTCCACAGCGCCGCCCCAGTCACTCAGCCAATCCGGAGCATAGCTGGAGTCAGCTGATTGGCTTGATCAGCTGACTCCCCTTCTACTAGCATAAAGGTCCTGTCCCCTGGCACGCGCGCGCGTAGCTCTTAATCTGTGTGCACTAGAAGGACCAGGCGAACCAGCAGCATGTTGCTGTGCGGCAGAAGCCGCCAGCTGGAACGCGGAGATAGCCGCCATGCCGCTTGCCCATGCGGCGGCATCTCCGCTATTCATTACAGTTATAAACACAATACAAACATAACTGGCTTTTGTGCAGAAAAAAAAGATGTTAAAGGGTTAAATTCCCTAAAATGTTTTCAGCCTTCTGATCTATCAGCTGCGGTGGCAAAATTCTGATCAGTCTCTAAAAATATCTGAATGGTGAGTTGGTTTTTAACCACTTGAGGACCACAGTCTTTCTACCCCTTAAGGACCAGAGCCTTTTTCTCCATTCAGACCACGGCAGCTTTCACGGTTTATTGCTCGGTCATACAACCTACCACCTAAATGAATTTTACCTCCTTTTCTTGTCACTAATACAGCTTTCTTTTTGTGCTATGTGATTGCTGCTGCGAGTTTTAGTTTTTATTATATTCATCAAAAAAGACATGAATTTTGTCTAAAAAATGTTTTTTTTTACTTTCTGTGCTTACATTTTTCAAATAAAGTAAAATTTCAGTATACATTTTTGTCCAATGTATTGTGCTACATGTCTTTGATAAAAAAAAAATCCATTCAGTGTATATTTATTGGTTTGGGTAAAAGTTATAGCGTTTACAAACTATGGTGCTAAAAGTGAATTTTCCCATTTTGAAGCATCTCTGACTTTTCTGACCACCTGTCATGTTTCATGAGGTGCTAAAATTCCAGGATAGTATAAATACCCCCCAAATGACCCCATTTTGGAAAGAAGACATCCCAAAGTATTCACTGAGAGGCATGGTGAGTTCATAGAAGATTTTATTTTTTTGTCACAAGTTAGCGGAAAATGACACTTTGAGACAAAAAAAAAAGTTTCCATTTCTTCTAACTTGCGACAAAAAAAAAATGAAATCTACCACGGACTCACTATGCTCCTCTCTGAATACCTTGAAGTGTCTACTTTCCAAAATGGGGTCATTTGTGGGGTGTGTTTACTGTCCTGGCATTTTGGGGGGTGCTAAATTGTAAGCACCCCTGTAAAGCCTAAAGGTGCTCATTGGACTTTGGGCCCCTTAGCGCAGTTTGGCTGCAAAAAAAGTGCCACACATGTGGTATTTCCGTACTCAGGAGAAGTAGTATAATGTGTTTTGGGGTGTATTTTTACACATACCAATGCTGGGTGGGAGAAATATCTCTGTAAATGACAATTTTTTTATTTTTTTTACACACAATTGTCCATTTACAGACAGGGCCGGATTTGTACTTACCAGTGCCCTAGGCCTGCTGTCACCAAGCGCCACCCCCCCCTCCCCCGCCGCCACCACCACCACCAAAAAAACATTCTGTCCAACTATCTGACTAGCGATCACTGGTTTGAATGGGCTAATTTCAGTTGTGCTGCTGTGCCCCTCATTGAACAAAGAATCAGTGGATGCTCTGTCCTCTCACGATGGAAATTTGCGCTCCTGCTCGAATGTGCACAGCACCCGATAGTGTTCTGGGAATGCATACTTGAGAAATTACGCTGATGTATGATCGGTACTCGTCAAGAATGCATAACACTGTACCGGCCTTGGTTGCTGTGCACATCTGGGCAGGAGCAGGAAATTACAGGGAGAGCAAGTGGCCAGAGCATGCGCTGCTTCTTTATCCTCTGTGCGACTGGCTGCAGTCAGAGCCACAAACAGGTGGCAGGGAGCGCGAGTGGCCAGAGCATGCGCTGCTTCGTTGTCCTCTGTGCGACTGCCTGCAGTCGGAGCCACAAACAGGTGACAGGGAACGTGAGTGGCCAGAGCATGCGCTGCTTCTTTGTCCTCTGTGAGACTGGCTGCAGTCAGAGCCACAAACAGGTGGCAGGGAGCGTGAGTGGCCAGAGCATGCGCTGCTTCTTTGTCCTCTGTGCGACTGGCTGCAGTCATAGCCACAGACAGGTGGCAGGGAGCGCGAGTGGCCAGAGCATGCGCTGCTTCTTTGTCCTCTGTGCGACTGCCTGCAGTCGGAGCCACAAACAGCTGGCAGGGAGCGTGAGTGGCCAGAGCATGCGCTGCTTCTTTGTCCTCTGTGCGACTGGCTGCAGTCATAGCCACAAACAGGTGACAGGGAGCGCGAGTGGCCAGAGCATGCGCTGCTTCTTTGTCCACTGTGCGACTGGCTGCAGTCACAGCCACAGACAGGTGACAGGGAGAGCGAGTGGCCAGAGCATGCGCTGCTTCTTTGTCCTCTGTGCGACTGGCTGCAGTCAGAGCCACAAACAGGTGGCAGGGAGCGTGAGTGGCCAGAGCATGCGCTGCTTCTTTGTCCTCTGTGTGACTGGCTGCAGTCAGAGCCACAGACAGGTGACAGGGAGCGCGAGTGGCAAGAGCATGCGCTGCTTCTTTGTCCTCTGTGCGACTGGCTGCAGTCAGAGCCACATACAGGTGACAGGGCAGTGCGAGTGGCCAGAGCATGCAATGCTTCTTTGTCCTCTGTGCGACTGGCTGCAGTCAGAGCCACAGACAGGTGACAGGGAGAGCGAGTGGCCAGAGCATGCGCTGCTTCTTTGTCCTCTGTGCGACTGGCTGCAGTCAGACCCACAAACAGGTGGCAGGGAGCGCGAGTGGCCAGAGCATGCGCTGCTTCTTTGTCCTCTGTGCGACTGGCTGCAGTCAGAGCCACAGACAGGTGACAGGGAGCGCGAGTGGCAAGAGCATGCGCTGCTTCTTTGTCCTCTGTGCGACTGGCTTCAGTCAGAGCCACAGACAGGTGACAGGGAGAGCGAGTGGCCAGAGCATGCACTGCTTCTTTGTCCTCTGTGCGACTGGCTGCAGTCATAGCCACAGACAGGTGACAGGGAGAGCGAGTGGCCAGAGCATGCGCTGCTTCTTTGTCCTCTGTGCGACTGGCTGCAGTCAGAGCCACAGACAGGTGACAGGGAGCGTGAGTGGCCAGAGCATGCGCTGCTTCTTTGTCCTCTGTGCGACTGGCTGCAGTCGGAGCCACAGACAGGTGGCAGGGAGCGCGAGTGGCCATAGCATGCGCTGCTTCTTTGTCCTCTGTGTGACTGGCTGCAGTCAGAGCCACAAACAGGTGACAGGGAGCGTGAGTGGCCAGAACATGCGCTGCTTCTTTGTCCTCTGTGCGACTGGCTGCAGTCAGAGCCACAGACAGGTGACAGGGAGAGCGAGTGGCCAGAGCATGCGCTGCTTCTTTGTCCTCTGTGCGACTGGCTGCAGTCAGAGCCACAGACAGGTGACAGGGAGCGCGAGTGGCCAGAGCATGCGCTGCTTCTTTGTCCTCTGTGCGACTGGCTGCAGTCAGAGCCACAAACAGGTGGCAGGGAGCGCGAGTGGCCAGAGCATGCGCTGCTTCTTTGTCCTCTGTGCGACTGGCTGCAGTCAGAGCCACAGACAGATGGCAGGGAGCGCGAGTGGCCAGAGCATGCGCAGCTTCTTTGTCCTCTGTGCGACTGGCTGCAGTCATAGCCACATACAGGTGACAGGGAGCGTGAGTTGCCAGAGCATGCGCTGCTTCTTTGTCCTCTGTGCGACTGGCTGCAGTCAGAGCCACAGACAGGTGGCAGGGAGCGTGAGTGGCCAGAGCATGCGCTGCTTCTTTGTCCTCTGTGCGACTGGCTGCAGTCAGAGCCACAGACAGGTGACAGGGAGAGCGAGTGGCCAGAGCATGCGCTGCTTCTTTGTCCTCTGTGAGACTGGCTGCAGTCGGAGCCACAGACAGGTGACAGGGAGCGCGAGTGGCCAGAGCATGCGCTGCTTCTTTGTCCTCTGTGCGACTGGCTGCAGTCAGAGCCACAAACAGGTGACAGGGAGCGTGAGTGGCCAGAGCATGCGCTGCTTCTTTGTCCTCTGTGCGACTGGCTGCAGTCAGAGCCACAGACAGGTGGCAGGGAGCGCGAGTGGCCAGAGCATGCGCTGCTTCTTTGTCCTCTGTGCGACTGGCTGAAGTCAGAGCCACAAACAGGTGGCAGGGAGCGCGAGTGGCCAGAACATGCGCTGCTTCTTTGTCCTCTGTGGGACTGGCTGCAGTCAGAGCCACAAACAGGTGACAGGGAGCGCGAGTGGCCAGAGCATGCGCTGCTTCTTTGTCCTCTGTGCGACTGGCTGCAGTCAGAGCCACAAACAGGTGGCAGGGAGCGCGAGTGGCCAGAACATGCGCTGCTTCTTTGTCCTCTGTGCGACTGGCTGCAGTCAGAGCCACAAACAGGTGACAGGGAGCGCGAGTGGCCAGAGCATGCGCTGCTTCTTTGTCCTCTGTGCGACTGGCTGCAGTCAGAGCCACAAACAGGTGGCAGGGAGCGCGAGTGGCCAAAGCATGCGCTGCTTCTTTGTCCTCTGTGCGACTGGCTGCAGTCAGAGCCACAAACAGGTGGCAGGGAGCGCGAGTGGCCAGAACATGCGCTGCTTCTTTGTCCTCTGTGCGACTGGCTGCAGTCATAGCCACAAACAGGTGACAGGGAGAGCGAGTGGCCAGAGCATGCGCTGCTTCTTTGTCCTCTGTGCGACTGGCTGCAGTCAGAGCCACAGACAGGTGACAGGGAGTGCGAGTGGCCAGAGCATGCGCTGCTTCTTTGTCCTCTGTGTGACTGGCTGCAGTCAGAGCCACAGACAGGTGACAGGGAGCGTGAGTGGCCAGAGCATGCGCTGCTTCTTTGTCCTCTGTGCGACTGGCTGCAGTCAGAGCCACATACAGGTGACAGGGCAGTGCGAGTGGCCAGAGCATGCAATGCTTCTTTGTCCTCTGTGCGACTGGCTGCAGTCAGAGCCACAGACAGGTGACAGGGAGAGCGAGTGGCCAGAGCATGCGCTGCTTCTTTGTCCTCTGTGCGACTGGCTGCAGTCAGACCCACAAACAGGTGGCAGGGAGAGCGAGTGGCCAGAGCATGCGCTGCTTCTTTGTCCTCTGTGCGACTGGCTGCAGTCAGAGCCACAGACAGGTGACAGGGAGCGCGAGTGGCAAGAGCATGCGCTGCTTCTTTGTCCTCTGTGCGACTTGCTTCAGTCAGAGCCACAGACAGGTGACAGGGAGAGCGAGTGGCCAGAGCATGCACTGCTTCTTTGTCCTCTGTGCGACTGGCTGCAGTCATAGCCACAGACAGGTGACAGGGAGAGCGAGTGGCCAGAGCATGCGCTGCTTCTTTGTCCTCTGTGCGACTGGCTGCAGTCAGAGCCACAGACAGGTGACAGGGAGCGTGAGTGGCCAGAGCATGCGCTGCTTCTTTGTCCTCTGTGCGACTGTCTGCAGTCAGAGCCACAGACAGGTGACAGGGAGCGTGAGTGGCCAGAGCATGCGCTGCTTCTTTGTCCTCTGTGCGACTGGCTGCAGTCAGAGCCACATACAGGTGACAGGGCAGTGCGAGTGGCCAGAGCATGCAATGCTTCTTTGTCCTCTGTGCGACTGGCTGCAGTCAGAGCCACAGACAGGTGACAGGGAGAGCGAGTGGCCAGAGCATGCGCTGCTTCTTTGTCCTCTGTGCGACTGGCTGCAGTCAGACCCACAAACAGGTGGCAGGGAGCGCGAGTGGCCAGAGCATGCGCTGCTTCTTTGTCCTCTGTGCGACTGGCTGCAGTCAGAGCCACAGACAGGTGACAGGGAGCGCGAGTGGCAAGAGCATGCGCTGCTTCTTTGTCCTCTGTGCGACTGGCTTCAGTCAGAGCCACAGACAGGTGACAGGGAGAGCGAGTGGCCAGAGCATGCACTGCTTCTTTGTCCTCTGTGCGACTGGCTGCAGTCATAGCCACAGACAGGTGACAGGGAGAGCGAGTGGCCAGAGCATGCGCTGCTTCTTTGTCCTCTGTGCGACTGGCTGCAGTCAGAGCCACAGACAGGTGACAGGGAGCGTGAGTGGCCAGAGCATGCGCTGCTTCTTTGTCCTCTGTGCGACTGGCTGCAGTCGGAGCCACAGACAGGTGGCAGGGAGCGCGAGTGGCCATAGCATGCGCTGCTTCTTTGTCCTCTGTGTGACTGGCTGCAGTCAGAGCCACAAACAGGTGACAGGGAGCGTGAGTGGCCAGAGCATGCGCTGCTTCTTTGTCCTCTGTGCGACTGGCTGCAGTCAGAGCCACAGACAGGTGACAGGGAGAGCGAGTGGCCAGAGCATGCGCTGCTTCTTTGTCCTCTGTGCGACTGGCTGCAGTCAGAGCCACAAACAGGTGACAGGGAGCGTGAGTGGCCAGAGCATGCGCTGCTTCTTTGTCCTCTGTGCGACTGGCTGCAGTCAGAGCCACAGACAGGTGGCAGGGAGCGCGAGTGGCCAGAGCATGCGCTGCTTCTTTGTCCTCTCTGCGACTGGCTGCAGTCATAGCCACAAACAGGTGGCAGGGAGCGCGAGTGGCCAGAGCATGCGCTGCTTCTTTGTCCTCTGTGCGACTGGCTGCAGTCAGAGCCACAGACAGGTGACAGGGAGCGCGAGTGGCAAGAGCATGCGCTGCTTCTTTGTCCTCTGTGCGACTGGCTTCAGTCAGAGCCACAGACAGGTGACAGGGAGAGCGAGTGGCCAGAGCATGCACTGCTTCTTTGTCCTCTGTGCGACTGGCTGCAGTCATAGCCACAGACAGGTGACAGGGAGAGCAAGTGGCCAGAGCATGCGCTGCTTCTTTGTCCTCTGTGCGACTGGCTGCAGTCAGAGCCACAGACAGGTGACAGGGAGCGTGAGTGGCCAGAGCATGCGCTGCTTCTTTGTCCTCTGTGCGACTGGCTGCAGTCAGAGCCACAGACAGGTGACAGGGAGCGTGAGTGGCCAGAGCATGCGCTGCTTCTTTGTCCTCTGTGCGACTGGCTGCAGTCAGAGCCACATACAGGTGACAGGGCAGTGCGAGTGGCCAGAGCATGCAATGCTTCTTTGTCCTCTGTGCGACTGGCTGCAGTCAGAGCCACAGACAGGTGACAGGGAGAGCGAGTGGCCAGAGCATGCGCTGCTTCTTTGTCCTCTGTGCGACTGGCTGCAGTCAGACCCACAAACAGGTGGCAGGGAGCGCGAGTGGCCAGAGCATGCGCTGCTTCTTTGTCCTCTGTGCGACTGGCTGCAGTCAGAGCCACAGACAGGTGACAGGGAGCGCGAGTGGCAAGAGCATGCGCTGCTTCTTTGTCCTCTGTGCGACTGGCTTCAGTCAGAGCCACAGACAGGTGACAGGGAGAGCGAGTGGCCAGAGCATGCACTGCTTCTTTGTCCTCTGTGCGACTGGCTGCAGTCATAGCCACAGACAGGTGACAGGGAGAGCGAGTGGCCAGAGCATGCGCTGCTTCTTTGTCCTCTGTGCGACTGGCTGCAGTCAGAGCCACAGACAGGTGACAGGGAGCGTGAGTGGCCAGAGCATGCGCTGCTTCTTTGTCCTCTGTGCGACTGGCTGCAGTCGGAGCCACAGACAGGTGGCAGGGAGCGCGAGTGGCCATAGCATGCGCTGCTTCTTTGTCCTCTGTGTGACTGGCTGCAGTCAGAGCCACAAACAGGTGACAGGGAGCGTGAGTGGCCAGAGCATGCGCTGCTTCTTTGTCCTCTGTGCGACTGGCTGCAGTCAGAGCCACAGACAGGTGACAGGGAGAGCGAGTGGCCAGAGCATGCGCTGCTTCTTTGTCCTCTGTGCGACTGGCTGCAGTCAGAGCCACAAACAGGTGACAGGGAGCGTGAGTGGCCAGAGCATGCGCTGCTTCTTTGTCCTCTGTGCGACTGGCTGCAGTCAGAGCCACAGACAGGTGGCAGGGAGCGCGAGTGGCCAGAGCATGCGCTGCTTCTTTGTCCTCTGTGCGACTGGCTGCAGTCAGAGCCACAAACAGGTGGCAGGGAGCGCGAGTGGCCAGAACATGCGCTGCTTCTTTGTCCTCTGTGGGACTGGCTGCAGTCAGAGCCACAAACAGGTGACAGGGAGCGCGAGTGTCCAGAGCATGCGCTGCTTCTTTGTCCTCTGTGCGACTGGCTGCAGTCAGAGCCACAAACAGGTGGCAGGGAGCGCGAGTGGCCAGAACATGCGCTGCTTCTTTGTCCTCTGTGCGACTGGGTGCAGTCAGAGCCACAGACAGGTGACAGGGAGTGCGAGTGGCCAGAGCATGCGCTGCTTCTTTGTCCTCTGTGTGACTGGCTGCAGTCAGAGCCACAGACAGGTGACAGGGAGCGTGAGTGGCCAGAGCATGCGCTGCTTCTTTGTCCTCTGTGCGACTGGCTGCAGTCAGAGCCACATACAGGTGACAGGGCAGTGCGAGTGGCCAGAGCATGCAATGCTTCTTTGTCCTCTGTGCGACTGGCTGCAGTCAGAGCCACAGACAGGTGACAGGGAGAGCGAGTGGCCAGAGCATGCGCTGCTTCTTTGTCCTCTGTGCGACTGGCTGCAGTCAGAGCCACATACAGGTGACAGGGCAGTGCGAGTGGCCAGAGCATGCAATGCTTCTTTGTCCTCTGTGCGACTGGCTGCAGTCAGACCCACAAACAGGTGGCAGGGAGCGCGAGTGGCCAGAGCATGCGCTGCTTCTTTGTCCTCTGTGCGACTGGCTGCAGTCAGAGCCACAGACAGGTGACAGGGAGCGCGAGTGGCAAGAGCATGCGCTGCTTCTTTGTCCTCTGTGCGACTGGCTTCAGTCAGAGCCACAGACAGGTGACAGGGAGAGCGAGTGGCCAGAGCATGCACTGCTTCTTTGTCCTCTGTGCGACTGGCTGCAGTCAGAGCCACATACAGGTGACAGGGCAGTGCGAGTGGCCAGAGCATGCAATGCTTCTTTGTCCTCTGTGCGACTGGCTGCAGTCAGACCCACAAACAGGTGGCAGGGAGCGCGAGTGGCCAGAGCATGCGCTGCTTCTTTGTCCTCTGTGCGACTGGCTGCAGTCAGAGCCACAGACAGGTGACAGGGAGCGCGAGTGGCAAGAGCATGCGCTGCTTCTTTGTCCTCTGTGCGACTGGCTTCAGTCAGAGCCACAGAAAGGTGACAGGGAGAGCGAGTGGCCAGAGCATGCACTGCTTCTTTGTCCTCTGTGCGACTGCCTGCAGTCATAGCCACAGACAGGTGACAGGGAGAGCGAGTGGCCAGAGCATGCGCTGCTTCTTTGTCCTCTGTGCGACTGGCTGCAGTCAGAGCCACAGACAGGTGACAGGGAGCGTGAGTGGCCAGAGCATGCGCTGCTTCTTTGTCCTCTGTGCGACTGGCTTCAGTCAGAGCCACAGACAGGTGACAGGGAGAGCGAGTGGCCAGAGCATGCACTGCTTCTTTGTCCTCTGTGCGACTGCCTGCAGTCATAGCCACAGACAGGTGACAGGGAGAGCGAGTGGCCAGAGCATGCGCTGCTTCTTTGTCCTCTGTGCGACTGGCTGCAGTCAGAGCCACAGACAGGTGACAGGGAGCGTGAGTGGCCAGAGCATGCGCTGCTTCTTTGTCCTCTGTGCGACTGGCTGCAGTCAGAGCCACATACAGGTGACAGGGCAGTGCGAGTGGCCAGAGCATGCAATGCTTCTTTGTCCTCTGTGCGACTGGCTGCAGTCAGAGCCACAGACAGGTGACAGGGAGAGCGAGTGGACAGAGCATGCGCTGCTTCTTTGTCCTCTGTGCGACTGGCTGCAGTCAGACCCACAAACAGGTGGCAGGGAGCGCGAGTGGCCAGAGCATGCGCTGCTTCTTTGTCCTCTGTGCGACTGGCTGCAGTCAGAGCCACAGACAGGTGACAGGGAGCGCGAGTGGCAAGAGCATGCGCTGCTTCTTTGTCCTCTGTGCGACTGGCTTCAGTCAGAGCCACAGACAGGTGACAGGGAGAGCGAGTGGCCAGAGCATGCACTGCTTCTTTGTCCTCTGTGCGACTGGCTGCAGTCATAGCCACAGACAGGTGACAGGGAGAGCGAGTGGCCAGAGCATGCGCTGCTTCTTTGTCCTCTGTGCGACTGGCTGCAGTCAGAGCCACAGACAGGTGACAGGGAGCGTGAGTGGCCAGAGCATGCGCTGCTTCTTTGTCCTCTGTGCGACTGGCTGCAGTCGGAGCCACAGACAGGTGGCAGGGAGCGCGAGTGGCCATAGCATGCGCTGCTTCTTTGTCCTCTGTGTGACTGGCTGCAGTCAGAGCCACAAACAGGTGACAGGGAGCGTGAGTGGCCAGAGCATGCGCTGCTTCTTTGTCCTCTGTGCGACTGGCTGCAGTCAGAGCCACAGACAGGTGACAGGGAGAGCGAGTGGCCAGAGCATGCGCTGCTTCTTTGTCCTCTGTGCGACTGGCTGCAGTCAGAGCCACAGACAGGTGACAGGGAGCGCGAGTGGCCAGAGCATGCGCTGCTTCTTTGTCCTCTGTGCGACTGGCTGCAGTCAGAGCCACAAACAGGTGGCAGGGAGCGCGAGTGGCCAGAGCATGCGCTGCTTCTTTGTCCTCTGTGCGACTGGCTGCAGTCAGAGCCACAGACAGATGGCAGGGAGCGCGAGTGGCCAGAGCATGCGCTGCTTCTTTGTCCTCTGTGCGACTGGCTGCAGTCATAGCCACATACAGGTGACAGGGAGCGTGAGTTGCCAGAGCATGCGCTGCTTCTTTGTCCTCTGTGCGACTGGCTGCAGTCAGAGCCACAGACAGGTGGCAGGGAGCGTGAGTGGCCAGAGCATGCGCTGCTTCTTTGTCCTCTGTGCGACTGGCTGCAGTCAGAGCCACAGACAGGTGACAGGGAGAGCGAGTGGCCAGAGCATGCGCTGCTTCTTTGTCCTCTGTGAGACTGGCTGCAGTCGGAGCCACAGACAGGTGACAGGGAGCGCGAGTGGCCAGAGCATGCGCTGCTTCTTTGTCCTCTGTGCGACTGGCTGCAGTCAGAGCCACAAACAGGTGACAGGGAGCGTGAGTGGCCAGAGCATGCGCTGCTTCTTTGTCCTCTGTGCGACTGGCTGCAGTCAGAGCCACAGACAGGTGGCAGGGAGCGCGAGTGGCCAGAGCATGCGCTGCTTCTTTGTCCTCTGTGCGACTGGCTGCAGTCAGAGCCACAAACAGGTGGCAGGGAGCGCGAGTGGCCAGAACATGCGCTGCTTCTTTGTCCTCTGTGGGACTGGCTGCAGTCAGAGCCACAAACAGGTGACAGGGAGCGCGAGTGGCCAGAGCATGCGCTGCTTCTTTGTCCTCTGTGCGACTGGCTGCAGTCAGAGCCACAAACAGGTGGCAGGGAGCGCGAGTGGCCAGAACATGCGCTGCTTCTTTGTCCTCTGTGCAACTGGCTGCAGTCAGAGCCACAAACAGGTGACAGGGAGCGCGAGTGGCCAGAGCATGCGCTGCTTCTTTGTCCTCTGTGCGACTGGCTGCAGTCAGAGCCACATACAGGTGACAGGGCAGTGCGAGTGGCCAGAGCATGCAATGCTTCTTTGTCCTCTGTGCGACTGGCTGCAGTCAGAGCCACAGACAGGTGACAGGGAGAGCGAGTGGACAGAGCATGCGCTGCTTCTTTGTCCTCTGTGCGACTGGCTGCAGTCAGACCCACAAACAGGTGGCAGGGAGCGCGAGTGGCCAGAGCATGCGCTGCTTCTTTGTCCTCTGTGCGACTGGCTGCAGTCAGAGCCACAGACAGGTGACAGGGAGCGCGAGTGGCAAGAGCATGCGCTGCTTCTTTGTCCTCTGTGCGACTGGCTTCAGTCAGAGCCACAGACAGGTGACAGGGAGAGCGAGTGGCCAGAGCATGCACTGCTTCTTTGTCCTCTGTGCGACTGGCTGCAGTCATAGCCACAGACAGGTGACAGGGAGAGCGAGTGGCCAGAGCATGCGCTGCTTCTTTGTCCTCTGTGCGACTGGCTGCAGTCAGAGCCACAGACAGGTGACAGGGAGCGTGAGTGGCCAGAGCATGCGCTGCTTCTTTGTCCTCTGTGCGACTGGCTGCAGTCGGAGCCACAGACAGGTGGCAGGGAGCGCGAGTGGCCATAGCATGCGCTGCTTCTTTGTCCTCTGTGTGACTGGCTGCAGTCAGAGCCACAAACAGGTGACAGGGAGCGTGAGTGGCCAGAGCATGCGCTGCTTCTTTGTCCTCTGTGCGACTGGCTGCAGTCAGAGCCACAGACAGGTGACAGGGAGAGCGAGTGGCCAGAGCATGCGCTGCTTCTTTGTCCTCTGTGCGACTGGCTGCAGTCAGAGCCACAGACAGGTGACAGGGAGCGCGAGTGGCCAGAGCATGCGCTGCTTCTTTGTCCTCTGTGCGACTGGCTGCAGTCAGAGCCACAAACAGGTGGCAGGGAGCGCGAGTGGCCAGAGCATGCGCTGCTTCTTTGTCCTCTGTGCGACTGGCTGCAGTCAGAGCCACAGACAGATGGCAGGGAGCGCGAGTGGCCAGAGCATGCGCTGCTTCTTTGTCCTCTGTGCGACTGGCTGCAGTCATAGCCACATACAGGTGACAGGGAGCGTGAGTTGCCAGAGCATGCGCTGCTTCTTTGTCCTCTGTGCGACTGGCTGCAGTCAGAGCCACAGACAGGTGGCAGGGAGCGTGAGTGGCCAGAGCATGCGCTGCTTCTTTGTCCTCTGTGCGACTGGCTGCAGTCAGAGCCACAGACAGGTGACAGGGAGAGCGAGTGGCCAGAGCATGCGCTGCTTCTTTGTCCTCTGTGAGACTGGCTGCAGTCGGAGCCACAGACAGGTGACAGGGAGCGCGAGTGGCCAGAGCATGCGCTGCTTCTTTGTCCTCTGTGCGACTGGCTGCAGTCAGAGCCACAAACAGGTGACAGGGAGCGTGAGTGGCCAGAGCATGCGCTGCTTCTTTGTCCTCTGTGCGACTGGCTGCAGTCAGAGCCACAGACAGGTGGCAGGGAGCGCGAGTGGCCAGAGCATGCGCTGCTTCTTTGTCCTCTGTGCGACTGGCTGCAGTCAGAGCCACAAACAGGTGGCAGGGAGCGCGAGTGGCCAGAACATGCGCTGCTTCTTTGTCCTCTGTGGGACTGGCTGCAGTCAGAGCCACAAACAGGTGACAGGGAGCGCGAGTGGCCAGAGCATGCGCTGCTTCTTTGTCCTCTGTGCGACTGGCTGCAGTCAGAGCCACAAACAGGTGGCAGGGAGCGCGAGTGGCCAGAACATGCGCTGCTTCTTTGTCCTCTGTGCAACTGGCTGCAGTCAGAGCCACAAACAGGTGACAGGGAGCGCGAGTGGCCAGAGCATGCGCTGCTTCTTTGTCCTCTGTGCGACTGGCTGCAGTCAGAGCCACAAACAGGTGGCAGGGAGCGCGAGTGGCCAGAGCATGCGCTGCTTCTTTGTCCTCTGTGCGACTGGCTGCAGTCAGAGCCACAAACAGGTGGCAGGGAGCGCGAGTGGCCAGAACATGCGCTGCTTCTTTGTCCTCTGTGCGACTGGCTGCAGTCAGAGCCACAGACAGGTGACAGGAAGTGCGAGTGGCCAGAGCATGCGCTGCTTCTTTGTCCTCTGTGTGACTGGCTGCAGTCAGAGCTACAGACAGGTGACAGGGAGCGTGAGTGGCCAGAGCATGCGCTGCTTCTTTGTCCTCTGTGCGACTGGCTGCAGTCAGAGCCACATACAGGTGACAGGGCAGTGCGAGTGGCCAGAGCATGCAATGCTTCTTTGTCCTCTGTGCGACTGGGTGCAGTCAGAGCCACAGACAGGTGACAGGGAGAGCGAGTGGCCAGAGCATGCGCTGCTTCTTTGTCCTCTGTGCGACTGGCTGCAGTCAGACCCACAAACAGGTGGCAGGGAGCGCGAGTGGCCAGAGCATGCGCTGCTTCTTTGTCCTCTGTGCGACTGGCTGCAGTCAGAGCCACAGACAGGTGACAGGGAGCGCGAGTGGCAAGAGCATGCGCTGCTTCTTTGTCCTCTGTGCGACTGGCTTCAGTCAGAGCCACAGACAGGTGACAGGGAGAGCGAGTGGCCAGAGCATGCACTGCTTCTTTGTCCTCTGTGCGACTGGCTGCAGTCTTAGCCACAGACAGGTGACAGGGAGAGCGAGTGGCCAGAGCATGCGCTGCTTCTTTGTCCTCTGTGCGACTGGCTGCAGTCAGAGCCACAGACAGGTGACAGGGAGCGTGAGTGGCCAGAGCATGCGCTGCTTCTTTGTCCTCTGTGCGACTGGCTGCAGTCGGAGCCACAGACAGGTGGCAGGGAGCGCGAGTGGCCATAGCATGCGCTGCTTCTTTGTCCTCTGAGTGACTGGCTGCAGTCAGAGCCACAAACAGGTGACAGGGAGCGTGAGTGGCCAGAGCATGCGCTGCTTCTTTGTCCTCTGTGCGACTGGCTGCAGTCAGAGCCACAGACAGGTGACAGGGAGAGCGAGTGGCCAGAGCATGCGCTGCTTCTTTGTCCTCTGTGCGACTGGCTGCAGTCAGAGCCACAGACAGGTGACAGGGAGCGCGAGTGGCCAGAGCATGCGCTGCTTCTTTGTCCTCTGTGCGACTGGCTGCAGTCAGAGCCACAAACAGGTGGCAGGGAGCGCGAGTGGCCAGAGCATGCGCTGCTTCTTTGTCCTCTGTGCGACTGGCTGCAGTCAGAGCCACAGACAGATGGCAGGGAGCGCGAGTGGCCAGAGCATGCGCTGCTTCTTTGTCCTCTGTGCGACTGGCTGCAATCATAGCCACATACAGGTGACAGGGAGCGTGAGTTGCCAGAGCATGCGCTGCTTCTTTGTCCTCTGTGCGACTGGCTGCAGTCAGAGCCACAGACAGGTGGCAGGGAGCGTGAGTGGCCAGAGCATGCGCTGCTTCTTTGTCCTCTGTGCGACTGGCTGCAGTCAGAGCCACAGACAGGTGACAGGGAGAGCGAGTGGCCAGAGCATGCGCTGCTTCTTTGTCCTCTGTGAGACTGGCTGCAGTCGGAGCCACAGACAGGTGACAGGGAGCGCGAGTGGCCAGAGCATGCGCTGCTTCTTTGTCCTCTGTGCGACTGGCTGCAGTCAGAGCCACAAACAGGTGACAGGGAGAGCGAGTGGCCAGAGCATGCGCTGCTTCTTTGTCCTCTGTGCGACTGGCTGCAGTCAGAGCCACAGACAGGTGGCAGGGAGCGCGAGTGGCCAGAGCATGCGCTGCTTCTTTGTCCTCTGTGCGACTGGCTGCAGTCAGAGCCACAAACAGGTGGCAGGGAGCGCGAGTGGCCAGAACTTGCGCTGCTTCTTTGTCCTCTGTGGGACTGGCTGCAGTCAGAGCCACAAACAGGTGACAGGGAGCGCGAGTGGCCAGAGCATGCGCTGCTTCTTTGTCCTCTGTGCGACTGGCTGCAGTCAGAGCCACAAACAGGTGACAGGGAGAGCGAGTGGCCAGAGCATGCGCTGCTTCTTTGTCCTCTGTGAGACTGGCTGCAGTCGGAGCCACAGACAGGTGACAGGGAGCGCGAGTGGCCAGAGCATGCGCTGCTTCTTTGTCCTCTGTGCGACTGGCTGCAGTCAGAGCCACAAACAGGTGACAGGGAGCGTGAGTGGCCAGAGCATGCGCTGCTTCTTTGTCCTCTGTGCGACTGGCTTCAGTCAGAGCCACAGAAAGGTGACAGGGAGAGCGAGTGGCCAGAGCATGCACTGCTTCTTTGTCCTCTGTGCGACTGCCTGCAGTCATAGCCACAGACAGGTGACAGGGAGAGCGAGTGGCCAGAGCATGCGCTGCTTCTTTGTCCTCTGTGCGACTGGCTGCAGTCAGAGCCACAGACAGGTGACAGGGAGCGTGAGTGGCCAGAGCATGCGCTGCTTCTTTGTCCTCTGTGCGACTGGCTTCAGTCAGAGCCACAGACAGGTGACAGGGAGAGCGAGTGGCCAGAGCATGCACTGCTTCTTTGTCCTCTGTGCGACTGCCTGCAGTCATAGCCACAGACAGGTGACAGGGAGAGCGAGTGGCCAGAGCATGCGCTGCTTCTTTGTCCTCTGTGCGACTGGCTGCAGTCAGAGCCACAGACAGGTGACAGGGAGCGCGAGTGGCCAGAGCATGCGCTGCTTCTTTGTCCTCTGTGCGACTGGCTGCAGTCAGAGCCACAGACAGGTGACAGGGAGCGCGAGTGGCAAGAGCATGCGCTGCTTCTTTGTCCTCTGTGCGACTGGCTTCAGTCAGAGCCACAGACAGGTGACAGGGAGAGCGAGTGGCCAGAGCATGCACTGCTTCTTTGTCCTCTGTGCGACTGGCTGCAGTCATAGCCACAGACAGGTGACAGGGAGAGCGAGTGGCCAGAGCATGCGCTGCTTCTTTGTCCTCTGTGCGACTGGCTGCAGTCAGAGCCACAGACAGGTGACAGGGAGAGCGAGTGGCCAGAGCATGCGCTGCTTCTTTGTCCTCTGTGCGACTGGCTGCAGTCAGAGCCACAGACAGGTGACAGGGAGCGTGAGTGGCCAGAGCATGCGCTGCTTCTTTGTCCTCTGTGCGACTGGCTGCAGTCGGAGCCACAGACAGGTGGCAGGGAGCGCGAGTGGCCATAGCATGCGCTGCTTCTTTGTCCTCTGTGTGACTGGCTGCAGTCAGAGCCACAAACAGGTGACAGGGAGCGTGAGTGGCCAGAGCATGCGCTGCTTCTTTGTCCTCTGTGCGACTGGCTGCAGTCAGAGCCACAGACAGGTGACAGGGAGAGCGAGTGGCCAGAGCATGCGCTGCTTCTTTGTCCTCTGTGCGACTGGCTGCAGTCAGAGCCACAGACAGGTGACAGGGAGCGCGAGTGGCCAGAGCATGCGCTGCTTCTTTGTCCTCTGTGCGACTGGCTGCAGTCAGAGCCACAAACAGGTGGCAGGGAGCGCGAGTGGCCAGAGCATGCGCTGCTTCTTTGTCCTCTGTGCGACTGGCTGCAGTCAGAGCCACAGACAGATGGCAGGGAGCGCGAGTGGCCAGAGCATGCGCTGCTTCTTTGTCCTCTGTGCGACTGGCTGCAGTCATAGCCACATACAGGTGACAGGGAGCGTGAGTTGCCAGAGCATGCGCTGCTTCTTTGTCCTCTGTGCGACTGGCTGCAGTCAGAGCCACAGACAGGTGGCAGGGAGCGTGAGTGGCCAGAGCATGCGCTGCTTCTTTGTCCTCTGTGCGACTGGCTGCAGTCAGAGCCACAGACAGGTGACAGGGAGAGCGAGTGGCCAGAGCATGCGCTGCTTCTTTGTCCTCTGTGAGACTGGCTGCAGTCGGAGCCACAGACAGGTGACAGGGAGCGCGAGTGGCCAGAGCATGTGCTGCTTCTTTGTCCTCTGTGCGACTGGCTGCAGTCAGAGCCACAAACAGGTGACAGGGAGCGTGAGTGGCCAGAGCATGCGCTGCTTCTTTGTCCTCTGTGCGACTGGCTGCAGTCAGAGCCACAGACAGGTGGCAGGGAGCGCGAGTGGCCAGAGCATGCGCTGCTTCTTTGTCCTCTGTGCGACTGGCTGCAGTCAGAGCCACAAACAGGTGGCAGGGAGCGCGAGTGGCCAGAACATGCGCTGCTTCTTTGTCCTCTGTAGGACTGGCTGCAGTCAGAGCCACAAACAGGTGACAGGGAGCGCGAGTGGCCAGAGCATGCGCTGCTTCTTTGTCCTCTGTGCGACTGGCTGCAGTCAGAGCCACAAACAGGTGGCAGGGAGCGCGAGTGGCCAGAACATGCGCTGCTTCTTTGTCCTCTGTGCAACTGGCTGCAGTCAGAGCCACAAACAGGTGACAGGGAGCGCGAGTGGCCAGAGCATGCGCTGCTTCTTTGTCCTCTGTGCGACTGGCTGCAGTCAGAGCCACAAACAGGTGGCAGGGAGCGCGAGTGGCCAGAGCATGCGCTGCTTCTTTGTCCTCTGTGCGACTGGCTGCAGTCAGAGCCACAAACAGGTGGCAGGGAGCGCGAGTGGCCAGAACATGCGCTGCTTCTTTGTCCTCTGTGCGACTGGCTGCAGTCATAGCCACAAACAGGTGACAGGGAGAGCGAGTGGCCAGAGCATGCGCTGCTTCTTTGTCCTCTGTGCGACTGGCTGCAGTCAGAGCCACAGACAGGTGACAGGAAGTGCGAGTGGCCAGAGCATGCGCTGCTTCTTTGTCCTCTGTGTGACTGGCTGCAGTCAGAGCTACAGACAGGTGACAGGGAGCGTGAGTGGCCAGAGCATGCGCTGCTTCTTTGTCCTCTGTGCGACTGGCTGCAGTCAGAGCCACATACAGGTGACAGGGCAGTGCGAGTGGCCAGAGCATGCAATGCTTCTTTGTCCTCTGTGCGACTGGGTGCAGTCAGAGCCACAGACAGGTGACAGGGAGAGCGAGTGGCCAGAGCATGCGCTGCTTCTTTGTCCTCTGTGCGACTGGCTGCAGTCAGACCCACAAACAGGTGGCAGGGAGCGCGAGTGGCCAGAGCATGCGCTGCTTCTTTGTCCTCTGTGCGACTGGCTGCAGTCAGAGCCACAGACAGGTGACAGGGAGCGCGAGTGGCAAGAGCATGCGCTGCTTCTTTGTCCTCTGTGCGACTGGCTTCAGTCAGAGCCACAGACAGGTGACAGGGAGAGCGAGTGGCCAGAGCATGCACTGCTTCTTTGTCCTCTGTGCGACTGGCTGCAGTCTTAGCCACAGACAGGTGACAGGGAGAGCGAGTGGCCAGAGCATGCGCTGCTTCTTTGTCCTCTGTGCGACTGGCTGCAGTCAGAGCCACAGACAGGTGACAGGGAGCGTGAGTGGCCAGAGCATGCGCTGCTTCTTTGTCCTCTGTGCGACTGGCTGCAGTCGGAGCCACAGACAGGTGGCAGGGAGCGCGAGTGGCCATAGCATGCGCTGCTTCTTTGTCCTCTGTGTGACTGGCTGCAGTCAGAGCCACAAACAGGTGACAGGGAGCGTGAGTGGCCAGAGCATGCGCTGCTTCTTTGTCCTCTGTGCGACTGGCTGCAGTCAGAGCCACAGACAGGTGACAGGGAGAGCGAGTGGCCAGAGCATGCGCTGCTTCTTTGTCCTCTGTGCGACTGGCTGCAGTCAGAGCCACAGACAGGTGACAGGGAGCGCGAGTGGCCAGAGCATGCGCTGCTTCTTTGTCCTCTGTGCGACTGGCTGCAGTCAGAGCCACAAACAGGTGGCAGGGAGCGCGAGTGGCCAGAGCATGCGCTGCTTCTTTGTCCTCTGTGCGACTGGCTGCAGTCAGAGCCACAGACAGATGGCAGGGAGCGCGAGTGGCCAGAGCATGCGCTGCTTCTTTGTCCTCTGTGCGACTGGCTGCAATCATAGCCACATACAGGTGACAGGGAGCGTGAGTTGCCAGAGCATGCGCTGCTTCTTTGTCCTCTGTGCGACTGGCTGCAGTCAGAGCCACAGACAGGTGGCAGGGAGCGTGAGTGGCCAGAGCATGCGCTGCTTCTTTGTCCTCTGTGCGACTGGCTGCAGTCAGAGCCACAGACAGGTGACAGGGAGAGCGAGTGGCCAGAGCATGCGCTGCTTCTTTGTCCTCTGTGAGACTGGCTGCAGTCGGAGCCACAGACAGGTGACAGGGAGCGCGAGTGGCCAGAGCATGCGCTGCTTCTTTGTCCTCTGTGCGACTGGCTGCAGTCAGAGCCACAAACAGGTGACAGGGAGCGTGAGTGGCCAGAGCATGCGCTGCTTCTTTGTCCTCTGTGCGACTGGCTGCAGTCAGAGCCACAGACAGGTGGCAGGGAGCGCGAGTGGCCAGAGCATGCGCTGCTTCTTTGTCCTCTGTGCGACTGGCTGCAGTCAGAGCCACAAACAGGTGGCAGGGAGCGCGAGTGGCCAGAACTTGCGCTGCTTCTTTGTCCTCTGTGGGACAGGCTGCAGTCAGAGCCACAAACAGGTGACAGGGAGCGCGAGTGGCCAGAGCATGCGCTGCTTCTTTGTCCTCTGTGCGACTGGCTGCAGTCAGAGCCACAAACAGGTGGCAGGGAGCGCGAGTGGCCAGAACATGCGCTGCTTCTTTGTCCTCTGTGCGACTGGCTGCAGTCAGAGCCACAAACAGGTGACAGGGAGCGCGAGTGGCCAGAGCATGCGCTGCTTCTTTGTCCTCTGTGCGACTGGCTGCAGTCAGAGCCACAAACAGGTGGCAGGGAGCGCGAGTGGCCAGAGCATGCGCTGCTTCTTTGTCCCCTGTGTGACTGGCTGCAGTCAGAGCCACAGACAGGTGACAGGGAGCGCGAGTGGCCAGAGCATGCGCTGCTTCTTTGTCCTCTGTGCGACTGGCTGCAGTCAGAGCCACAGACAGGTGGCAGGGAGCGCGAGTGGCCAGAGCATGCGCTGCTTCTTTGTCCTCTGTGAGACTGGCTGCAGTCATAGCCACATACAGGTGACAGGGCAGTGCGAGTGGCCAGAGCATGCAATGCTTCTTTGTCCTCTGTGCGACTGGCTGCAGTCATAGCCACATACAGGTGACAGGGAGCGTGAGTTGCCAGAGCATGCGCTGCTTCTTTGTCCTCTGTGCGACTGGCTGCAGTCAGAGCCACAGACAGGTGGCAGGGAGCGTGAGTGGCCAGAGCATGCGCTGCTTCTTTGTCCTCTGTGCGACTGGCTGCAGTCAGAGCCACAGACAGGTGACAGGGAGAGCGAGTGGCCAGAGCATGCGCTGCTTCTTTGTCCTCTGTGAGACTGGCTGCAGTCGGAGCCACAGACAGGTGACAGGGAGCGCGAGTGGCCAGAGCATGCGCTGCTTCTTTGTCCTCTGTGCGACTGGCTGCAGTCAGAGCCACAAACAGGTGACAGGGAGCGTGAGTGGCCAGAGCATGCGCTGCTTCTTTGTCCTCTGTGCGACTGGCTGCAGTCAGAGCCACAAACAGGTGGCAGGGAGCGCGAGTGGCCAGAACATGCGCTGCTTCTTTGTCCTCTGTGGGACTGGCTGCAGTCAGAGCCACAAACAGGTGACAGGGAGCGCGAGTGGCCAGAGCATGCGCTGCTTCTTTGTCCTCTGTGCGACTGGCTGCAGTCAGAGCCACAAACAGGTGGCAGGGAGCGCGAGTGGCCAGAACATGCGCTGCTTCTTTGTCCTCTGTGCGACTGGCTGCAGTCAGAGCCACAAACAGGTGACAGGGAGCGCGAGTGGCCAGAGCATGCGCTGCTTCTTTGTCCTCTGTGCGACTGGCTGTAGTCAGAGCCACAAACAGGTGGCAGGGAGCGCGAGTGGCCAGAGCATGCGCTGCTTCTTTGTCCCCTGTGTGACTGGCTGCAGTCAGAGCCACAGACAGGTGACAGGGAGCGCGAGTGGCCAGAGCATGCGCTGCTTCTTTGTCCTCTGTGCGACTGGCTGCAGTCAGAGCCACAGACAGGTGGCAGGGAGCGCGAGTGGCCAGAGCATGCGCTGCTTCTTTGTCCTCTGTGAGACTGGCTGCAGTCATAGCCACATACAGGTGACAGGGCAGTGCGAGTGGCCAGAGCATGCAATGCTTCTTTGTCCTCTGTGCGACTGGCTGCAGTCATAGCCACATACAGGTGACAGGGAGCGTGAGTTGCCAGAGCATGCGCTGCTTCTTTGTCCTCTGTGCGACTGGCTGCAGTCAGAGCCACAGACAGGTGGCAGGGAGCGTGAGTGGCCAGAGCATGCGCTGCTTCTTTGTCCTCTGTGCGACTGGCTGCAGTCAGAGCCACAGACAGGTGACAGGGAGAGCGAGTGGCCAGAGCATGCGCTGCTTCTTTGTCCTCTGTGAGACTGGCTGCAGTCGGAGCCACAGACAGGTGACAGGGAGCGCGAGTGGCCAGAGCATGCGCTGCTTCTTTGTCCTCTGTGCGACTGGCTGCAGTCAGAGCCACAAACAGGTGACAGGGAGCGTGAGTGGCCAGAGCATGCGCTGCTTCTTTGTCCTCTGTGCGACTGGCTGCAGTCAGAGCCACAAACAGGTGGCAGGGAGCGCGAGTGGCCAGAACATGCGCTGCTTCTTTGTCCTCTGTGGGACTGGCTGCAGTCAGAGCCACAAACAGGTGACAGGGAGCGCGAGTGGCCAGAGCATGCGCTGCTTCTTTGTCCTCTGTGCGACTGGCTGCAGTCAGAGCCACAAACAGGTGGCAGGGAGCGCGAGTGGCCAGAACATGCGCTGCTTCTTTGTCCTCTGTGCGACTGGCTGCAGTCAGAGCCACAAACAGGTGACAGGGAGCGCGAGTGGCCAGAGCATGCGCTGCTTCTTTGTCCTCTGTGCGACTGGCTGCAGTCAGAGCCACAAACAGGTGGCAGGGAGCGCGAGTGGCCAGAGCATGCGCTGCTTCTTTGTCCTCTGTGCGACTGGCTGCAGTCAGAGCCACAAACAGGTGACAGGGAGCGCGAGTGGCCAGAGCATGCGCTGCTTCTTTGTCCTCTGTGTGACTGGCTGCAGTCAGAGCCACAAACAGGTGACAGGGAGCGCGAGTGGCCAGAGCATGCGCTGCTTCTTTGTCCTCTGTGCGACTGGCTGCAGTCAGAGCCACAGACAGGTGGCAGGGAGCGCGAGTGGCCAGAGCATGCGCTGCTTCTTTGTCCTCTGTGAGACTGGCTGCAGTCATAGCCACATACAGGTGACAGGGCAGTGCGAGTGGCCAGAGCATGCAATGCTTCTTTGTCCTCTGTGCGACTGGCTGCAGTCAGAGCCACAGACAGGTGACAGGGAGCGCGAGTGGCCAGAGCATGCGCTGCTTCTTTGTCCTCTGTGCGACTGGCTGCAGTCAGACCCACAAACAGGTGGCAGGGAGCGTGAGTGGCCAGAGCATGCGCTGCTTCTTTGTCCTCTGTGCGACTGGCTGCAGTCAGAGCCACAAACAGGTGACAGGGAGAGCGAGTGGCCAGAGCATGCGCTGCTTCTTTGTCCTCTGTGCGACTGGCTTCAGTCAGAGCCACAGACAGGTGACAGGGAGAGCGAGTGGCCAGAGCATGCGCTGCTTCTTTGTCCTCTGTGCGACTGGCTGCAGTCAGAGCCACAAACAGGTGGCAGGGAGCGCGAGTGGCCAGAGCATGCGCTGCTTCTTTGTCCTCTGTGCGACTGGCTGCAGTCAGAGCCACAGACAGGTGACAGGGAGCGCGAGTGGCAAGAGCATGCGCTGCTTCTTTGTCCTCTGTGCGACTGGCTGCAGTCAGAGCCACAGACAGGTGACAGGGAGAGCGAGTGGCCAGAGCATGCGCTGCTTCTTTGTCCTCTGTGCGACTGGCTGCAGTCAGACCCACAAACAGGTGGCAGGGAGCGCGAGTGGCCAGAGCATGCGCTGCTTCTTTGTCCTCTGTGCGACTGGCTGCAGTCAGAGCCACAGACAGGTGACAGGGAGCGCGAGTGGCAAGAGCATGCGCTGCTTCTTTGTCCTCTGTGCGACTGGCTTCAGTCAGAGCCACAGACAGGTGACAGGGAGAGCGAGTGGCCAGAGCATGCACTGCTTCTTTGTCCTCTGTGCGACTGGCTGCAGTCATAGCCACAGACAGGTGACAGGGAGAGCGAGTGGCCAGAGCATGCGCTGCTTCTTTGTCCTCTGTGCGACTGGCTGCAGTCAGAGCCACAGACAGGTGACAGGGAGCGTGAGTGGCCAGAGCATGCGCTGCTTCTTTGTCCTCTGTGCGACTGGCTGCAGTCGGAGCCACAGACAGGTGGCAGGGAGCGCGAGTGGCCATAGCATGCGCTGCTTCTTTGTCCTCTGTGTGACTGGCTGCAGTCAGAGCCACAAACAGGTGACAGGGAGCGTGAGTGGCCAGAACATGCGCTGCTTCTTTGTCCTCTGTGCGACTGGCTGCAGTCAGAGCCACAGACAGGTGACAGGGAGAGCGAGTGGCCAGAGCATGCGCTGCTTCTTTGTCCTCTGTGCGACTGGCTGCAGTCAGAGCCACAGACAGGTGACAGGGAGCGCGAGTGGCCAGAGCATGCGCTGCTTCTTTGTCCTCTGTGCGACTGGCTGCAGTCAGAGCCACAAACAGGTGGCAGGGAGCGCGAGTGGCCAGAGCATGCGCTGCTTCTTTGTCCTCTGTGCGACTGGCTGCAGTCAGAGCCACAGACAGATGGCAGGGAGCGCGAGTGGCCAGAGCATGCGCTGCTTCTTTGTCCTCTGTGCGACTGGCTGCAGTCATAGCCACATACAGGTGACAGGGAGCGTGAGTTGCCAGAGCATGCGCTGCTTCTTTGTCCTCTGTGCGACTGGCTGCAGTCAGAGCCACAGACAGGTGGCAGGGAGCGTGAGTGGCCAGAGCATGCGCTGCTTCTTTGTCCTCTGTGCGACTGGCTGCAGTCAGAGCCACAGACAGGTGACAGGGAGAGCGAGTGGCCAGAGCATGCGCTGCTTCTTTGTCCTCTGTGAGACTGGCTGCAGTCGGAGCCACAGACAGGTGACAGAGAGCGCGAGTGGCCAGAGCATGCGCTGCTTCTTTGTCCTCTGTGCGACTGGCTGCAGTCAGAGCCACAAACAGGTGACAGGGAGCGTGAGTGGCCAGAGCATGCGCTGCTTCTTTGTCCTCTGTGCGACTGGCTGCAGTCAGAGCCACAGACAGGTGGCAGGGAGCGCGAGTGGCCAGAGCATGCGCTGCTTCTTTGTCCTCTGTGCGACTGGCTGCAGTCAGAGCCACAAACAGGTGGCAGGGAGCGCGAGTGGCCAGAACATGCGCTGCTTCTTTGTCCTCTGTGGGACTGGCTGCAGTCAGAGCCACAAACAGGTGACAGGGAGCGCGAGTGGCCAGAGCATGCGCTGCTTCTTTGTCCTCTGTGCGACTGGCTGCAGTCAGAGCCACAAACAGGTGGCAGGGAGCGCGAGTGGCCAGAACATGCGCTGCTTCTTTGTCCTCTGTGCGACTGGCTGCAGTCAGAGCCACAAACAGGTGGCAGGGAGCGCGAGTGGCCAGAGCATGCGCTGCTTCTTTGTCCTCTGTGCGACTGGCTGCAGTCAGAGCCACAAACAGGTGGCAGGGAGCGCGAGTGGCCAAAGCATGCGCTGCTTCTTTGTCCTCTGTGCGACTGGCTGCAGTCAGAGCCACAAACAGGTGGCAGGGAGCGCGAGTGGCCAGAACATGCGCTGCTTCTTTGTCCTCTGTGCGACTGGCTGCAGTCATAGCCACAAACAGGTGACAGGGAGAGCGAGTGGCCAGAGCATGCGCTGCTTCTTTGTCCTCTGTGCGACTGGCTGCAGTCAGAGCCACAGACAGGTGACAGGGAGTGCGAGTGGCCAGAGCATGCGCTGCTTCTTTGTCCTCTGTGTGACTGGCTGCAGTCAGAGCCACATACAGGTGACAGGGCAGTGCGAGTGGCCAGAGCATGCAATGCTTCTTTGTCCTCTGTGCGACTGGCTGCAGTCAGAGCCACAGACAGGTGACAGGGAGAGCGAGTGGCCAGAGCATGCGCTGCTTCTTTGTCCTCTGTGCGACTGGCTGCAGTCAGACCCACAAACAGGTGGCAGGGAGCGCGAGTGGCCAGAGCATGCGCTGCTTCTTTGTCCTCTGTGCGACTGGCTGCAGTCAGAGCCACAGACAGGTGACAGGGAGCGCGAGTGGCAAGAGCATGCGCTGCTTCTTTGTCCTCTGTGCGACTGGCTTCAGTCAGAGCCACAGACAGGTGACAGGGAGAGCGAGTGGCCAGAGCATGCACTGCTTCTTTGTCCTCTGTGCGACTGGCTGCAGTCAGAGCCACAGACAGGTGACAGGGAGAGCGAGTGGCCAGAGCATGCGCTGCTTCTTTGTCCTCTGTGCGACTGGCTGCAGTCAGAGCCACAGACAGGTGACAGGGAGCGTGAGTGGCCAGAGCATGCGCTGCTTCTTTGTCCTCTGTGCGACTGGCTGCAGTCAGAGCCACAGACAGGTGACAGGGAGCGTGAGTGGCCAGAGCATGCGCTGCTTCTTTGTCCTCTGTGCGACTGGCTGCAGTCAGAGCCACATACAGGTGACAGGGCAGTGCGAGTGGCCAGAGCATGCAATGCTTCTTTGTCCTCTGTGCGACTGGCTGCAGTCAGAGCCACAGACAGGTGACAGGGAGAGCGAGTGGCCAGAGCATGCGCTGCTTCTTTGTCCTCTGTGCGACTGGCTGCAGTCAGACCCACAAACAGGTGGCAGGGAGCGCGAGTGGCCAGAGCATGCGCTGCTTCTTTGTCCTCTGTGCGACTGGCTGCAGTCAGAGCCACAGACAGGTGACAGGGAGCGCGAGTGGCAAGAGCATGCGCTGCTTCTTTGTCCTCTGTGCGACTGGCTTCAGTCAGAGCCACAGACAGGTGACAGGGAGAGCGAGTGGCCAGAGCATGCACTGCTTCTTTGTCCTCTGTGCGACTGGCTGCAGTCATAGCCACAGACAGGTGACAGGGAGAGCGAGTGGCCAGAGCATGCGCTGCTTCTTTGTCCTCTGTGCGACTGGCTGCAGTCAGAGCCACAGACAGGTGACAGGGAGCGTGAGTGGCCAGAGCATGCGCTGCTTCTTTGTCCTCTGTGCGACTGGCTGCAGTCGGAGCCACAGACAGGTGGCAGGGAGCGCGAGTGGCCATAGCATGCGCTGCTTCTTTGTCCTCTGTGTGACTGGCTGCAGTCAGAGCCACAAACAGGTGACAGGGAGCGTGAGTGGCCAGAGCATGCGCTGCTTCTTTGTCCTCTGTGCGACTGGCTGCAGTCAGAGCCACAGACAGGTGACAGGGAGAGCGAGTGGCCAGAGCATGCGCTGCTTCTTTGTCCTCTGTGCGACTGGCTGCAGTCAGAGCCACAAACAGGTGACAGGGAGCGTGAGTGGCCAGAGCATGCGCTGCTTCTTTGTCCTCTGTGCGACTGGCTGCAGTCAGAGCCACAGACAGGTGGCAGGGAGCGCGAGTGGCCAGAGCATGCGCTGCTTCTTTGTCCTCTGTGCGACTGGCTGCAGTCAGAGCCACAAACAGGTGGCAGGGAGCGCGAGTGGCCAGAACATGCGCTGCTTCTTTGTCCTCTGTGGGACTGGCTGCAGTCAGAGCCACAAACAGGTGACAGGGAGCGCGAGTGTCCAGAGCATGCGCTGCTTCTTTGTCCTCTGTGCGACTGGCTGCAGTCAGAGCCACAAACAGGTGGCAGGGAGCGCGAGTGGCCAGAACATGCGCTGCTTCTTTGTCCTCTGTGCGACTGGCTGCAGTCAGAGCCACAAACAGGTGACAGGGAGCGCGAGTGGCCAGAGCATGCGCTGCTTCTTTGTCCTCTGTGCGACTGGCTGCAGTCAGAGCCACAAACAGGTGGCAGGGAGCGCGAGTGGCCAAAGCATGCGCTGCTTCTTTGTCCTCTGTGCGACTGGCTGCAGTCAGAGCCACAAACAGGTGGCAGGGAGCGCGAGTGGCCAGAACATGTGCTGCTTCTTTGTCCTCTGTGCGACTGGCTGCAGTCATAGCCACAAACAGGTGACAGGGAGAGCGAGTGGCCAGAGCATGCGCTGCTTCTTTGTCCTCTGTGCGACTGGCTGCAGTCAGAGCCACAGACAGGTGACAGGGAGTGCGAGTGGCCAGAGCATGCGCTGCTTCTTTGTCCTCTGTGTGACTGGCTGCAGTCAGAGCCACAGACAGGTGACAGGGAGCGTGAGTGGCCAGAGCATGCGCTGCTTCTTTGTCCTCTGTGCGACTGGCTGCAGTCAGAGCCACATACAGGTGACAGGGCAGTGCGAGTGGCCAGAGCATGCAATGCTTCTTTGTCCTCTGTGCGACTGGCTGCAGTCAGAGCCACAGACAGGTGACAGGGAGAGCGAGTGGCCAGAGCATGCGCTGCTTCTTTGTCCTCTGTGCGACTGGCTGCAGTCAGAGCCACATACAGGTGACAGGGCAGTGCGAGTGGCCAGAGCATGCAATGCTTCTTTGTCCTCTGTGCGACTGGCTGCAGTCAGACCCACAAACAGGTGGCAGGGAGCGCGAGTGGCCAGAGCATGCGCTGCTTCTTTGTCCTCTGTGCGACTGGCTGCAGTCAGAGCCACAGACAGGTGACAGGGAGCGCGAGTGGCAAGAGCATGCGCTGCTTCTTTGTCCTCTGTGCGACTGGCTTCAGTCAGAGCCACAGACAGGTGAATGGGAGAGCGAGTGGCCAGAGCATGCACTGCTTCTTTGTCCTCTGTGCGACTGGCTGCAGTCATAGCCACAGACAGGTGACAGGGAGAGCGAGTGGCCAGAGCATGCGCTGCTTCTTTGTCCTCTGTGCGACTGGCTGCAGTCAGAGCCACAGACAGGTGACAGGGAGCGTGAGTGGCCAGAGCATGCGCTGCTTCTTTGTCCTCTGTGCGACTGGCTGCAGTCAGAGCCACAGACAGGTGACAGGGAGCGTGAGTGGCCAGAGCATGCGCTGCTTCTTTGTCCTCTGTGCGACTGGCTGCAGTCAGAGCCACATACAGGTGACAGGGCAGTGCGAGTGGCCAGAGCATGCAATGCTTCTTTGTCCTCTGTGCGACTGGCTGCAGTCAGAGCCACAGACAGGTGACAGGGAGAGCGAGTGGCCAGAGCATGCGCTGCTTCTTTGTCCTCTGTGCGACTGGCTGCGGTCAGACCCACAAACAGGTGGCAGGGAGCGCGAGTGGCCAGAGCATGCGCTGCTTCTTTGTCCTCTGTGCGACTGGCTGCAGTCAGAGCCACAGACAGGTGACAGGGAGCGCGAGTGGCAAGAGCATGCGCTGCTTCTTTGTCCTCTGTGCGACTGGCTTCAGTCAGAGCCACAGACAGGTGACAGGGAGAGCGAGTGGCCAGAGCATGCACTGCTTCTTTGTCCTCTGTGCGACTGGCTGCAGTCATAGCCACAGACAGGTGACAGGGAGAGCGAGTGGCCAGAGCATGCGCTGCTTCTTTGTCCTCTGTGCGACTGGCTGCAGTCAGAGCCACAGACAGGTGACAGGGAGCGTGAGTGGCCAGAGCATGCGCTGCTTCTTTGTCCTCTGTGCGACTGGCTGCAGTCGGAGCCACAGACAGGTGGCAGGGAGCGCGAGTGGCCATAGCATGCGCTGCTTCTTTGTCCTCTGTGTGACTGGCTGCAGTCAGAGCCACAAACAGGTGACAGGGAGCGTGAGTGGCCAGAGCATGCGCTGCTTCTTTGTCCTCTGTGCGACTGGCTGCAGTCAGAGCCACAGACAGGTGACAGGGAGAGCGAGTGGCCAGAGCATGCGCTGCTTCTTTGTCCTCTGTGCGACTGGCTGCAGTCAGAGCCACAGACAGGTGACAGGGAGCGCGAGTGGCCAGAGCATGCGCTGCTTCTTTGTCCTCTGTGCGACTGGCTGCAGTCAGAGCCACAAACAGGTGGCAGGGAGCGCGAGTGGCCAGAGCATGCGCTGCTTCTTTGTCCTCTGTGCGACTGGCTGCAGTCAGAGCCACAGACAGATGGCAGGGAGCGCGAGTGGCCAGAGCATGCGCTGCTTCTTTGTCCTCTGTGCGACTGGCTGCAGTCATAGCCACATACAGGTGACAGGGAGCGTGAGTTGCCAGAGCATGCGCTGCTTCTTTGTCCTCTGTGCGACTGGCTGCAGTCAGAGCCACAGACAGGTGGCAGGGAGCGTGAGTGGCCAGAGCATGCGCTGCTTCTTTGTCCTCTGTGCGACTGGCTGCAGTCAGAGCCACAGACAGGTGACAGGGAGAGCGAGTGGCCAGAGCATGCGCTGCTTCTTTGTCCTCTGTGAGACTGGCTGCAGTCGGAGCCACAGACAGGTGACAGGGAGCGCGAGTGGCCAGAGCATGCGCTGCTTCTTTGTCCTCTGTGCGACTGGCTGCAGTCAGAGCCACAAACAGGTGACAGGGAGCGTGAGTGGCCAGAGCATGCGCTGCTTCTTTGTCCTCTGTGCGACTGGCTGCAGTCAGAGCCACAGACAGGTGGCAGGGAGCGCGAGTGGCCAGAGCATGCGCTGCTTCTTTGTCCTCTGTGCGACTGGCTGCAGTCAGAGCCACAAACAGGTGGCAGGGAGCGCGAGTGGCCAGAACATGCGCTGCTTCTTTGTCCTCTGTGGGACTGGCTGCAGTCAGAGCCACAAACAGGTGACAGGGAGCGCGAGTGGCCAGAGCATGCGCTGCTTCTTTGTCCTCTGTGCGACTGGCTGCAGTCAGAGCCACAAACAGGTGGCAGGGAGCGCGAGTGGCCAGAACATGCGCTGCTTCTTTGTCCTCTGTGCAACTGGCTGCAGTCAGAGCCACAAACAGGTGACAGGGAGCGCGAGTGGCCAGAGCATGCGCTGCTTCTTTGTCCTCTGTGCGACTGGCTGCAGTCAGAGCCACAAACAGGTGGCAGGGAGCGCGAGTGGCCAGAGCATGCGCTGCTTCTTTGTCCTCTGTGCGACTGGCTGCAGTCAGAGCCACAAACAGGTGGCAGGGAGCGCAAGTGGCCAGAACATGCGCTGCTTCTTTGTCCTCTGTGCGACTGGCTGCAGTCATAGCCACAAACAGGTGACAGGGAGAGCGAGTGGCCAGAGCATGCGCTGCTTCTTTGTCCTCTGTGCGACTGGCTGCAGTCAGAGCCACAGACAGGTGACAGGAAGTGCGAGTGGCCAGAGCATGCGCTGCTTCTTTGTCCTCTGTGCGACTGGCTGCAGTCAGAGCCACAGACAGGTGACAGGGAGCGCGAGTGGCAAGAGCATGCGCTGCTTCTTTGTCCTCTGTGCGACTGGCTTCAGTCAGAGCCACAGACAGGTGACAGGGAGAGCGAGTGGCCAGAGCATGCACTGCTTCTTTGTCCTCTGTGCGACTGGCTGCAGTCATAGCCACAGACAGGTGACAGGGAGAGCGAGTGGCCAGAGCATGCGCTGCTTCTTTGTCCTCTGTGCGACTGGCTGCAGTCAGAGCCACAGACAGGTGACAGGGAGCGTGAGTGGCCAGAGCATGCGCTGCTTCTTTGTCCTCTGTGCGACTGGCTGCAGTCAGAGCCACAGACAGGTGACAGGGAGCGTGAGTGGCCAGAGCATGCGCTGCTTCTTTGTCCTCTGTGCGACTGGCTGCAGTCAGAGCCACATACAGGTGACAGGGCAGTGCGAGTGGCCAGAGCATGCAATGCTTCTTTGTCCTCTGTGCGACTGGCTGCAGTCAGAGCCACAGACAGGTGACAGGGAGAGCGAGTGGCCAGAGCATGCGCTGCTTCTTTGTCCTCTGTGCGACTGGCTGCAGTCAGACCCACAAACAGGTGGCAGGGAGCGCGAGTGGCCAGAGCATGCGCTGCTTCTTTGTCCTCTGTGCGACTGGCTGCAGTCAGAGCCACAGACAGGTGACAGGGAGCGCGAGTGGCAAGAGCATGCGCTGCTTCTTTGTCCTCTGTGCGACTGGCTTCAGTCAGAGCCACAGACAGGTGACAGGGAGAGCGAGTGGCCAGAGCATGCACTGCTTCTTTGTCCTCTGTGCGACTGGCTGCAGTCATAGCCACAGACAGGTGACAGGGAGAGCGAGTGGCCAGAGCATGCGCTGCTTCTTTGTCCTCTGTGCGACTGGCTGCAGTCAGAGCCACAGACAGGTGACAGGGAGCGTGAGTGGCCAGAGCATGCGCTGCTTCTTTGTCCTCTGTGCGACTGGCTGCAGTCGGAGCCACAGACAGGTGGCAGGGAACGCGAGTGGCCATAGCATGCGCTGCTTCTTTGTCCTCTGTGTGACTGGCTGCAGTCAGAGCCACAAACAGGTGACAGGGAGCGTGAGTGGCCAGAGCATGCGCTGCTTCTTTGTCCTCTGTGCGACTGGCTGCAGTCAGAGCCACAGACAGGTGACAGGGAGAGCGAGTGGCCAGAGCATGCGCTGCTTCTTTGTCCTCTGTGCGACTGGCTGCAGTCAGAGCCACAAACAGGTGACAGGGAGCGTGAGTGGCCAGAGCATGCGCTGCTTCTTTGTCCTCTGTGCGACTGGCTGCAGTCTGTGCGACTGGCTGCAGTCAGAGCCACAGACAGGTGGCAGGGAGCGCGAGTGGCCAGAGCATGCGCTGCTTCTTTGTCCTCTGTGCGACTGGCTGCAGTCAGAGCCACAAACAGGTGGCAGGGAGCGCGAGTGGCCAGAACATGCGCTGCTTCTTTGTCCTCTGTGGGACTGGCTGCAGTCAGAGCCACAAACAGGTGACAGGGAGCGCGAGTGTCCAGAGCATGCGCTGCTTCTTTGTCCTCTGTGCGACTGGCTGCAGTCAGAGCCACAAACAGGTGGCAGGGAGCGCGAGTGGCCAGAACATGCGCTGCTTCTTTGTCCTCTGTGCGACTGGCTGCAGTCAGAGCCACAAACAGGTGACAGGGAGCGCGAGTGGCCAGAGCATGCGCTGCTTCTTTGTCCTCTGTGCGACTGGCTGCAGTCAGAGCCACAAACAGGTGGCAGGGAGCGCGAGTGGCCAAAGCATGCGCTGCTTCTTTGTCCTCTGTGCGACTGGCTGCAGTCAGAGCCACAAACAGGTGGCAGGGAGCGCGAGTGGCCAGAACATGTGCTGCTTCTTTGTCCTCTGTGCGACTGGCTGCAGTCATAGCCACAAACAGGTGACAGGGAGAGCGAGTGGCCAGAGCATGCGCTGCTTCTTTGTCCTCTGTGCGACTGGCTGCAGTCAGAGCCACAGACAGGTGACAGGGAGTGCGAGTGGCCAGAGCATGCGCTGCTTCTTTGTCCTCTGTGTGACTGGCTGCAGTCAGAGCCACAGACAGGTGACAGGGAGCGTGAGTGGCCAGAGCATGCGCTGCTTCTTTGTCCTCTGTGCGACTGGCTGCAGTCAGAGCCACATACAGGTGACAGGGCAGTGCGAGTGGCCAGAGCATGCAATGCTTCTTTGTCCTCTGTGCGACTGGCTGCAGTCAGAGCCACAGACAGGTGACAGGGAGAGCGAGTGGCCAGAGCATGCGCTGCTTCTTTGTCCTCTGTGCGACTGGCTGCAGTCAGAGCCACATACAGGTGACAGGGCAGTGCGAGTGGCCAGAGCATGCAATGCTTCTTTGTCCTCTGTGCGACTGGCTGCAGTCAGACCCACAAACAGGTGGCAGGGAGCGCGAGTGGCCAGAGCATGCGCTGCTTCTTTGTCCTCTGTGCGACTGGCTGCAGTCAGAGCCACAGACAGGTGACAGGGAGCGCGAGTGGCAAGAGCATGCGCTGCTTCTTTGTCCTCTGTGCGACTGGCTTCAGTCAGAGCCACAGACAGGTGAATGGGAGAGCGAGTGGCCAGAGCATGCACTGCTTCTTTGTCCTCTGTGCGACTGGCTGCAGTCATAGCCACAGACAGGTGACAGGGAGAGCGAGTGGCCAGAGCATGCGCTGCTTCTTTGTCCTCTGTGCGACTGGCTGCAGTCAGAGCCACAGACAGGTGACAGGGAGCGTGAGTGGCCAGAGCATGCGCTGCTTCTTTGTCCTCTGTGCGACTGGCTGCAGTCAGAGCCACAGACAGGTGACAGGGAGCGTGAGTGGCCAGAGCATGCGCTGCTTCTTTGTCCTCTGTGCGACTGGCTGCAGTCAGAGCCACATACAGGTGACAGGGCAGTGCGAGTGGCCAGAGCATGCAATGCTTCTTTGTCCTCTGTGCGACTGGCTGCAGTCAGAGCCACAGACAGGTGACAGGGAGAGCGAGTGGCCAGAGCATGCGCTGCTTCTTTGTCCTCTGTGCGACTGGCTGCGGTCAGACCCACAAACAGGTGGCAGGGAGCGCGAGTGGCCAGAGCATGCGCTGCTTCTTTGTCCTCTGTGCGACTGGCTGCAGTCAGAGCCACAGACAGGTGACAGGGAGCGCGAGTGGCAAGAGCATGCGCTGCTTCTTTGTCCTCTGTGCGACTGGCTTCAGTCAGAGCCACAGACAGGTGACAGGGAGAGCGAGTGGCCAGAGCATGCACTGCTTCTTTGTCCTCTGTGCGACTGGCTGCAGTCATAGCCACAGACAGGTGACAGGGAGAGCGAGTGGCCAGAGCATGCGCTGCTTCTTTGTCCTCTGTGCGACTGGCTGCAGTCAGAGCCACAGACAGGTGACAGGGAGCGTGAGTGGCCAGAGCATGCGCTGCTTCTTTGTCCTCTGTGCGACTGGCTGCAGTCGGAGCCACAGACAGGTGGCAGGGAGCGCGAGTGGCCATAGCATGCGCTGCTTCTTTGTCCTCTGTGTGACTGGCTGCAGTCAGAGCCACAAACAGGTGACAGGGAGCGTGAGTGGCCAGAGCATGCGCTGCTTCTTTGTCCTCTGTGCGACTGGCTGCAGTCAGAGCCACAGACAGGTGACAGGGAGAGCGAGTGGCCAGAGCATGCGCTGCTTCTTTGTCCTCTGTGCGACTGGCTGCAGTCAGAGCCACAGACAGGTGACAGGGAGCGCGAGTGGCCAGAGCATGCGCTGCTTCTTTGTCCTCTGTGCGACTGGCTGCAGTCAGAGCCACAAACAGGTGGCAGGGAGCGCGAGTGGCCAGAGCATGCGCTGCTTCTTTGTCCTCTGTGCGACTGGCTGCAGTCAGAGCCACAGACAGATGGCAGGGAGCGCGAGTGGCCAGAGCATGCGCTGCTTCTTTGTCCTCTGTGCGACTGGCTGCAGTCATAGCCACATACAGGTGACAGGGAGCGTGAGTTGCCAGAGCATGCGCTGCTTCTTTGTCCTCTGTGCGACTGGCTGCAGTCAGAGCCACAGACAGGTGGCAGGGAGCGTGAGTGGCCAGAGCATGCGCTGCTTCTTTGTCCTCTGTGCGACTGGCTGCAGTCAGAGCCACAGACAGGTGACAGGGAGAGCGAGTGGCCAGAGCATGCGCTGCTTCTTTGTCCTCTGTGAGACTGGCTGCAGTCGGAGCCACAGACAGGTGACAGGGAGCGCGAGTGGCCAGAGCATGCGCTGCTTCTTTGTCCTCTGTGCGACTGGCTGCAGTCAGAGCCACAAACAGGTGACAGGGAGCGTGAGTGGCCAGAGCATGCGCTGCTTCTTTGTCCTCTGTGCGACTGGCTGCAGTCAGAGCCACAGACAGGTGGCAGGGAGCGCGAGTGGCCAGAGCATGCGCTGCTTCTTTGTCCTCTGTGCGACTGGCTGCAGTCAGAGCCACAAACAGGTGGCAGGGAGCGCGAGTGGCCAGAACATGCGCTGCTTCTTTGTCCTCTGTGGGACTGGCTGCAGTCAGAGCCACAAACAGGTGACAGGGAGCGCGAGTGGCCAGAGCATGCGCTGCTTCTTTGTCCTCTGTGCGACTGGCTGCAGTCAGAGCCACAAACAGGTGGCAGGGAGCGCGAGTGGCCAGAACATGCGCTGCTTCTTTGTCCTCTGTGCAACTGGCTGCAGTCAGAGCCACAAACAGGTGACAGGGAGCGCGAGTGGCCAGAGCATGCGCTGCTTCTTTGTCCTCTGTGCGACTGGCTGCAGTCAGAGCCACAAACAGGTGGCAGGGAGCGCGAGTGGCCAGAGCATGCGCTGCTTCTTTGTCCTCTGTGCGACTGGCTGCAGTCAGACCCACAAACAGGTGGCAGGGAGCGCGAGTGGCCAGAACATGCGCTGCTTCTTTGTCCTCTGTGCGACTGGCTGCAGTCATAGCCACAAACAGGTGACAGGGAGAGCGAGTGGCCAGAGCATGCGCTGCTTCTTTGTCCTCTGTGCGACTGGCTGCAGTCAGAGCCACAGACAGGTGACAGGAAGTGCGAGTGGCCAGAGCATGCGCTGCTTCTTTGTCCTCTGTGTGACTGGCTGCAGTCAGAGCTACAGACAGGTGACAGGGAGCGTGAGTGGCCAGAGCATGCGCTGCTTCTTTGTCCTCTGTGCGACTGGCTGCAGTCAGAGCCACATACAGGTGGCAGGGAGCGCGAGTGGCCAGAGCATGCGCTGCTTCTTTGTCCTCTGTGCGACTGGCTGCAGTCATAGCCACAAACAGGTGACAGGGAGAGCGAGTGGCCAGAGCATGCGCTGCTTCTTTGTCCTCTGTGCGACTGGCTGCAGTCATAGCCACAGACAGGTGACAGGGAGAGCGAGTGGCCAGAGCATGCGCTGCTTCTTTGTCCTCTGTGCGACTGGCTGCAGTCAGAGCCACAGACAGGTGACAGGGAGCGTGAGTGGCCAGAGCATGCGCTGCTTCTTTGTCCTCTGTGCGACTGGCTGCAGTCGGAGCCACAGACAGGTGGCAGGGAGCGCGAGTGGCCATAGCATGCGCTGCTTCTTTGTCCTCTGTGTGACTGGCTGCAGTCAGAGCCACAAACAGGTGACAGGGAGCGTGAGTGGCCAGAGCATGCGCTGCTTCTTTGTCCTCTGTGCGACTGGCTGCAGTCAGAGCCACAGACAGGTGACAGGGAGAGCGAGTGGCCAGAGCATGCGCTGCTTCTTTGTCCTCTGTGCGACTGGCTGCAGTCAGAGCCACAGACAGGTGACAGGGAGCGTGAGTGGCCAGAGCATGCGCTGCTTCTTTGTCCTCTGTGCGACTGGCTGCAGTCAGAGCCACAAACAGGTGGCAGGGAGCGCGAGTGGCCAGAGCATGCGCTGCTTCTTTGTCCTCTGTGCGACTGGCTGCAGTCAGAGCCACAGACAGATGGCAGGGAGCGCGAGTGGCCAGAGCATGCGCTGCTTCTTTGTCCTCTGTGCGACTGGCTGCAGTCATAGCCACATACAGGTGACAGGGAGCGTGAGTTGCCAGAGCATGCGCTGCTTCTTTGTCCTCTGTGCGACTGGCTGCAGTCAGAGCCACAGACAGGTGGCAGGGAGCGTGAGTGGCCAGAGCATGCGCTGCTTCTTTGTCCTCTGTGCGACTGGCTGCAGTCAGAGCCACAGACAGGTGACAGGGAGAGCGAGTGGCCAGAGCATGCGCTGCTTCTTTGTCCTCTGTGAGACTGGCTGCAGTCGGAGCCACAGACAGGTGACAGGGAGCGCGAGTGGCCAGAGCATGCGCTGCTTCTTTGTCCTCTGTGCGACTGGCTGCAGTCAGAGCCACAAACAGGTGACAGGGAGCGTGAGTGGCCAGAGCATGCGCTGCTTCTTTGTCCTCTGTGCGACTGGCTGCAGTCAGAGCCACAGACAGGTGGCAGGGAGCGCGAGTGGCCAGAGCATGCGCTGCTTCTTTGTCCTCTGTGCGACTGGCTGCAGTCAGAGCCACAAACAGGTGGCAGGGAGCGCGAGTGGCCAGAACATGCGCTGCTTCTTTGTCCTCTGTGGGACTGGCTGCAGTCAGAGCCACAAACAGGTGACAGGGAGCGCGAGTGGCCAGAGCATGCGCTGCTTCTTTGTCCTCTGTGCGACTGGCTGCAGTCAGAGCCACAAACAGGTGGCAGGGAGCGCGAGTGGCCAGAACATGCGCTGCTTCTTTGTCCTCTGTGCAACTGGCTGCAGTCAGAGCCACAAACAGGTGACAGGGAGCGCGAGTGGCCAGAGCATGCGCTGCTTCTTTGTCCTCTGTGCGACTGGCTGCAGTCAGAGCCACAAACAGGTGGCAGGGAGCGCGAGTGGCCAGAGCATGCGCTGCTTCTTTGTCCTCTGTGCGACTGGCTGCAGTCAGAGCCACAAACAGGTGGCAGGGAGCGCGAGTGGCCAGAACATGCGCTGCTTCTTTGTCCTCTGTGCGACTGGCTGCAGTCATAGCCACAAACAGGTGACAGGGAGAGCGAGTGGCCAGAGCATGCGCTGCTTCTTTGTCCTCTGTGCGACTGGCTGCAGTCAGAGCCACAGACAGGTGACAGGAAGTGCGAGTGGCCAGAGCATGCGCTGCTTCTTTGTCCTCTGTGTGACTGGCTGCAGTCAGAGCTACAGACAGGTGACAGGGAGCGTGAGTGGCCAGAGCATGCGCTGCTTCTTTGTCCTCTGTGCGACTGGCTGCAGTCAGAGCCACATACAGGTGACAGGGCAGTGCGAGTGGCCAGAGCATGCAATGCTTCTTTGTCCTCTGTGCGACTGGGTGCAGTCAGAGCCACAGACAGGTGACAGGGAGAGCGAGTGGCCAGAGCATGCGCTGCTTCTTTGTCCTCTGTGCGACTGGCTGCAGTCAGACCCACAAACAGGTGGCAGGGAGCGCGAGTGGCCAGAGCATGCGCTGCTTCTTTGTCCTCTGTGCGACTGGCTGCAGTCAGAGCCACAGACAGGTGACAGGGAGCGCGAGTGGCAAGAGCATGCGCTGCTTCTTTGTCCTCTGTGCGACTGGCTTCAGTCAGAGCCACAGACAGGTGACAGGGAGAGCGAGTGGCCAGAGCATGCACTGCTTCTTTGTCCTCTGTGCGACTGGCTGCAGTCTTAGCCACAGACAGGTGACAGGGAGAGCGAGTGGCCAGAGCATGCGCTGCTTCTTTGTCCTCTGTGCGACTGGCTGCAGTCAGAGCCACAGACAGGTGACAGGGAGCGTGAGTGGCCAGAGCATGCGCTGCTTCTTTGTCCTCTGTGCGACTGGCTGCAGTCGGAGCCACAGACAGGTGGCAGGGAGCGCGAGTGGCCATAGCATGCGCTGCTTCTTTGTCCTCTGTGTGACTGGCTGCAGTCAGAGCCACAAACAGGTGACAGGGAGCGTGAGTGGCCAGAGCATGCGCTGCTTCTTTGTCCTCTGTGCGACTGGCTGCAGTCAGAGCCACAGACAGGTGACAGGGAGAGCGAGTGGCCAGAGCATGCGCTGCTTCTTTGTCCTCTGTGCGACTGGCTGCAGTCAGAGCCACAGACAGGTGACAGGGAGCGCGAGTGGCCAGAGCATGCGCTGCTTCTTTGTCCTCTGTGCGACTGGCTGCAGTCAGAGCCACAAACAGGTGGCAGGGAGCGCGAGTGGCCAGAGCATGCGCTGCTTCTTTGTCCTCTGTGCGACTGGCTGCAGTCAGAGCCACAGACAGATGGCAGGGAGCGCGAGTGGCCAGAGCATGCGCTGCTTCTTTGTCCTCTGTGCGACTGGCTGCAGTCATAGCCACATACAGGTGACAGGGAGCGTGAGTTGCCAGAGCATGCGCTGCTTCTTTGTCCTCTGTGCGACTGGCTGCAGTCAGAGCCACAGACAGGTGGCAGGGAGCGTGAGTGGCCAGAGCATGCGCTGCTTCTTTGTCCTCTGTGCGACTGGCTGCAGTCAGAGCCACAGACAGGTGACAGGGAGAGCGAGTGGCCAGAGCATGCGCTGCTTCTTTGTCCTCTGTGAGACTGGCTGCAGTCGGAGCCACAGACAGGTGACAGGGAGCGCGAGTGGCCAGAGCATGCGCTGCTTCTTTGTCCTCTGTGCGACTGGCTGCAGTCAGAGCCACAAACAGGTGACAGGGAGCGTGAGTGGCCAGAGCATGCGCTGCTTCTTTGTCCTCTGTGCGACTGGCTGCAGTCAGAGCCACAGACAGGTGGCAGGGAGCGCGAGTGGCCAGAGCATGCACTGCTTCTTTGTCCTCTGTGCGACTGGCTGCAGTCAGAGCCACAAACAGGTGGCAGGGAGCGCGAGTGGCCAGAACTTGCGCTGCTTCTTTGTCCTCTGTGGGACTGGCTGCAGTCAGAGCCACAAACAGGTGACAGGGAGCGCGAGTGGCCAGAGCATGCGCTGCTTCTTTGTCCTCTGTGCGACTGGCTGCAGTCAGAGCCACAAACAGGTGGCAGGGAGCGCGAGTGGCCAGAACATGCGCTGCTTCTTTGTCCTCTGTGCGACTGGCTGCAGTCAGAGCCACAAACAGGTGACAGGGAGCGCAAGTGGCCAGAGCATGCGCTGCTTCTTTGTCCTCTGTGCGACTGGCTGCAGTCAGAGCCACAAACAGGTGGCAGGGAGCGCGAGTGGCCAGAGCATGCGCTGCTTCTTTGTCCCCTGTGCGACTGGCTGCAGTCAGAGCCACAGACAGGTGGCAGGGAGCGCGAGTGGCCAGAGCATGCGCTGCTTCTTTGTCCTCTGTGAGACTGGCTGCAGTCATAGCCACATACAGGTGACAGGGCAGTGCGAGTGGCCAGAGCATGCAATGCTTCTTTGTCCTCTGTGCGACTGGCTGCAGTCAGAGCCACAGACAGGTGACAGGGAGCGCGAGTGGCCAGAGCATGCGCTGCTTCTTTGTCCTCTGTGCGACTGGCTGCAGTCAGACCCACAAACAGGTGGCAGGGAGCGCGAGTGGCCAGAGCATGCGCTGCTTCTTTGTCCTCTGTGCGACTGGCTGCAGTCAGAGCCACAAACAGGTGACAGGGAGAGCGAGTGGCCAGAGCATGCGCTGCTTCTTTGTCCTCTGTGCGACTGGCTTCAGTCAGAGCCACAGACAGGTGACAGGGAGAGCGAGTGGCCAGAGCATGCGCTGCTTCTTTGTCCTCTGTGCGACTGGCTGCAGTCAGAGCCACAAACAGGTGGCAGGGAGCGCGAGTGGCCAGAGCATGCGCTGCTTCTTTGTCCTCTGTGCGACTGGCTGCAGTCAGAGCCACAGACAGGTGACAGGGAGCGCGAGTGGCAAGAGCATGCGCTGCTTCTTTGTCCTCTGTGCGACTGGCTTCAGTCAGAGCCACAGACAGGTGACAGGGAGAGCGAGTGGCCAGAGCATGCACTGCTTCTTTGTCCTCTGTGCGACTGGCTGCAGTCATAGCCACAGACAGGTGACAGGGAGAGCGAGTGGCCAGAGCATGCGCTGCTTCTTTGTCCTCTGTGGGACTGGCTGCAGTCAGAGCCACAGACAGGTGACAGGGAGCGTGAGTGGCCAGAGCATGCGCTGCTTCTTTGTCCTCTGTGCGACTGGCTGCAGTCGGAGCCACAGACAGGTGGCAGGGAGCGCGAGTGGCCATAGCATGCGCTGCTTCTTTGTCCTCTGTGTGACTGGCTGCAGTCAGAGCCACAAACAGGTGACAGGGAGCGTGAGTGGCCAGAGCATGCGCTGCTTCTTTGTCCTCTGTGCGACTGGCTGCAGTCAGAGCCACAGACAGGTGACAGGGAGAGCGAGTGGCCAGAGCATGCGCTGCTTCTTTGTCCTCTGTGCGACTGGCTGCAGTCAGAGCCACAGACAGGTGACAGGGAGCGCGAGTGGCCAGAGCATGCGCTGCTTCTTTGTCCTCTGTGCGACTGGCTGCAGTCAGAGCCACAAACAGGTGACAGGGAGCGTGAGTGGCCAGAGCATGCGCTGCTTCTTTGTCCTCTGTGCGACTGGCTGCAGTCAGAGCCACAAACAGGTGACAGGGAGCGCGAGTGGCCAGAGCATGCGCTGCTTCTTTGTCCTCTGTGTGACTGGCTGCAGTCAGAGCCACAAACAGGTGTCAGGGAGCGTGAGTGGCCAGAGCATGCGCTGCTTCTTTGTCCTCTGTGCGACTGGCTGCAGTCACAGCTACAGACAGGTGGCAGGGAGCGCGAGTGGCCAGAGCATGCGCTGCTTCTTTGTCCTCTGTGCGACTGGCTGCACTCACAGCCACAGACAGGTGGCAGGGCAGTGCAATGGAGAAAAGCCCAAACAAATCAGAGAACAGGTAAGTAGCAAACATCCTGTCAAGACCCACTTTGGATGTTTAGTTGTAATTAGTGTGGACCTGAACTCAGAACTTCCTCTCTGCTCTAAAAGATACTGAACAACATAACCTTTAAAGAAAAACATTTCTTTGTTACAGCTGATACAAATCCTGCAATAAATAGACAGTGTGTCTAATTCCTACTTTCATGGAAGCAAATATATATCTTGTGCTTTAAAATAAGCTTATATGCTGTGGCAGTCAGGTGACACAGGGAAGATATCAAATTTGTGATTAGACACAGATGTGGAAGAATTCGAAAGGCTCTCTAAATACATACATGGTGCATGTCTCTGCATGGTTTCCTTCTGTCCTGTGCAAGAGTTCAGCTCCACTTTAAAGCATCGGAATGACATTTATTTATATTTGCTGAAAAATCTACGTATCTCTTTTGAATGCTGAATGTACATATGGCGGTGTGCTCTAACATATAGGCAGTATACAGGAACAAAGTCTGAAGAAGGCTTATTAGCAGAAAGATTACTCTTTTTCTTTTAAGCCAATAAATGGTATCATCCTGATTCAAAACTCTCTGCTTTTACTGATGGCTAAGATGGTAGAATGCTCTAATGCTACAGGAAAGCAGAAGGATGCCAAACCATGCACACTAGCATAGAGGTAGTAACAGCTCAGGTGACAGTGACAGTTTAGCAATGAAAGGGAAGCATACAGCATTTTTATTCCAGGCTGCAGCAGTTCTCATATAGATGGTGGGAGCTGACGGACAGAAAATGAGTCAGGAAAGAGTTAACTTAAGCAAAGACGAGATCACTGGCTAGAAAGAAAAAAAAGCAATAAATTAGGCCTAGATAAGAAAATGTAATTTACAACTGCTGGGGTCAGACAGTGTCACAGCTCTAAAAGAGAAGGCGAAGAAACTAGCAGAAATGTTTGTGAATGCCTGCATTAGAACTCAGCTGAACTTAGTTTTATCTGCTTTGTAATGTAAATCCCTGGTATTTCTCACATCCACTGGTACTGTATGTTGTCGATCATAATTGGATCATCAGCTGACAGTTATGATTGATCCTGATTGTTATAACACATCAGGAAGTGAGAGGTGCAGGGATTGGGGAACTCTGGAATTCATCTATTAGTGCAGAGCAGGGCGCTGGCTGGCTGCGCTGCGGGAACAGAGGAGATGATTTACTTTGACATATGACCTCTTCTCTCTCCAAGTCATGCCGCCCTTCTGATCTTATCTGATTTTGTCGCCCTAGGCCGTGGCCTCTGTGGCCTTTGCAGAAATCCGGGCCTGTTTACAGAGATATTTCTCCCACTACCGCTGAGATTTCTCCCACCTAGCATAGGAATGTGTAAAAATACACCCCAAAACACATTATACTACTTCTTCTGAGTACGGCGATACCACATGTGTGATACTTTTTTGCAACCTAGGTGCGCTAAGGGGCCTAATGTCCTATTCACAGGTCATTTTGAGGCATTTGGATTCTAGACCACTCCTTACGGTTTAGGGCCCCTAAAATGCCAGGGCAATATAGGAACCCCACAAATGACCCCATTTTAGAAAGAAGACATCCCAAGGTATTCCGTTAGGAGTATGATGAGTTCATAGAAGATTTTATTTTTTTGTCACAAGTTAGTAAAAAATGACACTTTGTGAAAAAACAATAAAAATCAATTTCCGCTAACTTTTGACAAAATATAAAATCTTCTATTAACTCATCATACATCTAACAGAATACCTTGGGTTGTCTTTTTTCTAAAAAAAAGGGGTCACTTGTGGGGTTCCTATACTGCTCTGGCATTTTACGGGCCCAAAACCGTGAGTAGTCTGGAAACCAAATTTCTCAAAATGACTGTTCAGGGGTATAAGCATCTGCAAATTTTGATGACAGGTGGTCTATGAGGGGGCGAATTTTGTGGAACCGGTAATAAGCAGGGTGGCATCTTAGATGACAGGTTGTATTGGGCCTGATCTGATGGATAGGAGTGCTAGGGGGGTGACAGGAGGTGATTGATGGGTGTCTCAGGGGGTGGTTAGAGGGGAAAATAGATGCAATCAATGCACTGGGGAGGTGATCGGAAGGGGGTCTGAGGGGGATCTGAGAGTTTGGCCGAGTGATCAAGAGCCCACACGGGGCAAATTAGGGCCTGATCGGATGGGTAGGTGTGCTAGGGGGTGACAGGTGGTGACAGGAGGTGATTGATGGGTGTCTCAAGGTGTGATTAGTGGGGGGAATAGATGCAAGCAATGCACTGGCGAGGTGATCAGGGCTGGGATCTGAGGGCGTTCTGAGGGTGTGGGTGGGTGATTGGGTGCCCTAGGGGCAGATAGGGGTCTAATCTGATGGGTAGCAGTGACAGGGGGTGATTGATGGGTAATTAGTGGGTGTTTAGAGCAGAGAACAGATGTAAAAAATGCACTTGGGAGGTGATCTGACGGCGGGTCTGCAGGCGATCTGATGGTGTGGGTGGGTGATCAGATTGCCCGCAAGGGGCAGGTTAGGGGCTGATTGATGGGTGGCAGTGACAGGGGTTGATTGATGGGTGGCAGTGACAGGGGGTGATTGATGGGTGATTGACAGGTGATCAGTGGGTTATTACAGGGAAGAACAGATGTAAATAATGCACCGGCGAATTGATAAGAGGGGGTCTGAGAGCAATCTGAGCGTGTGGGCGGTTGATTGGGAGCCCGCAAGGGGCAGATTAGGGTCTACTCTGATGGGTAACAGTGACAGGTGATGATAGGGGGTGATTGATGGGTGATTAGTGGGTGTTTATGGTAGAGAACAGATGTAAACAATGCACTTGGGAGGTGATTTGACGTCGGATCTGCGGGCGATCTGATGGTGTGGGTGGGTGATCAGATTGCCCGCAAGGGGCAGGTTAGGGGCTGATTGATGGGTGGCAGTGACAGGGGGTGATTGATGGGTGATTGACAGGTGATTGACAGGTGATCAGGGGGGATAGATGCATACAGTACACAGGGGGGGAGTCTGGGGGGGTTGGTCTGGGGAGAATCTGAGTGGTGGGGGGGTGATCAGGAGTCCCCATGGTGCAGTTAGTGACCCAATAAAAAAAATAGCGTTAACAGATAGTGACAGGAAGTGATTGATGGGTGATTAGGGGAGTGATTGGGTGTAAACAGTGGTCTGGGAGGTGGGCAGGGGGGGTCTGAGGGGTGCTGTGGGCGATCAGGGGGCAGGGGGGGAGATCAGTGTGCTTGGGTGAAGACTAGGGTGGCTGCAGCCTGCCCTGGTGGTCCCTCGGACACTGGGACCACCAGGGCAGGAGGCAGCCTGTATAATACACTTTGTATACATTACAAAGTGTATGGCGATCGTGGGGTTAACAACCCTCCGGCGCTTCCGAACGGCCGGCGGGTTGTCGTCGTGCGTGGGTGGAGCCAGTTGCCGGGGGAAGCGCGCGTCATCAATGTCGCGATCACTCTCCCGGCATGCCGAAAGGACACAACACCCTTGGGCGTATTGCGGTCCTTTCGGCGTCCACTTTGCCGCCGCCCATCGGCTGTGGGCGGTCAGCAACTGGTTAATAGCCAGTATGAAAAATAAAAGAAAGGGAGAAAAAATACTTAGTTTCATGGAAAGATGTCCTTTTGTGGGAAGAATTATAAAGTCCTTGGTAATGTCCTTTTGTTTCAGTTCAAAGTTCAGAGTTCAGAGCAGGTGGATGCCAGCATATCCTCAAGCTGGCACAGATGTGATCAAGATGGAGTTTCAAGGTGGAGGACACTTGCGTTTCAGCCTGTCAATAGTTTTATCACCCCTCGCTGCAGGGAGTGGCTATGACAGACACAAGTCCAGCCTCGGGAGGATGGAGCAGGTGCTGTCCCATCCTTACAGACTCTCAGACTGGCAGAATTCTAGTTCGGCCCATCTTGGGGTGCACGTGGGGGCAGGTAAAACTTATACTGCATATTCACACTCAGCATGATTTTACGAATCCTAGGACATGAAATATGACAGGTCTATCATGAGAATTTACCCCCCGTCTCTTCAAACCCATATTGCTATAAGAATTTAGGGGACAGAGTTCTAGGAATTTCACAGAACCAGCACCGTGACTCAGGCTACACTTTCCCCATATTTGGTGAAGCTGCTATCTCAGAAACCCCAGAAATATGACAGAACTGGGAAGTTATGGATTATGCTATGAGCCACAGGTCATTCAGGGTGTGTGCTAGCAACTGGCTCCCTTTGATCCTTTCCAGGGAGCAAGGTGTCAAGACCTCCCGGGGATTCGTAGCCTGCCTGGCTGAATCTAGGCCTCCTTATCAGACCTGAAACAGCTGGCATATCCTCTGAGAATGGCCAGTAGCTCTCCAGGGGGCCGGGTAACCAGCTTGTTACAGTTATGTGTTAAATGCAATCAACTACCTTTCCCAGACTGTCTATCTTGAAACCAAAGTTTGTCATTCTGAGCCCTGAAATAGATGTGCGATCGATTGCGGTGATTAGAAACGACTGCTGGATCTGCGATTTCTGTGTGTTTTGGACGACTGGGCGTCGCCTGGTGTCACAGTACACATCACAGAATTCACACAGGATAGCGTCCTTTCTCATGTGCAAAGTGTGGGAAATGCTTCAGTCAGAAATCTGATCTTGTTAGAAATCTAAGAAATCACACAGGAAAGCGTTCTTATCCATGTTCCGAATGTGGAAAATCTTCCTGTGTCAAATCAAATTTTATTAAACATCAGAGAATTCACACGGGAGAGCGTCCACATTCATGTCCAGAGTGTGGTAAATGTTTCACGCAGAAAGGTAGTCTTATTATACATCAGAGAAGTCACACAGGAGAGCGTCCCTTTACATGTTCTGAATGTGGGAAATGTTTCATTGGTAAATGTATTTTTTTTAGACATCACAAAGGAGAGCGTCCTTATTTGTGTTCAGAGTGTGGGAAATGTTTCAGTCAGAAAGCTAGTTTTATTAAACTTCAGAGAAGTCACACAGGAAAGCGTCCTTAGTCATGTCAGGAGGAAAGTTACAGTCAGGCAGCTTATTAAGCTTCGGGGAAACAAGCACAAGTCTCCTGGAAGCACATATTATTAGAGCAGTAGCAATGACGTGGCCTCACAGTGCTGGAACTACACTATAGATGTCACCTGCTCGCCATTCAGGACTTTCTCCAAGCTGGGGACTCACCCTAACCTCTCTTTTCTTGCTGATCATCTCAGAGTACATATGCTAGAAGATCACTGGGGAAGACTAGAGTTATTAGTTACCTTGTAACATTGTTTCCAGTAATCTTCCAGGACAAGTGCCCCCAGGCTTGCCTGGTCACCTGCTATAAGTCAGACTGTATGCTCATATGACTGACATATAACCCAACTAATTGTTTATAGAGGCGGAGCGCATATGGAGAGCGCGTCCGCCGCTTATCCAAAGGGAGCTGAGCGCCATGCTCTCCAGTGATGGCAAAGACAGGCCGAGACCCAGAGGCTTGCGCCTCATCGTGGATCTCGGCGTTCCGCCACCATGAGCAGCCAGTGGATCTTACACTCCCAAGGACTGGAGCTCCACACCTGTGCTTTAGGCACTGTTAACATTTGTCAAATTGTATGCATGTTTTTGCATGCAATTTGCCTATTAATTTAAAACCAGTTTCGGTCAGTGGGATAGTTAACACTAAAGGAGCCATTTTCTTTGGTTACTCTTTTGGGCACGTTCCTGTAATTTTTCATCTCCTTAGTGAACATTACATATTTACTTTATAGTTCACATTGCAGCGCTGCTTTCATTCATTCGCCCAACTACGGTACTCATCATACCTAAATGATCTATGTCTTGTTTTTGTTTTGTTTTTTAGGGCCAAATTAGGGTTTTTGTGTTTTTTTTTTTGTTGTTTTTACTATTTTCTATGCATTTTAAAGGGGTGAAATTGAAGAATGACAATGTCTTCATTAAACAATGCTATTGTAGATAAAACTCACACATGTTGTTTGCCCATTTGTCCTGGTTATCACAACATTTAGGTTATGTTACTAGTACAATGACATTATTGTATTTGGAAATTAAAGTGTACTGTATATTCCTGCGTATAAGACTACTTTTTAACCCTTGAAAATCTTCTGAAAAGTCAGGGGTCGTCTTATACGCCAGATGTCATTGATGCCGGGGGATACACCCTATCCTGTTACCGCCTCTCAGATCTCGCTGCTGAGTACTGTAGTGAAGCGGCGCAGGTGCACATGTGCGAGATCGGAGAGGCAGAGGAGGTGGTAAATAGGATACAAGGGTGGGCCAGAAGGGTGAAAGAGGCGTGTTTTATGGGCACAGCGCAATCTATTCTTCCATACCGCTCTGATAAACAGGAAGACAGGGAGAGCTGACTAATCCACTTACGGAGAGGGAGAGTTGACTAATCCAACCAGTCTATTAACTATATACTGTTATATACTAGGTACCACATACAGTACAGCACCAGTATTTGTTCATACATAGCACCAGTATATGATTATTATTTTTTTTTAATTTGCTGTGCGTTGGAAGAGGGGTAGTCTTATACGGCGAGTATATCCCAAACTCTATATTTTAACTGGAAAAGTTGGGGGGTCGTCTTATACGCCCAGTCATCTTATACGCCAGAATATACGGTATTTGTTTTCCATGTTGTTTTTTTCTCCCTCGTTGTAATCTATTAATATTTACAAACCCTTATTTGCAAAAACAACAGTAATACACCCTCATGGCAACATATTTCAAAAGCAAGGTAACAATAATTTATGACCTATACTTTTATTTATTTTTTTGGGATGTAGGATTGAGTTTTTCCCTTCCTATTTTTTATGTGACAGGGGTCCGAGCTGAAAGACACATCAGAATTTATTCCACACCTCATTTTGATTGCGTTAAGTCACCTATACGTCATTTGATAACAAACTTGATGCACAACATTCCATTATTTTCAGGCCGGTTTCACACTGTATTTTGGTGTCAGCGGTGCGGCACGCCCACCGCACCATCAAAAACAGGCCTTCAGAAAATACCGCGTTACTATGCGGCATTCCTCTTCTGGCTTCCGGCCAAACAGGATGTACAGTACGGTGTTGGGGAAGGTAGCAGGCACCTCATGGGAGGGTAGGTGGCACAGTATGGTTTAGGAGGAGGGTATCAGGCACCTCATGGGAAGGGTAGGTGGCTCAGTATGGTGTAGGGGAGAGGGTAGGTGGCACAGGATGGTGTAGGGGGAGGATAGCTCTCCTTGGTAGTCTTGTGGCTCCACTCCCCTTGCTCTTCCTGTTGGTCCCCCTTTACACTTCCATTGATATGCCTGGGGGTTATGAGTATTAATTAGTATTTATTTAATGCTGACATCTTCCACAACGATTTAAATAGAACATAGTCTTGTTACTAATGACTTCAAAAAGGTTGGGAACCACGGACATAGATAGTTGAAGTGTTTTTATTTTAAAAAAAACAACAACATTAGTAATAAAAAAAAAACACAAACATCTTGGCAAACAAATTGGCCATGGTTAAGGCAACCATATATCTAGCGATGATGAGCCGACCAAAATACAAATCTCTCTGTAACCGAATTTGATTAGGAATCTGATTAGAGAGAGATTGATCAGCTGACCATACACTGAGGCTGATCACCGGTCAATTTCATGCTGAAATGCCACTGTAACATTGCTGAAATTGATCACGAATTAGCCTTGTGACACTGCATCTGGCCATCTCGCTTGTGATACTATATCCCCTGTAATGTTAAATGTCCCCCCCCCCCCATTGAAGTTATACATTACCTCTCCGCTGTGCCCGCCGCTTGTCCTCTGCTGGCACCTGGCTTCCTCCATTCTCCGTACACGCATGCTCCACGTGGTTGCCTAGTAACATGCCCGCATGTGTGACATCTGACATCATCTTACTAGGCAACCACGTGGGTTGCAATTGTCAGGAGAACAGAGCCAGTGGAGGATACGGACAGGTAATGTATCACTTGCACTGTGCAGTGGGGGAACATTTAACATTAGGGGAGAATACACCAGTCGCATTGTCAGTCGTGCATGCACTTGTCGCCACAGATTTTCATCCAATTCGATTATAATAATACAATTGGATGGTCGATCATTCACCAAGTCATCTGATGTATGGTTACCTTTACTCCACTTGTGCACAAGGCATCGCTACAGGTGGTGATAAGTGTATTCCACATTCGAATTACAAGACTTCAAAGGAACAATTACAGTGTTCTCATAACTATTGTTTGAAAGTATTTTGAGGTTGCAAGTACTGTCTAGCCAGCAATTACATTTTCACACACCTTTAGAGCCTCAATGAACATTGTACACAAAAAAGTCATTGTTATGAAAATGCTAGAACCGATAACAAGTAGCCATTGTTTTGTGGCCTTTTGAAGGGACAAGTAACCCGTTTGCAACATTAGAATATGTATGATAGCGTACTCAGGGTATGTGTACAAACACCAGCTGAGAGCACTACAAAAACTGTGAAATAACTACTTGTTATGGTCAAGAGGGAAAACCAAAAGGGGAACGACTTGGAAGGGTAGGGGAGAACAGAAGCGGAACGCCGTGGCTGTGACCATGGATGCAACAGGATCCCCTTCCGTTGCAGATGCCCATTTTGCCAGGTCGTCATCGGCTACGCAAGCACGTGTCCGTGTCACTCACAATTGCGCTCGCATAATCTGGAATGATCTGCGCAGGTGAAGAACTACTGCACCTGCACAGAATACTCTAGACTACGTGAGTGCGATGGCGAGGTGGGCATCTACTTAAAGCAAATGGGAACCGGGGGTTAAGGGTGGCCACTGACAATCCAATCTTTTTCATCCAATCTTACCAAATCTATGTAGTAGAAGAGTAAACTGAGTGATTATACTTGAACAGATACTATAGGCAGGCCCTTCGATTACATAGAAATGGTAAGATTGGATGAAAAAGATTGGATGGTTAGTTGGCCACCCTAAAATACAAAGCCCAATACTTACCCCAGGAGAGGGAAGGATCTCTGTCCTAATGAGCTTTCTCTCTCCTCTCCCGGTCCTCTCGTTCAGGCGGCAGCTCCTCCATTAATTCAAATCCCCTGCTGCACGGGACTTCATAAGTCTTCAGGAGCCGAGTCCTCCCGAAGACAGGCGGCTCCAGACTGCGCACACACGAGTGCGCGTGAGTGGCTGCTCGCGCATGCACAGTGTAGAGAGGCCCATCTTCAAGAGCACTCGGGCTCTCAAAGGCTTTTCGAAGGCTCCGTTCCAAACACAAACGCAGCATGCAGCAGAGGCAGGACAAGGTCCTCCAGCACCCAAGGCTGAGACACCAAAGTGCGCCCCTCCATCCCCCCACACCAGCCGTCACACACTGATTGCTATTAGACTAAGAGGTGCCCCAGGGCTCCCAACACCTTAATCTCTAGTTATCTGGCTTGCAGTCATTGCCATGCATCTCCTTTTCTTATTTCTCTCTGCTTCAAACACAATAGTGGAATGATAGCTGAGTGAGTTGTGAGCCCCCTCCTACACTGCGCCCCGAGACTGGAGCCTCTTTTGCCTCTGCCTCGGCCCGGCCCTGGCATGCAGTACCGATTAAAAATCGCAAATCGGAATTGCATGTAAAACCACATCAAAATCGCAATCGCATATAGTGTGCAAGAGGCCAGAGCCAAAAAGATGAGAATCTGAGGGAGATGGCATGTACGATGAGCTGTCCAGATGCCCACCGCTCTCCCGTTCTCCTCCTTTGCCTGATAAATTAACACCGGCAACCTCTTCTGGGTCGCCGGAGCCGGGAAGCACCACGCCTACGCTGGACCGGCTGCGTACACCCGACAGCACTCAAACCCAACTGGGAGCTCTCTGCGTATGACATCATGCGCAGTGCACTCCTGGCCGCAATTGCGTGCTGTATGATGCGCACAGGTGGGCCAGGGTAGGCGCAGTGCTGCCCATCTTCAGCGAGCCGGGGGAAACTTAGCAGGCAAAGGAGGGGAACGGGGGGAGCGGTGGTTATCAGGAAAGCTCATTGTACATGCCTGTCCCCCCACATTTCTAATAAGCGAGTCGACTCCGGTATCCTTTATGGTGATTTGCTCTTGGAATTCACCCTGACTGCACGGAACAACACTTTACTCTGTGACTGGACACATACTATACTTAAACTCCATGGTAACAGGTAATCGGGACAGATCGTGTCAAGAAAATATATACGAAAATGTAAAATGTTGGCGCTATATAAATACTAAATAACGATAATATATCCCAACTAAAAATTGTCTTTGCTCCTGGTAGTTAAGTCACATAAAATAGGTCTCTCCTGTTAAAAAAAAAAAAAAAAAAGAAGTGCAGTGACTGTATTAATGTGGAAACTGAACAGCAGCTAGACGGCTGATTGGATTACACTCTCAATATTCTAATCAAGCACTTCTGACTGCTGTCTGCCCTGCAAATTAACCTAACGTCCTGTCCTCCTGTCAGTAATCTTCTCCTACAATCAGCCACCTTCAGAGCATTAGACCCCATTCACAGCACGGAAGTGCTGCGGATTAATTACTATTGGAGGGCAGCTCTGCAGAAGCACAATCTGAGCTGTGCTATGTCTGATTGTGCTGCCTTCTCTCTGTGGAATGAGGAAGTAATGTCTGCGCATGTCTGCCATGGAGGGCAGCTTTGAGGCAGCGTAATCAGACATTACACCGGATTTGTACCCTTTACCACCCAAGGCCAATGTCATCAGCTGCCCCCCTTCAGTATAGGTAGCAAGATGACCCCTCCCCCTTAACTCCCGTATAGGTAGCCAGATGACTCCCTTAAGCCCTCCCCCCTCCCCCCCATTTCAGTATAGGTAGCCAGCTCGCCTCCACACCGCAGCAGCCATCAGTGTCACTCATTTCTCTGCTTGTTTCCAGTGCGGAAGCTTCCTCTTCCCCTCCGTCTCCAATGCTGCCCAAGTCAATAGCCACTGGCCACAATGCAAACGTACACAGAGAGCAAGGTGGCTGCTGCACAGGCGGTTAGCAGCAGAGTAATGCGGTCAGGTGCTTGCCTGATCTCTGTGCACTGCAGCATTTGCAAGCTTGCAAATGCTGCACCAATTTAGCCTGCTGCTTTGGTGCCCTTGCTCCTGTGGTGCCCTAGAGGTTTGAAGTCGGGGTTGCCCATATCCCTGACTAATTGACTGATGCAGAAGAGCACAGCCCAAGACAGCAGTGGGGGTTAAGCGGGACCAGACACCCCCCCCCCCCCAACCAATGGCTGTCCCGCAGAAAAAGAGACACTTGTGAGGTCTGCCTTAAATCTTTAGAATAAAATGTCTTTTTACCAGGGCTCTCTTTTCACTTCTATCTTCGCTGAATCAGTAGCATAGCAATAGTGGATGCAGTGGTTGCGACCGTTCTGGGGCCCCTGGACCAGAGGGGCCCTCTAAGGGCCCTCCATCTATTTTATTAACTTTTCATTGGTGCTATGCTGGTAATAAACACCTCTATATGTACATTGCATAGTGGTAATCGTTAAACTGTTTCCTTACTCTAAATACTACTCTCTGATGCTGCATCTGTCCTTGATAGGTTCTGGGGCTCCATAATAATAGAGTTCTTGGGGACCCATGCAAAAGTTGCATTGTGGACCCAAGCTCCTTAGTTACACCACTGCTCTCAATGCTTTGTATTATGCGGACATTTCCTCCACGCCTGTGTAAAAAGCTGTAGTTGATTTATTTATTGCATCAGCTGTAATCCACCATTGCCTTGTATTGTTAACTGCTATATGGTATATTTTGTATTGTACCACCTTGTATTCTGTTGTACAGTGACATGGAAGATGCAGGCGCTATATAGGGGGACAACTTTAAAGAGACTCTGTATTAAAAAGAAAAAAAAATCTCCTGGGGGTACTTACCTCGGGAAGGGGAAGCCTCAGGGTCTCAATGAGGCTTCCCCCATCCCTGTAAATACAGCACTGGCTCCCCCAAATCCTCCCTCGACACGCCTGACAAGGCTTGCTATATTTACCTCTCCGGGATCCAGCGCAGGCGCAGTAGCAGCTCTTCATTCAGGCTAGGCGGAAATAGCCGAGCCCGATCGTATCCGCTCTACTGTGCAGGCGCAAAAGGACTCACGCCTTTGCAGTAAAGTGGATCGATCGGGTTCGGCTATTTCCACCTTACCCGAATGAAAAGCCGCTAGTACACCTGCGCAGGATCGCTAAGAGGTAAATATTTACATTGCCGCACTTTCGGGGCCTCGGCTGGCTAAATGAAGGGATGGAAAATGACGGGGGAAGCTTCATTAGGATCCAGAGGCTTCCCTCTCCTGAGGTAAGTATGCCCCAGGGAGATTTTTTTTATTACAGGTTTTCTTTAAAATTATATTCAAGGCTCGGCACAAGGGCAACCCTTGAGAAGTTCCTAGGGATTCCATTACATTTCTGAGAGTGCCTATGTTATTCTTTTATCTTTTTTTGTATGTTTGTTTGTTTCATATTACCTTCCTGCTACTTTCTCCAACCTTTTGATTATTTGTCGGCCTGTCAACCACTCAGAGTTCATACTGGTTTATTGAATAAGTTTGCCAGTTGCCTTTGTCCTCACGCTGACTTAAAATTATAACATGGCTTTGTGATCATGGTTCTGATTTATGAAGCTAATATAAGATTGCCGTGTGCAGGTAGAGCATGGCAATTTTTACCACTGCTACCGATGACAACTGCCTAACATAACACTTTGCCTAATTAGCGTGACCCACATTACCTAAGTAATGCAAGCGTTGCTAAGGTAATAATGCACTTTGTATCATGTGATACCCTAGCAACAGGAGCAGGGCCGGCACTACCATTAAGGCAAAGGAGGTAGCTGCCCCAGGGCCCCAGAGCTTGTAGGGGCCCCCAGTGGCTACAAGAGGAAAAAAAAATTTCAAATCGGCCTTATAGTTTTTGAGAAAATCCATTTTAAAGTTTCAAAGGAAAAAAAAAATACACATTTAAAAACCTGCCGAATTTATTGGTTAATAGCAAATCCACCTTAAATGCTAGAAACCCTAAATTTGCAGGATATGTTAAGGAGATCATTAGGAATAAGAGAAAAAAACTATTTTTCAAAAAGACCTTATAGTTTTTGAGAAAATCGATTTTAAAGTTTTGAAGGAAAAAAGTATACTTTTAAATGCGGTAAATGTCACTTTTAGTAGCAAACCTAACGGTAGTGTAATTTTACATGCATCAAACGAAAGTGCAATAAATTTCCTGACGGGGTTTCCAGGGGGTCCATACGCAGCTGCAGCGCTTTGGCCAGGGATCGCTATACAGCCGCAATATGGCTGTATGAAGATCCCTGGCATGTTTTCCTATTTTCCCAATTTTTTTTTTATGTTTAGAGTGTGGGAATTTTTTTTTAATTATGTGGGGTCCCCCCTCCTGAAACTTTTTAACCCCTTGTCCCCCATGCAGGCTGGGATAGCCAGAATGTGGAGCTCCGACCGATTGGGACTTCACACCCTGTTATCCCAGCTGCAAAAAAGGCCCCTAATGCCGATTTTTGTTCCGGGGTATATGTTGTGGGGGCCCCCCAGGTTTATTTTGCCCTGGGGCCCCATTGTTGCTTAAACCGGCCCTGAACAGGAGCAGGGCCGGATTTACCATAAGGCACTGTAGGCACGTGCCTACAGGCGCTTGATGATGGAAAGGTGGCTCAATCCCCTCTCTGAATGCCTCCCTCCTTCCCTATACAAAGTCCTGTGCGGAGTGTAGCTCTCAGAATTTCACTGAGGAGGTCTCCCTACAGTCAGGGGCACCTCTAGCTACTTAACTACTTGCCGACTGCTCCACGCCAATTGGCGTGAGCAATGCGGCAGCCCCAGGACCGTTCCACACCCATTGGCGTGAACGGTATTCTATGGGGCTAGCAGGAGATCGTGCGCGCGCTGCGTGCGCATCTCCTGCTCGGGGGGCGGAGCTCCGCCCCGCCTTTAGTCTAAACCGCCGTTTAATTTCTTTGTACAGCGCTGCGATCTGCAGCAGCGCTGTACTGGAGACAGCCGTGTGACAAGGCTGTCCCCACTAAGCAAACCAGAAAGAGGAACGTGTCCCTTTGGTTGTCACCTACAACCCACACCTGGAAATCTTAAGGAGGATTGCTAAGGAACTTCATCCCATTTTACACAAGGATCACAGACTGAGAACGATATTCCCTAAACCTCCACTCTTGTCATATCGGCAACCACACAATCTAAAACAGATGATTGTCAGGAGCTCTTTGAATAGGCCTCAACAAAACGGAACATCACCCTGCCGACAAAAAATATGTGGGACCTGCAGACACATTTACTCCACTGACAGGGTAACGATACCAGGTTCACAACAGGAGTACAGAATACAAGGTAAATTTTCTTGTGGGTCCACCAATCTGGTATATCTGATCATGTGTGCTAAATGCCCCAATGTTATGTACGTGGGAGAAACTGGACAAACTCTGCGCAAACGTATGAATGGACACAGGCACACTATTAATGATACCAAATCTGGACTCCCAGTTGCTACACACTTTCGGTCCAACGGACACAGCATGGATGATCTTCGTGTCACTGCCCTGAAGGGCGGCTTCAAAACGTCAAATGACCGATTAATAGCAGAAACAAAATTTATAAATTGTTTCAAAGCTGTGCAGAAGGGTCTGAATAAGGACAACAACTTTCTATATTGGTATGAGATGGATGATATATGAACTGTCTCAGCCACCCTAGCTGAACTTGTGAACTAAGAATTTACGATACCTCTGGGTCAATCCTAATACCAGGTCTGGGAGCAATAAAGTAAACAAGGATCCTTATCTTACCCCATTTAGATGGTCTGTTTGTATTAAGGCATCTTAATGATGTATTTATGCTTGAAAAAAATATCTGTTTTTCCTTTTGATGTTGCATGTATATAAGCTGTCTGTACCACCAGCTTGCAAACTAACAGGATATAAACCTGACGAAGGCTGCAAGGCCGAAAGCTTGTTTATTCTTATCCACTAAAGATGCGAAAGTGATCCGCTGTCATAGGCTGAAGACTATGACAGTCGATCACGCTGATTGGCTGGTGGGGGGAGGGAGGGAGGGAGCGGGGTAAAGAAGGAAAAAAAATAAAGAAATTTGTTTAAAAAATAGTACAATAAGTGTTTATAAAAAAAAAAAACACTGGGGGGGTGATCAGACCCCACCAACAGAGAGCTCTGTTGGTGGGGAGGAATCACTAGTGTGCTGAGTTATACAGCGCTGCAGCTTTGCCTTAAAGCTGCAGTGGCCAATTTTAAGACAAAGTGCCTGGTCTTTAGGGGGGGTTAACACTGCGGTCCTCAAGTGGTTAATACTGAGGGTACCTTTGGCTACCTCGTAATAAGGAGGGCCTGTAGCTACCTATGATGGGCAAGGGATGAAAGGGAGAATTGACAGCTGGGACAGCCAGCACACTTGTAGTGCAATTCGGGGGGGTTTGTAGGTTTATGAAGGGTAAAGTCTGGGGCGCCAGGACATCTGTGTCTATAGGCTCCTGTGATTTAAATCCAGGCCTGAACAGGAGCATTACTTATGTAATGCTAATTAATTGCTTGCTACGCATCCATCAGTAGTAAAAGCAAAATTGCTGGATAGTGTACTGGTTAAGGGCACTGCCTTTGACATGGGAGACCAGGGTTCAAATCCTGGCTAGGGTCAGTACCTATTCAGTAAGGAGTTCAAGGTAAGACTCCCTAACACTGCAGGGTGGCCTCTTGAGCACATCCTAGTGGCTGCAGCTCTTGAGTGCTTTGAGTCTGACAGGAGAAAAGCGCTATATAAATGTTCGGATTATTATTATCAGATTATATATGCTGCTTGCCCATGGTAATCTTACTGTAGTTGTGTGTATCAAGGCTCAAGTCTGCTGTTAGCTTTTATTATGTGAAGCAAGCCGGAAAATTTTGAAATGAGAAAAGCAGGTAAGCAAAGACCTTAAGGCAAGGTGTTAGAACAGCCCTTTATACACAACATGTCTCATTATCAGGATAAACATTATGACTGCCTACCCAGAATATAAAAAAAAATATATGCAAATAGATATAGAAGAATAAAGCTTACCTTAATGGAATGATGACAAACTATGGACAGCACAACAACAATAACCATGTTTCGGAATAAACCATATAGCGCAGAAACAAATCCAGTTGTTCCTAAAATAAAATGTTTGTTTAATTAAACATGAACTATAATATTAATTGTAAATAACCATATACACTTGTGCTGTATTATACAAATGAGCATTAGAGAGGTTTTAAGATTCTGGCTACTTTTGCAAGCCATTCTGGTCTTCAACTATGATATCCATGTACAACCACATTTCAAAATAAGTTTGAATACAATTAACCACTTTACCCCCGCGCGTACGTATTTCTCCGCCCCTTTTTCCATCCTTTAAAAACCAGGGACGGAGAAACACGTACTTTCCGCGTTCCCGACGCTGCCCGCGCTCCCGCTCGTAAACACGCCGCCCGCCGCTAGTAAACACGCCGCCGCCCGCTCGCCCAGAGATCAATGAACGGGAAAATCCATTCCCGTTCGTTGATCTAAGCCCCGCAATGATCAGCTGCTCTCCTATGGGCAGCGCGATCATTGTGAGAAAAAACTCACGTGTCCAGCCTCCTTATTCTTCCTCCAAGCTTCCGGAAGGAAGCTTGGAGGTCGCATTAAAACAAAAAGTTACTGTGGCCATCTTGTGGCCAAATAGTAAACTACACCCTACACATTTTTCACATACAAATAAATGACTTTTACACATAAAATTAACTCATTACCTCCCACACTCCCCATTTTTTTTTTTTTTTGTAATTAAAAAAAAATTAAAAAATTTACAATTAACCTCCTTGGCGGTATGAAAAATACCGCCAGGAGGGAGCGCAGCAGGTTTTTTTTTAAAAAAATTTTTTTTAATCATGTAGCGAGCCGAGGGCTCGCTACATGATAGCCGCTGCTGAGCGGCACCCCCCCCGCCCGCTTCGATCGCCTTCGGCGATCTCCGATCAGGAAATCCCGTTCATAGAACGGGATTTCCTGGAGGGCTTCCCCCGTCGCCATGGCGACGGGGCGGGATGACGTCACTGACGTCGGGACGTCATTGGGAGTCCCGGGCCACCCCTCGGCGCTGCCTGGCACTGATTGGCCAGGCAGCGCTGGGGTCTGGAGGGGGGGGGGGGCCCGCGCCGCAGCAGATAGCGGCGATCGCAAAGGGGCCGGCGGCGATCAGAGTGCTGGCGCAGCTAGCAAAGTGCTAGCTGCGTCCAGCAAAAAAAAAATTATTAAAATCGGCCCAGCAGGGCCTGAGCGGCACCCTCCGGCGGCTTACCCCGTGTCACACACGGGGTTACCGCCAAGGAGGTTAAAAAAAATACATAAATAGTTACCTTAGGCACTGAACTTTTTAAATATTTATGTCAAGAGGGTATAACACTGTTACTTTATAAACTATGGGCTTGTAATTAGGGATGGACGCAAAACTGAAAAAAATGCACCTTTATTTCCAAATAAAATATTGGCGCCAAACATTGTGATAGGGACATAATTTAAATGGTTTTATAACCGGGACAAAAGGGCAAATACATTTCATTGGTTTTAATTACAGTAGCATGCATTATTTAAAAACTATAATGGCCGAAAACTGAAAAATAATTATTTTTTTCCCCACATTTTTCCTATTTTCCCATTAAAACACATTTAGAAAAAAATAATTCTTGGCATAATGTCCCACCTAAAGAAAGCCTAATTGGTGGCGAAAAAAACAAGATATAGTTCATTTCATTGCGATAAGTAATAATAAAGTTATAGACGAATGAATGGAAGGAGCGCTGAAAGGTGAAAATTGCTCTGGTGCTCAGGGGGTAAAACCCCTCAGTGGTGAAGTGGTTAAATGTAAATCAAAACAGGATGCCATGATTTGAAAAACAGTTAAAGGGGCCCTATGCCGAAAAAATTTTAACATTTAAAATATGTGCAAACATAGACAAATAAGAAGTACGTTTTTTTCAAGAGTAAAATGAGCCATAGATTGCATTTCTCCTATGTTATGACAGAAGCGACAGGTTTTTGACTAGTTCATCTCTTCATAGCGAAATCTCACCAAAGCTTTTATTTTTTATAAAGATATTCCCTAAAAAGGATTTAAACAATGAAGAGATGAACTAGTCCAAAACCTGTCGCTTCTGTCAGATTTCTACTACCTACTGTAAGTGACGGCAACATAGGAGAAAAGTAATTTATGCCACATTTTACTCTGGAAAAATCATACTTCTTGATTGTCTGTGTTGGCACATATTTTACATTTTACAAATTTCGCCATAGTGCCCCTTTAAACCCTTTCTTTTATAGTACACATTCATTATATCTTTTTGTTTTACAAAAATATACGCCTATTTGATGTCAGCACACATTTCAAAATAGTTAGGACAATAGAAACAAAAATTTGTAATGCTAATAAAAGCTGGTGGAACATCTCAACACTAAATATGTAGTTGACAGCAGGTTAGTAACATGTTTTGGTGTAAAAAAAAGCATCTTAAAGCACACCTGGGGCTCGATTCACAGAGCGGTGCTAACCTAGTTAGCACGCCTAAAGGCTTTGGGGGTGCTAACTAGGGTGTAAAGTAGTTTGCATGCACAAAGCTTCAAAAAATTCGCGCAAAGATTTGCGCGGTGCGCGCAAAGCATCGCACCGTTCGCTGTAAATATGCGCGAACGGTGAACGTTTTGCGGACACCACGCAAAAGTTTGCGCTCATAACTTTGTGTGCGATGCGTTTCGTGTGTGTTTTAGCGCGCGAAAAGCTGTTTTAGGCGTGTTAAGGGGCTTTTCACAGGCGTGCTAACAGTTAGCACCACTTTGTGAATCAAACCCTGGAGTGAAAGGAATACGGAGGCCGACATATTTATTTCCTTTTAACCAAGGCCAGCCTTTGCCCTGAGCAACCTAAGCAACTATTTGGGTGCCCCAATATTCTTTTCAGAAGGGACTCGAGCAGCCACCGCAAAGCTCCACCCCCAAAATTATTAAGAAGCTCTGCCCCAAAATAGCTGTGAAGCGCCCCCCACCCCAAGCTACGTGAGTTACATCACCCTTCCTCTGCACACTTTGCATTGGGTGGGCTCTCTGGTTTCCTATGCTGGAGGGTGGCTCTCTGGCTTACTTTACTGGGGGGGGGGGCTCTCCAGCTACCTATACTGGGGTGGGTGGGAGGGCTCTCTGATTACTTTTTTTAAACTACACATCAATTGTATGTATCTGTACTTGTTTAACTGGTTGTCCTGATTGTAACGTATGCTAAACTGCTCATGTATCTATGCTCCCAATTATTATTATTACTGTATATACTCAAGTATAAGCCAACCCTAGTATAGGCCGGCCCCCCAACTTTTACCTTAAGAAACAAGAAAAAAATTATTGACTTGAGTATAGGCCGAGGATAGGAAATTTACAGATTAGTGTTAGGTGTAGGTGGATGAGCCCTGTCACATGTAGCATAAAGTAGTCAGTGTCAATGGATGCCGTGTCTAGTCACTGCAACTGGGGTCTAGTCACAGCAATGGTTTTCTAGGTGCATTACAATGTATAGGGCTGAGCAAAACTGAGCATTAACCAAAAAGTCAAACACTGGGACTGTACAATCACCAAAAGACCCTATTATCTCTTAAAGAGATGGTAATATATTACCTAAAATGCAACTCGTAATCATATATCTATAAAATCAGGGCTATTCTACCATCACCACAAACATATAAGTGGGGGGGGAACTTTATCATATACATTTTGTCATATACAGAGTGGATCGTAGGCCCTGGTGAGGTCATTCATGGCCCATTACACCTGCACAAGACGCCCTCCCAACACAGATAAATATGCAGTTTCTGAGGTTAATAACTTCAACTGCATCACACGCGTCATCACGTGAATCACCATAAGGGTCCTCCACATGCGCGGTACAATAAAGACTACCACACACACGCAGGACCCTTACGGCGATACGCGTGATGATGCCACAGGTGATGGATAGCTGGGTCTCTGAATTGCGCATGCATGACTTTTGCCAAAGTCACACACCTACCGGAGCCACCAGCGGGACTACGGAGGGGACCCAGAGGACACCGAGGGACCTTGCAGGCTATGGTGGGGTCACTGCTCAGGGTCCCTTTAATAGCGCAAAGAATATTCAACAGGATGTTGCAGATAATCAGCATAAGGAAGTAATAAAAGATGAGGTACTGGCAGGTGGCCTCTGTACTCACTGCCTGTTGTGTCCCTGTAGATCCTGCAGTGTATCGCTATCATTACGATCTCCTTACTTTCCCAATGACTGTCCTCAGGAGGCAGATTACCATTTCAGCTGAGTATGGAATGCACCAGGCTGGGTCAAAAGATCACCAATGGCGGCCCCAGCTTCAACATTTTTATTTTTTAGGGGGGTGGGGGGCAGAGGGGGCACGATGGCTGGTGGTGCACATTTGGATGATAAAAATTGATGCTTGTATGGCGAGATTTATATATTTTTTGCCTAACTCAGGTGATAAAAGTAAGGCTAACTAGTTCAGCAACATATTTTGATATTATTGGGAATGAGTCCAGAAAAAAGGGCTCTCAAAGTAAGACAAATGCAAAGTGATCCACACTAGAGCACACCACCATGCTCAAAGTAGTATCAGGTTTCTGTATAGGAGGATCTATTTATGTGATGAAACCTCAAGATAGTATTTTGATACCAAAGTTCAATATCACAGGGGGCGTGGCCAAGATGGCGCTGTAAGAGGACGTGCTTTTGAGAGCTCTGCCGTCCAGCCCCACTTGTGTGCCATCCTAACAGTGCTTCTTACCCTGGGAAGTACCCTATCCTGTCCCTGTACTGCTGCTGACTCCCCTGGGTGAACCCCGGATCTCGCAGAGCTCTGCTCCGCCTGTGGCATACCTATACGGAGGGATCCTCTATCTCGCGGTGCGCTCGCCCGCCATCTTGGACGCGGAGAGGTCGCGCGCTGACTCCTGACAGAGCGGCTGACGCCGGGACACTTCTCCTCTCTCCATCGGAGACGCTACCTCCTCCTCCTGTCCTATACTGCAGAGCCCCGAGTGTATCCCGGACTCCCACGCCGCCGCTGACTCTCCTGGGTAAGTCCCGGATTCCGTAGGGCCTAGTCCCGCCCGCGGCCTATTCACGTGGAGAGAACCTCCATCTTGCAGTGCACCCGTCCGCCATCTTGGACGCGGAGAGGCTGCGCGCTGACTCCTGCTGTTGCGGCGGACCCCGAGACACCTCTCTTTCCTTCATCGTAAACATCTTCTCCTCCTCCTGTGCCAACTCAACAGATCCCCGAGTGTGTCCCGGATCCCCTTGCTGCCTGCATAAGGCTCTCCTGCCTGGGGGGAAAACAACCCTTCATCTTGCGGTATACTCCGCCCGCCATCTCGGAAATAGGAGAGCTGCAGGCTAACCTCCGCAACTGCTGCTGGACACCACCTAGCTACGAGGACACACTCGGCATCCTGGAGGACTGGCATCCCCCCCCCCCCCCCCCGCACGGTGAACTAGACGGCGGCTGCCATCCACAATCGCCAGGTCAGTGCAATAGTAGGCCCCCACAGTCACAGAGGCCCTCTTGAAGATTCGCCCCATACGACATTACAGAGATGGCAACCCGGGGCAGGATCAAGGAAAAGAAGGACAGGTCACCATCCCCTGAGATACCCCTGTCAACTCCTGGTCCCTCCAAAATTAATAAGCAAAAGGGGGATAAATCTCAAGCAGATAAGATGCAAGCTCCTGACACTGCTCAGAGTGAGAAAGAAGCACCCCAATTAAGCATAGCTGATATAGTGGATGCCATTAAACAGTTCCAGTCGTCGCTAACGGCCAGTGTTGCCAACCGCCCGTAAATTTACGGGCAGCCCGTAATTTTTTATGCAAATTAAGCTGCCTGTGAATTCCGTAAGGAATTCAGCAGCGTCCGTAAAAGGGCGGCCGATTGGCCGCCCGCCCTGTTTCAGGAGGACAGCGGCGCAGTGGAGGAAGAGCTGTTGGCAGCGGTGGAGAAGGGGGGCAATCCCCCCCCCCTTTTCTCACCTTTAGTGCTCTCCCTCCCTCGCTGACTGTCCCCCTCCTAAGTGCGGAGTGGCGCTTGGCAGCGGGCGGGACTTACCTTCTATCTCGCTCCTGCGCCGGAAGTTCTGCTGCTCTGGTCTGGACCAGACCAGAGTAGCGGCAGATCATCCCGCGCCGGCAACGAGAGAAGACGCAGGTAAGTTCCGCTCACTGCCGCCTGCCACTGCGCTACATCTACTGGGGAGTTGGCTACATCTATTGGGCACATAAATACCTCTGGCTACATCTACTGGGCAAATATACATCTGGCTACATCAACTGGGCACATATACCCCCTGGCTACATCTACTGGGCACATATACCTCTGGCTACATCTACTGGGCACATATACATCTGGCTACATCTACTGGGCACATATACCCCCCTGGCTACATCTACTGGGCACATATACCTCTGGCTACATCTACTGGGCACATATACATCTGGCTACATCTACTGGGCACATATAACCCTGGCTACATCTACTGGGCACATATAACCCTGGCTACATCTACTGGGCACATATACATCTGGCTACATCTACTGGGCACATATACATCTGGCTACATCTACTGGGCACATATACATCTGGCTACATCTACTGGGCACATATACCCCCTGGCTACATCTACTGGGCACATATACCTCTGGCTACATCTACTGGGCACATATACATCTGGCTACATCTACTGGGCACATATACCCCCTGGCTACATCTACTGGGCACATATACCTCTGGCTACATCTACTGGGCACATATACATCTGGCTACATCTACTGGGCACATATAACCCTGGCTACATCTACTGGGCACATATAACCCTGGCTACATCTACTGGGCACATATACATCTGGTTACATCTACTGGGCACATATACATCTGGCTACATCTACTGGGCACATATACCCCCTGGCTACATATACTGGGCACATATACCTCTGGCTACATCTACTGGGCACATATACATCTGGCTACATCTACTGGGCACATATACCCCCTGGCTACATCTACTGGGCACATATACCTCTGGCTACATCTACTGGGCACATATACATCTGGCTACATCTACTGGGCACATATAACCCTGGCTACATCTACTGGGCACATATAACCCTGGCTACATCTACTGGGCACATATAACTCTGGCTACATCTACTGGGCACATATAACCCTGGCTACATCTACTGGGCACATATAACCCTGGCTACATCTACTGGGCACATATAACCCTGGCTACATCTACTGGGCACATATAACCCTGGCTACATCTACTGGGCACATATAACCCTGGCTACATCTACTGGGCACATATAACCCTGGCTACATCTACTGGGCACATATAACCCTGGCTACATCTACTGGGCACATATAACCCTGGCTACATCTACTGGGCACATATAACCCTGGCTACATCTACTGGGCACAAATAACCCTGGCTACATCTACTGGGCACATATAACCCTGGCTACATCTACTGGGCACATATAACCCTGGCTACATCTACTGGGCACATATAACCCTGGCTACATCTACTGGGCACATATAACCCTGGCTACATCTACTGGGCACATATAACCCTGGCTACATCTACTGGGCACATATAACTCTGGCTACATCTACTGGGCACATATAACCCTGGCTACATCTACTGGGCACATATAACCCTGGCTACATCTACTGGGCACATATAACCCTGGCTACATCTACTGGGCACATATAACCCTGGCTACATCTACTGGGCACATATAACCCTGGCTACATCTACTGGGCACATATAACCCTGGCTACATCTACTGGGCACATATAACCCTGGCTACATCTACTGGGCACATATAACCCTGGCTACATCTACTGGGCACATATAACTCTGGCTACATCTACTGGGCACATATAACCCTGGCTACATCTACTGGGCACATATACCTCTGGCTACATCTACTGGGCACATATAACCCTGGCTACATCTACTGGGCACATATACCTCTGGCTACATCTACTGGGCAAATATACCTCTGGCTACATCTACTGGGCACATATAACCCTGGATACATCTACTGGGCACATATACCTCTGGCTACATCTACTGGGCATATATAACCCTGGCTACATCTACCGGGCACATATACCTCTGGCTACATCTACTGGGCACATATAACCCTGGCTACATCTACTGGGCACATATAACCCTGGCTACATCTACTGGTCACATATAACCCTGGCTACATATACTGGGCACATATACCCCTGCCTACATATACTGGGGACATATACCTCTGGCTACATATACTGGGCACATATATCTGCTGGCTACATATACTGAGGACACTGGCTGTTTGCCATTATGTGCATTTACTGGTGAAAAGCTGTCTCGTATTATGTGCATTTGCTGGTGAAATGTTGTCTCTTATTATGTGCATTTACTGGTGCAAAGCTGTCTCTTATTATGTGCATTTACTGGTGAAAAGCTGTCTCTTATGTTCATTTACTGGTGAAAAGCTGTCTCTCATTACGTGCATTTACTGGTGAAAAGCTGTCTCTCATTACGTGCATTTACTGGTGAAAAGCTGTCTCTCATTACGTGCATTCACTGGTGAAAAGCTGTCTGTCATTACGTGCATTTACTGGTGAAAGGCGGTCTCTTATGTGCATTTACTGGTGAAAAGCTGTCTCTCATTACGTGCATTTACTGGTGAAAAGCTGTCTCTCATTACGTGCATTTACTGGTGAAAAGCTGTCTCTCATTACGTGCATTCACTGGTGAAAAGCTGTCTGTCATTACGTGCATTTACTGGTGAAAGGCGGTCTCTTATGTGCATTTACTGGTGAAAAGCTGTCTGTCATTACGTGCATTTACTGGTGAAACGCTGTCTCTCATTATGTGTATTTACTTGCCATGCCCATTTTAGTCGCCGCAAATTTCCTCGAACATGTTGCCCCCTACCCATTTGACTGCCCCCTCATATGTGCCAGTCTAGAACCGGCCCTGTACCCCTGCCTACATATACTGGGCACATATACCCCTGGCTACCTGTTCTGGGGACATCTCTCCCCCTGGCTACCTGTTCTGGGGACATCTATACCCCTGGCCACCTATTCTGGGGACACCTATAGACCTGGGGCTACCTATTTTTGGGGAACCACTGCTGTCAGATTAAATGTATTTTGGGGAACTGCTGCCAGATTATGTGTATGTTGGGGGAATCGCTGCTGCCAGATTACATCTATTTTTTGGGAACCACTGCCATATTATCTGTATTTTGGAAGAACCTCTGCCAGATTACGTGGATTTTTGGTGAAATGCTGTAAGATTACTTGTATTTTGGGGGAAGGGGGGGAAACACTACGGCAGAGCTCAAACTTCCCTGGCATACCTTTCACAGCAATATTAAAATCATGTATATTTGGCTCCACCCATGACCACTCCCACATTCTGTTGCGTGGCCACGCCCATTTTTCGGCGCACTCTCCAAAACCACAATAACAATGATGATTGATTTTATCATTTTTATCATCCCCTTATTTTCTAACATCTGACGTTGTGTTAATTTTCTCCTACAAGAGATATCCTAAAACAAATGCCTATTCTCTACAGTGCATCTGCCTATCACAGGCGAAGCAGGACTGTATTTTGTTGCAGTCACTAGGTGGCACTGCTGCCATATTTCATGTGCCTTATAGGCTTAGACATTAGTCCTTTTTATTTTCAACCTACAGGTTCTATGATAGTGACTTCTTGTATTGAAAGAAGGGGGGAGGGGTAGAACATATTCTCCTCTCCTTCCCCCCCCAAAAAATATACTTGCACTTTATAACCTTAAAGGATATCTACAATGAGGTGTTTAAGATGTTTACTATGGAGGGATGATATTCATGTTTACCTGTAAATCCTATATTGTGTTATGCTATGCTTGGTTAATTAACATCAGGGATGTTTAGACTGTTATCTATGATGTGTGCGGCTGGACGGCGGATGCAAGCGCTACCTTTCTTGCACCCCCCCTCCCCCTCTTTCCTTCCTCCCCTTTCTCCCTCCCATTGTGTGGGGAGAGTGAAGGAAAGGAACTTATTCTGTTTAGCTCAGATAGACTAGGCTGAGTAGGTCAGGTTAATTTAGGGGATACGTTATTTGTTTAGGGATAAGGCAGCTTCAGGTTGGGTGAAGATGCAGGGAGGGGTTGCTACTGGGATGGGTGGGGGGCGGTCAATAGCCTTAGTCCTTTTCTATTACGCTTACTGGGCTTCACAGCTCGGGCTCTGTTCTTCTGCATGTACAAGTTCTGAATATTCTCAATCCAGTCATGTCACGTAATAACAGTCAAGTAACCTGTATTGTCTGGAACACCAGAGGTCTAAATTCTCCCATCAAAAGGTCGTTAGTCTTTAATTACCTCAAAAAGTACTCGCCCCATATACTCATCCTATTAGAAACTCATCTCCAAGGCAGCAAAATCCTTGCACTTAAGAAGCCATGGGTCGGGAGTTACTATAACTCCTCCTATTCCTCCTACTCCCGGGGAGTTAGTATTTTAATTAAAAAATCTCTTCCTTTTCAGCTTCTTGACCTCCGGATCGACGGCTCGGGTAGATATGTTATAGTACATGGCAAATTCCACGAAACTAAAATAATACTAGTGGGCTTGTATAACATCCCTCCGGGCAACACTGAGCTTCTTCATGAATTAGCAGAAATTTCTCTTACATACCACACCCCATACTGCTTTTTCTTGGGAGATTTTAATATGGTTCCCTCACCGCAATTAGATCGCTTGAAATCTAATACCTCTGGCAATACAGCTCTCTTAGACTGGGCACAGGCATATTCGCTAACTGATATCTGGCGGTGGAAAAATCCTTTAGAACCGGGTTTTACCTGCCATTCTGCATCCTACCACACACTATCCCGGATAGATCTAATTTATGCCTCGGCCTCTGCACAGTCCCTGGTTCATGATATTACCCTACTTCCCAGAGGTATCTCGGACCATTGCCCTTTACAGTTGACCCTGGATCTTGGCAACACTGCATCTACCCATATTTGGAAACTGGCCCCTCACTGGTTAGCGGAGCCAAGAGTCAAATACATGGTGCAAGATAGGATGAGGGAATATCATTCATTAAAACATGACCCGGTTCCCCCCCTTATCACCTGGGATGCTTATAAGGCGGTTATTTGTGGAGCCTATATTGCCAGTATTGCAGAGGAGAGACACCAATCCGCTATTATCTTAACTAACTTAGAGCGAGATACAAAGCAAGCTCAACACGATTACATATTGAACCCAACACCTTAATTATACCAAACCTGGCAAAGCCTACTTACCTCTTTATCTAGTAAGCAAATTAGTAATACTGAACAGGAACTTCAGATCCGTAAAATCAGGCTTTTTGAACATGGAGATAAAACCGGGAAGCTGCTAGCGCGCCTATCTAGGCAGGAGCAAGGTATAACTCAAATTGCACAGCTGATTGGTGCTAATGGAGTACTACTGACGCATCGAGAGAATATTAATGACACCTTTAGAGAATACTACCAGACCTTATATACCTCGACTGTGTCAAAGGCCGATGCTGAAATAGAGTCATATCTAGAGACCATCACTCTCCCAGCTCTTAGTGCGGAAGATGCTGATTTATTGGAGGCAAATATAACACTGGCTGAGGTCAAACAAGCAATCATCTCCCTTAAAAAAGGAAGGCCCCCGGCCTGGATGGACTGCCTGCGGAACTTTATTCCACTTATAAAGGTCAATTTGCTTCACAACTTTTATCTGTATATCAAGAGATAATGAAGGCTGGTGCAGTCTCTCCGTCCATGGTGGAGGCCTTAATTACTGTAATTCATAAGCCGGGTCGTGACCCCTCTTTATGCTCCTCATACCATCCTATATCATTACTTTTATCTGGCCTCCCCTCTAACCGTACTGACCCACTTAAATTGGTAATGAATGCGGCAGCCAGACTGATACATTCTTCTCACCGCAGCGCCTCTACAACTCCGCTCTGTAAAGCACTACACTGGCTCCCCATCAGCTTTAGGATCAATTTCAAAATCCTGTGCTTTGCCTACAAATCAGTGCACAAGACCTGCCCAACCTACATCTCTGATCTGGTCCACAGGCACATACCAGCCCGCCCCCTCCAATCCTCCAATGACCTGCGCCTAGTCTCACCACGCATAACTCAGTCACACACTCGATTGCAGGACTTCACCAGGGCCGCCCCTACTCTCTGGAACTCTCTCCCACTAGCCGTCAGACTCGCCCCCACCTTTTATTCCTTCAAACAAGCTCTCAAAACTCACCTCTTCACGCTCGCATACCCCCCTACACCAGCACCATAATATCTTCTGTTAGACCCCCTCTCAAAAGACGCACCTATTGTCTCCACCCCACCCTTTAGATTGTAAGCCTCCGGCAGGGCCCTCCTCCCTAACGTATCCAGCTTGATTATGCAATCTTACTCGCAACCACCCCTCTTGTAGACTCGAACAGTCTCTATTTTGACCTATGACACTGTATTGTTATCAAATCATTTGCATGATCTTGTTTTGTTGTGAGTTTCCGTATGTTCTACCTGTATGTTAACCCATTTATCTATTGTGCAGCGCTGCGTAAGATGTTGGCGCTTTATAAATACAATAAATAATAATAATAATTACTTAACGTTGATAGTAAAATCCTAGCTAAAATCTTAGCCACTAGGCTAAATACTGTAATTACTTCTATTGTCCACAAAGATCAGTCGGGATTCATACCAGGGAAAGGGTGTGATATTAATCTACGCAGATGTGTGCATAGAGTAGTCCCAGCCCTCGCTCACCTCAGTAAGGCCACGACTGCTCCTAGGGGACTGCCGGGCCACCCACGGGCTTTCATCCAGCGGTTTTCCATCCTGGGGACCTCCACCAGCAAAACTCCCGTGGAGCGCTGAGGTCCGGATGCCTGCCCTACTGTGGATCTCACAGCAGCCAGTGACACAGATCCATCGGAGCCGCCTGGCCACCCACGTGGCTCATCGCTGGAGAGGCCTGCGCTTCCCCTTCGCCGCCGGAGGTCTCTGCCCATCCTGGGGACTTCCACCAGCAAACTCCCGCTTCGGCGCTGAGGTCCGGTTGCCTGCCCCGCTGTGGACCGCAGACATCGCAGCAGCTCACCCGCAGAAGCCAGTGACACAGATACTCGGAGCCGCCTGGCCAGTGGCCACCCACGTGGCTCATCGCCGGAGTGGCCTGCGTTCCCCTTCCGCCTTCCTCCCACGTGGCTCATCATCGGAGCGGTCCCGGCAGCAACAAACTCCGGAGCCCCGCTGCTGGGTCACCACTGTTGCTCATTAGACCACCACCGGAGGGAGAGGTCTCGGCTATCAGCCCCATCTCTGTCAGTCGAGCCTCGGCTGCCGCCTGGACGACATCTCCACTGCAGGGTCCCCCCCTGTTGCTGCTGCACCAGCGCCTGCATCCTGCCCGCAATCTGCCAGCTGCCTGCCCTCCAAAAACAGCCGACAAGCCAGCACCAGCTGGGGACATCCTGGAGCCGCACTGATGAGGGAGCACTCCCAGAGCCTGCACTGATCGGAGGACCAGGCCCGCTGGTAAGCTACAGCTCACGCTCTCTTCTCCACTCCCCATCCACGGCCCACTGCCCAGCCAGCTCTCCCCAGGGACCTCTTAGACCTAACAGCACCCTGAGCAAACCTCCACTCTCTGAAGGCTTACATCCCTGCCCACAAGCTCTGCATTGGCACTGTACTCCACCAACACTGTCCTCCCTGCTGGTCCTGCACACTGGCCTATAAACTCTGTGAGCCCTCCCCACTACACTTTGGGCTCTCTGGCCCTCCCCACCACATCTTGGGCTCTCCTGCCTCCCACCTGCACAGACCTGCCCCCCCCCTCGCCTCGGAGCGGGCACGCTCCCTGACAGCCATGCGCACCACCACCTACACAAGAGCGGAGCTACTGCGCTGGGAAGCCTGCAGTGCAACAACCCATGTCCCCTTGCAGGACGAAGTCTGGGCCCACATTGATCTCCTCGCCAGCAAGGTCAGGAAACGCCGCCCCAGGGGGTGCAGGGCTGGAGTACAAGTGAGACTTAAAAAAAAGGGCCTGCGTTCACCCATTCCAGCTATCCTCCTGGCAAACGTTCGCTCCCTCCCAAACAAGATAGACGAACTGCTCATACTACTCAGCAATAATCCCCAAGTGGGTGCAAACACACCAGTCCTGTGCTTCACGGAAACCTGGCTGAATGACAGCATCCCGGACAACTCACTTTTGCTCCCAGGTTTCAACCTCTCCCGCCCGGACCGTGACAGCGTACTCTCCGGTAAACAGAGAGGCGGAGGCATCTACTTCTACGTCAAGGATGCTTGGTGCACAAACACGTCCATCCTGGGCAAACTCTGCTCTCCAGATGTTGAGCTCCTACTCATCAACTGCAGGCCCCAGTACTCACCAAGAGAGTTCTCCTCCTACGTTCTTGTTGGAGTATACATTCCTCCCGATGCCAGCACCAAGAACGCTTTGCGAGCTCTCAGCGACACCATCTCAGCCTGGGAGACGTCCCTGCCGGATTCCCTCTTCATCATCTGCGGTGACTTCAACAGTGCGAACCTCCGCCAGGAGATGCCTCGCTACAAGCAGCATATTACGTGCCCCACCAGGAACCATAACACCCTGGACCACTGTTACACAGTCCTCAAGGATGCTTACAAACCCACAAGATTGGCTGCTCTAGGAAACTCTGACCACTGCTTAATTCACCTAATACCATCCTACAGAAGACTCCTTGAGACCTCCAAACCGGCTATCAAGACTGTGAGAAAATGGACTGACGAAGCCAAGCTGAGGCTACAGACCTGCTTTGAGTGCACCGACTGGGTGGCCCTGGAGACACCCTGCCTTGAAGAATGGACTGAGAACGTCACCTCCTACATAGGCTTCTGTGAGGAGCTGTGCATCCCCAAAAAGACTTTCAAGGTCTACCCTAACAACAAGCCCTGGTTCAACGGCAAGCTACGCCGGCTCCGCAAAGCCAAGGAAGCAGCACACAAGACCGGCACACCAGAGGAATTCAAGACAGCCAGATACACCCTTAAACGGGCGCTCAGCGCCGCTAAAAGGGACTACTCCAACAAGCTGCGTCTCAGTCTCAGGTCCAACAACTCACGTGAAGTCTGGAGCGGCCTCAGGGCTGTCACAAATCTCAAACCACCTCCCCAACACGCGCCTCCAAGCCTCGAACTAGCTGAAAAACTCAATGAGTTTTATTGCAGGTTTGAACGCAAACCCAACAATCCGGGGGTACAGGCGACCGCTCCTAGCCCGCCTCCCACACCCACCTCCTCTAAAGTGGACCAGGGATTCTCAGTGCCAGTGGCAGCCAAAGAGGCTGACGTGCTCAGGCAGCTCCAAAAGCTGAACCCCAGGAAGGCCCCTGGCCCGGACGGAGTGTCTTCTACCTGTTTGAGAACCTGTGCCAGTCAGCTGGCCCCTGTCCTCACCTCCATTTTTAATAAATCTCTGACGGAGGGCAAAGTTCCGTCCTGCCTCAAGAGGTCTACCATCATACCAATCCCCAAGAAAACAGGCAACACAGACCTCAACAACTACAGACCTGTTGCCCTAACTTCAACTGTCATGAAGATCTTTGAAAAACTGGTCCTCACCCATCTGAAAGGTGCCACGGACGCTCTCCTAGATCCACTCCAATTTGCATACAGAGCCAACAGATCCACAGAGGATGCCATCAACATTAGCCTGTCCTCCGTCATGGAACATCTAGACAGGCCGGACACATACGCCAGAATCCTTTTCCTGGACTTCAGCTCTGCCTTCAATACTATCTGTCCAGACATTCTGTACGACAACCTAGTGCAACTTGGAGTCGGCCACACTCTCTGCGCGTGGATCAAGGACTTCCTCACCAACAGGAAGCAACTAGTAAGGCTCGGCAGCTGCTCCTCCCGGGAGAGAACCACAAACACGGGCGCTCCCCAAGGATGTGTTCTGTCCCCGATTCTGTTCTCTCTGTACACAAACAGCTGCGTCTCAACCACAGACTGCGTCAAGGTTATTAAATTCGCGGACGACACCACTATCCTTGGCCTCATCAGCAGTGGGGATGAACACGCCTACCGGAGCGAGATTGAGCATATCTGCAACTGGTGCAAGAGCAACAAGCTTGTCCTAAACGCGGCAAAGACTGTTGAGATGATTGTTGACTTCAGGAAGCGCCCTCCACCTATCAATCCTGTCCTCATCGAAGGCTCTGAAGTTGCCAAAGTATCTAGCGTTCGGTTTTTGGGTACAACTATCACCAACGACTTGAGATGGGGACAAAACATCACCAAATGCCAAAAGAAAGCCCAGCAAAGGCTGTTCTTTCTGAGACAACTGAAGAAGTTCGGCATGCCCCAGGAGCTGATGACAAGCTTCTACACGGCTACAGTCGAGTCTATCCTCTGCTCCTCTATCATCGTATGGTATGGAGGCGCTACCGCAAGCGAAAAGTACAAACTGCAAAGGGTGATCAAGGCTGCGGAGAGAATCATTGGGACACCATTGCCACCCCTGGACCTCCTCCACGCATCTAGGCTATGATCTAGGGCAAACAGGATTGCGCAAGACCCCCTCCACCCCGGTAGTCGCTTCTTCATCCGCATGCGCTCAGGCCGCCGCTACAGAACTATTCCCTAGACAAAAATGGAATTGGGATGCGCTAGAGTGTTGTGAATTACTGACCCCTAAGGGGAGCCACTCTCTGTCACACTAGATGCACCACAAAAAAGACTTGCAGAGAGTGTCTTCAAAACAGTATCAAAATTTTATTGAAGGATATCTTGAACACCCCCCACAACCACCCCTTATCCCCCCTTAAAAACACGGCCGTGTTTCAATTGGTCAGCTGACTTCACACACTCACATCCACACCACTCATAGTATTGCACAGACCGAGGTGGTATCACTGTACCGAATCTTCAATCACAAAGTGCCAATTCAGGTGCTAATAGGTGGCAACTGAGGAGCAAATTCCTGTCACTAATTGTGAAAGGTCTTCAGCTGTAATATATCATATATCACACAGGGGGCTTGTTGAAACAGTAGCTTTATGAAGTTGGTAATCAGTTGGATTCATCTCAACTATGTATAGTAATGGTAACTGTCATTGAACCAGCCATCCGGTTAGAAGGTACTTGGTATTCAGATTCATATAACCTTGTAACTTGAATTGTACCACTCTCCACTGACTGCAAAGATGTCCACTGGCAGAACACAGTTTTAGAAGCCAAGCATATGCACAACTTGTTCAAATGATGTCATTTTTCACAGCTTGTATTCACCAATAACGTCCAAAGCCACAATAAGCATGCCATGCAAAGCGGACATATGTAAGCAGATACACGTCAACGCCCTGCGGGCTCTCACCACCGCTCTTAGGACTGTCTCCGTCTGCCTCGTTGCCCAGCTGGCTGTTCACGGATCCAAGCTCCACTGTGCTATAATCCTCCGAGCCGGAGCGCTCCCCTGCCGCCACTCCACAGTGTGTCAGTACACGCCGCTGGTCGGCGTTCCGGTCAGCTGTCCGTGACGGCCGTGTCACGGCCGTCACGGACAGCTGACCGGAACGCCGACCAGCGGGCAACGAGGCAGACGGAGACAGTCCTAAGAGCGGTGGTGAGAGCCCGCAGGGCGTTGACGTGTATCTGCTTACATATGTCCGCTTTGCATGGCATGCTTATTGTGGCTTTGGACGTTATTGGTGAATACAAGCTGTGAAAAATGACATCATTTGAACAAGTTGTGCATATGCTTGGCTTCTAAAAACTGTGTTCTTCCAGTGGACATCTTTGCAGTCAGTGGAGAGTGGTACAATTCAAGTTACAAGGTTATATGAATCTGAATACCAAGTACCTTCTAACCGGATGGCTGGTTCAATGACAGTTACCATTACTATACATAGTTGAGATGAATCCAACTGATTACCAACTTCATAAAGCTACTGTTTCAACAAGCCCCCTGTGTGATATATGATATATTACAGCTGAAGACCTTTCACAATTAGTGACAGGAATTTGCTCCTCAGTTGCCACCTATTAGCACCTGAATTGGCACTTTGTGATTGAAGATTCGGTACAGTGATACCACCTCGGTCTGTGCAATACTATGAGTGGTGTGGATGTGAGTGTGTGAAGTCAGCTGACCAATTGAAACACGGCCGTGTTTTTAAGGGGGGATAAGGGGTGGTTGTGGGGGGTGTTCAAGATATCCTTCAATAAAATTTTGATACTGTTTTGAAGACACTCTCTGCAAGTCTTTTTTGTGACAGAACTATTCCCACCAAAACCTCCAGGCACAGGAACTCGTTTTTCCCCCAAGCGGTGCGCCTCCTAAACTAGCTCCCCTTACGCTGCATGTCCACCCAGCATGGCCCCCCGGTCATCCTGCAGAACTGCCACTAGGCCCTTATATCCGCATGTTATGTTTTTGTTTTTATTCTGTCTGTGTTTTTTATGCACCTTTTGCACAATGTCAGTTACGTTCACTGTTGTAAACCTGTTTTTATTTGCACTAAGCCCTACGTCGGTGTGTACCACAAATAATTCTGAGCGCGGCTCCGCCGCACTTGGCGAAATAAACCTGATTCTGATTCTGATTCTTCTGATTCATACCTCTGACCTGTAGGTGTCACTGTTGATGCTGACAGGCTAGGATTCTATGGTGTGTATGTTATTTCCTGTGTCTTTGTTCTTGCTGGGTTGAGAGGATTGTACAGCAGCATGTATTCTGTGGCTGACATCTTGGAATAAAGCTTATAAAATCTACTCTGCTTTCTTACTGCAAGATACAACATATTGGCGACGAGGATGTCTCTTCTAGCACTCCAGCAGCCTGCAGCTTTCCTTCCACACCCGGGTGAGCCTACTATGCCTTTTCCTGCTTGGATTCGAATGTTTAAAAATTACATACTTGCTGCTACTCAGGAGGTGATATCTGATGATAGAAAGCGTGCTTTACTCATCCACTGTCTGGGGACAGAAGGCCAGCGCATATTCTATACTCTGCCTGCTGGTGATACATATGCTACAGCTCTTGCTGCATTACAGAACTTTTTTGTGCCTAAAGTCAATGTTGTGGCTGAAAGATACAGATTTCGCCAAAGAGGACAACACAATGAGGAATCTACAGTCCAATATATAGCAGCCCTGAGAGAGCTGGTTGTTACCTGTGAGTTTGGTGCCCTGGCTGATGAAATGATCAGAGACCAGTTAGTGGAAAAGACAAACTCCAGCCGCATTAGAGAAAGATTGCTTCTAGAACAGGATCTGACTCTGACCAGGGCCGGATTACCGACCAGGCAACAAAAGCAGTTGCTTGGGGCCCCATTCAGAGTCAAAGGGGCCCCATTAGCACATAAACCAGCCCTTGCCATCCTGTCAGCGGTGGCTGGATGGTATAATGGTTAAAGAGACTCTGAGCAGTGCAGTAACTATGGAAAGATGCATATCATTTTAAAGTTCTCTTTCTCCTCTTTCCAATGATATCTAAACGGCTGCTCTATGCCTTTTAGTTTTTGATATTTTCACGATCTAAATCACGGCCACAGGACGACTTTTCTCCAAAGTTGGCAGCTCGATTCAGCACAATGCAATGAAATATAAGGAACCCAGGGGGATATAATTACAAACATCATGCTGGTAGGTGTGAGGATGTAATGAATTAGTTGTGGGTATGCTTAAAGGCATATCCACAGGCACTGCTTGGAGTCCCTTTAAGGGCTCTGCCGCTGACACAGGAGACCAGGGTTCGAATCTCAGCTCTGCCTGTTCAGTAAGCCAGCACCTATTCAGTAGGAGACCGTAGGCAAGTCTCTCTAACACTGCTACTGCCTATAGGGCGCGTCCTAGTGGCTGCAGCTCTGGCGCTTTGAGTCCACCAGGAGAAAAGCGCGATATAAATGTTATTTGTCTTGTCTTGTCAAATGATGCTGTGCGCTGCTGATTGTCTTCAGAGCCAGGCTCTCCTCCTAGGTCCCCCTCCTGCTACTGTGCGCTCTGCCGCTGCCCACTCCACCCTCCCTTCCCACAGAGAACCACAGCTGCAGCAAGAATGATAGCAGCAGATGGCAAACGCTCACTCACCTATCCATGATCCAAGCAATAGAGATCCCATCATCTGAAACCCATCTGTCTCTTCTACAGTGCAGCCGCTCGCTCTGAACTTCCTGATTCTCAGATCAGACATGAAGTAGGAAGTAGTAATAGTAGTAGTAACAGAGCGGCAGCACTCTAGAGGAGACAGATGGGCTCCGGATGACGGGACCTCTATTGCTTGGATCGCAATAGGTGAATGTGATTCAATCTGGTGCTGTCATTCTCCCCCACTGTGGCTGCCTTCTCTGCTGGACTATCGTATTCACTGGGATGGAGGCTGCATGGTGGCTGTCTATTTTTGGAGGAAATTGGTTGTTCGTGGGTGGGAGTGGTTATGTAATTCTGTCTGGGGAACGGCTTCCGGTTTGGCGGTGTCCAGAGCTTTCTGCTATTGCCAGGCTGGAGATGCAGGGGGAAAGTGCTGCTGCTGTGATATCTGGCGCCCTCTTCACAGGGTTGCCCCAGCCCCTGAGTGCAAATGTCCCAGCCATTCATCTCTCACTCTGCATTTTGCCGCTGCTATTCCCTGCATTGTGCACCCACAGAGGAAAGCGTGCTGTTGCCCATAGCAACCAGTAGCTCGGCTGCCCGGTGTGTGTGACATATTGCTGTGCAGCTGCATCTTCTGATTCTATTACGACATGATGGGGGGGGCCCAAATCAGTTACTTTGCTTAGGGCCCCATTTAGCCTTAATCCGGCTCTGACTCTGACAAAAGCTATTACACTGTCCAGTCACACTGAATCGGCTATGGCTGATGCAAAAACCCTCATCCAGGGGACTACTGACATACAGATGGTAAAGTCAGACTGGGCCTCTCCTAAGCCCCATTCTTCATACACAGATATGGCAAAAGATTCACCTAAAGTACAAAGCAGAGCTGCATATTCACAGAATGGGTACTGCTTCCGGTGTGGCTCAGCACAGCACATGGCAAACTACACCTCATGCCCTGCAAAAGCTGCTCGCTGCCGCAAATGTAACAAAGTGGGACACTTTGAAAAAGTATGCCGCACTTCTCCTGCTAAACAGGTTCATGAAGTTACTGCTCCTGAGGTTACTGTGTTAAGTATTGACCAGCATGCTGGCTCTATTCCTGATAAGCTTTTATGCACTGTACAAGTTACTGCTTCTGCAAATCAGAGTTACTCCATTACTCTCATGCTGGATACAGGGTCTGCTGTGTCCATACTACCTGAGGACATCTACACTAAGTGCTTTGAAAATGAACCACTTACTGCACCTACTCTGAAGCTGGTCAGTTATCTCAGGGATCCTATTCCTGTGCTTGGTTGCCTGCTAGTGACTGTACAATTCCACTCCAATAGTGTGCAGGCTGAATTCTACATTGTAAAGAAAGGCACAGCTATACTGGGCAGGGATCTGTTTGCTGCACTTCATCTACAGTTAGTGGATGGTCTTATTACCACAGCACCAACTCTTACTATGCAGCCAGGGTCCAACATTTCTCCTCTACATGATGCTTTCCTGGGCTGTGCAAAGGACTTTGTTCATAAAATAAGAGTGCGCCCAGATGTGCAACCAGTGTGTCAGAAGTTGAGACGCTTACCCTACTCGGTAAGAGATGCTGTTTCCAAGGAAATTTACAAATTACTGGACCAAGACGTAGTTGAAAAAATTGAGGCATCTGAGTGGGTATCTCCTATTGTGGTGACCAGAAAGAAATCAGGTGGCATAAGATTGTGTGTTGACCTGCATGAACCAAACAAAACTATTGTTATTGACAGTCACCCCTTGCCACATATTGAGGAGATGTTTTCAGAACTCAGAGGAGCTAAATTCTTTTCTACTTTGGATCTACAAAGTGCTTACCGCCAGGTTTTGCTGCATGAGGAAAGCCGAGATCTCACTGCATTTATTACACACGAGGGACTGTTCCGTTTCAAGCGTGTCCCCTATGGTTTGGCTTCAGCACCCGGTTGCTTTCAAAGACTGATGAACTTAATCCTTCATGACATTCCTGGTGTTCAGTGTTATCTGGATGACATCATTGTGTATGGTCCAACATTGGATCTGCATGACAAGTACCTTAAGGTCGTTTTGCATCGCCTTGAGTCTGCTGGACTAAAACTCAATCCTTCTAAATGCTGTTTTCGGCAAACTCAGCTCAGCTGTCGTTTCTGGGTCACATTATATCACAAGATGGACTGTTGCCTGATCCTGAGCATATGCAAGCAGTGATACATGCTCCTGCTCCATCTGACTTTCATACCTTGCGTGCTTTTCTGGGACTTACTTCATGGTATTCGAAATTCATTCCCAACTATGCTTCAGTGGTGGAGCCCATGAGAGCATTACTACGTGGAAAAGCAAGCATGACCTGGTCAGAGGAAGCCCAGCACAGCTTTGATGCAGTTAAACAGCTCATAGTGAACAGTCCAGCCCTTGCACTGTTTGACCCTTCTCTACCTACTATTGTTACTACAGATGCTTCAGACTACGGCCTTGGTGCCATCCTTACACAGTGCCAGGCAGATTTGGTGGAGAAAACTGTTGCCTTTGCCTCTAGAACCCTTACAGAGACTGAACGGAAATATTCTACTGTTGAGAAAGAAGCCCTTGCTTGTGTTTGGGCTACAGAAAAGTGGCGAACGTATCTGTGGGGCCGGCAGTTTACCTTGCGTACCGACCACAGTCCTTTGACTACACTGCTTACTACAAAAAGGCTTGGACGAGCAGGAATGTGCGTAGCCCGATGGTCTGCAAGGCTACTAAACTTTAACTATACAATCCAATACAAACCAGGTGTGCAAAATGTTACTGCTGACTGCTTGTCACGTCTACCATTACCTGTGACCACAAGTACATTGGATGAAGATGCTGAAGTTGTTACATTTACTGATGTGGATCCAGTTACAGCTTCTGAGTTTCAACAAGCTTGTCTTGCATGCCCAGTGCAACTACAATTACGGGACATGCTGCAAAGAAAATGGCCTAACACTGAGAATAAGCTGAGTGCTATTCTGAAACCTTATTACAGGATAAGGCATGAACTGTCATTGGTTGATGGCTATATAGTCCGTGGATCTCATCGCTTGCTTGTGCCTGAGGCTTTGAGAGCTCACCTTATAAATCTTGCTCATGAGAGTCACCAGGGAATTGTGAGAACTAAGCAAAGACTACGTGAACTCTACTGGTGGCCTGGCATGGATGCCCAAGTAGTAACTGCTATCCAAACTTGTGTTACCTGCCAGAGTCATGACAAGTCTGCTGTCACACACACGCCACCACTACAACCTGTGCCATTTCCTGATTCTTATTGGGAGAAGCTTGCTATTGATATTGTGGGCCCATTCCCAGAAGCACCTATGGACTGCCGCTTTACTATAACATTAATGGATTATTACAGTAAATGGCCCGAGATTGCATTTGTATCTCATACAACTTCTGCCTCTGTGATTACCTTTCTCACCACCGTCTTCAGCAGGGAAGGTAATCCAAAAGAACTTGTGTCTGACAATGGACCACAATTTGTTTCATCTGAGTTCGAAACGTTCTTGCGACAGAGGAATATTGTGCACAGAAAGTCCTCAGTGTATTATCCTCAAGCAAATGGGGAGATTGAAAGATTCAACAGAAGCCTTAAAGAGGCTCTTCAGACTGCGAAACTTACAGGAAGATCGTGGAAAGTTTTTACTACTGAATTCTTGCATGTCTACAGAGCAACTCAACATGCCACTACACAAGCATCACCGGCTGAACTGTTACACGGCAGAAAGATGCGAACTAGACTACATGTTGCAGATATTCCACTTCCTCAGCGTTCAGTACCCCTGCGACCAGCAGTTGCTAAGACTGTTCAGCAGCAACAAGATAAAAGTAAGGCCTATACTGATCGCAAACGTGGTGCAAAAGAAGTGCACTTCCAGTGTGGAGATTTAGTTCGAGTTAAAAAACCCGGATTAATAAAACAGGATTAATCCAGATTTTCTAACCCTCTTAAAGTGACCAGCCAACGAGGACCTTACACCTACAAACTGATGGACGCACATGGAATGCCAGTCGTCTTGCGCCTGTTAGGCATGATTTTGCTGATGTTCCTCTTGAGGCATTAAATCTACCTACCCCTACTGACAACCAAGAAACAGGTCACCAGGATCCTGAACCACCACCTTATACTCAAAGGATTCGAAAGCCTCCTGTGTGGACCAAGGACTACGTGATGTAGTTATATTGCAATGTACTTTATTGTGAAATGCATTTACACTTTTATTTCTTGTTTACTTTCTTGATATTGAGGTAAAGACTCCTTGCACTAAGAGGGGAATATGTGGTGTTCATACCTCTGACCTGTAGGTGTCACTGTTGATGCTGACAGGCTAGGATTCTATGGTGTGTATGTTATTTCCTGTGTCTTTGTTCTTGCTGGGTTGAGAGGATTGTACAGCAGCATGTGTTCTGTGGCTGACATCTTGGAATAAAGCTTATAAAATCTACTCTGCTTTCTTACAACAGCAGACTTTTTACACATCTTTCTATACAACACACTAATTCGAGATCAAGAGTGATAGCGTCTCTAGACGCTGAAAAGGCCTTTGACACGGTCGAGTGGGCCTATCTATGGGCAGTTCTTAAGAAATTTAATATAAGTGACAAATTTATTACCTACATTAAAGCATTATATTACTCACCTAAGGCTAGAGTGCGCACGGGTAATTACGTATCTTCTTTCTTCCCTCTGGGCCGGGGGTACTCATCAGGGCTGCCCCTTGTCCCCAGCTCTTTTTGCTTTGGCCATGGAGCCCCTGGCGCAGGTGCTCCGGTCCAGGGAGGATGTTATTGGCTTACAGATCAATAACCTAAATGAAAAAGTATCCCTATACGCCGATGATCTGTTGCTCTATTTAGCTGACCCGCAAGCATCTTTATCTGCTGCACTAGAATCAATTAACACTTTCGGTACCTATTCAGGCCTAGTTATAAACTGGCACAAATCTCTACTTATGCCCATCGATACCCCCGGTACTACTATTATATCTAATACCTCCTTACAAATAGTAGGTCAGATAAAATATCTTGGTATACAGATTACTCCTAAGGTCAACTCCTTTTATGCCCTTAATATAGAGCCATTGCTTGCTAAAACCAAAGATAAACTCAGAGCTTGGGCTACATTACTATTATCCCTCATAAAAGTGTGCATCCTTCCCAAATTTGTTTACATGTTCAGACAAACTCCTGTTAAGCTGCCAGCTGCTTTGTTTACCTCCCTCGATGCAATTATCTCCTCATTTATATGGAATAACTCTACTCCACGAGTTGCTCTCTCTAGCTTACAGCTCCCAGGTGATGCGGGGGGCATTGCTTTCCCTAAGCTTAAATTCTATTACTGGGCCGCTGTCCTCTTCACAATATACTGGTGGTTTGAACAGTCCCCTTATAATCCAGCCTCTGTTCTAGAAGCAGCAATTATTGGCTCACTGCTGGCCCTCGCCAGTTTACCATTCCGCGGCCATAAAGCTACATCAGTCATTACTACCCCGATGGCTACCACTGTCCGGGTATGGGATGAGGCAGGCCAATACCTCTCCTGTAAGGAGCAATGGTCCCCTTTTACACCCCTATGGAATAATGCCAGGCTTAAAGAATTTCTTACTATCCCCGATCCGTCGCTCTGGGTCGAGAGAGGGATCGTGAAGCTGAGGGACATAGTTGAGGACTGTGAAGAAACGCGGAAAAGCCGCCGCTTCTCAGGGTGAGGCGGCTGTTTCCACGTCCAGCATGGTGTCACAATGCAGAAAAACCGCCGCATGCCGCATAGGCAGAGCGGCGGAATCCGCATTGGGAGCGGCGGAATCCGCATTGGCAGCGGTGGAATCCGCATTGGAGGCGGCGGACTTGCCGCATGGCAGTGTTCCTGACAAGGGGGCTGAGTGTGGGGAAGCCGCCGCTGGTGTAGTAAGCAGTGCGGCGGCTCCCACAGCCGGTCCAATGGATACATTGCAAGACAGTACTGGTGTGGCTGGGACTGATAGTCCACCAAGATTCAAAGTGACACGCGCGTGCACACAGAGGCAGAGCTTATATAACAGCCAGAAGTGAGTCAGCTGACCAGGCCGGTCAGCTGACAGTTGTTACACCTCTCATTGGTCCAGCAATTAGGGAAGGGCCTGGAGAGTGTTCTGGTATATATAATGCTGGCTGTTCAGTTGCTGGTTGTCTGGCGTTGTGATCACTACGTGGTAGCACGCAGACCTGAGTCAGATCCGAAAGTGTGCCGGGACCAGCTGGAGCTGTAATCCTACACTTAGCTAGATTCTGTTGATAGTTTAAAGTACTAGTTTGATTGTGATTATCTGTTATGACCTTCTGCCTGCCTGACCATTCTCCTGAACTCTGATCCTGTACTTTGTCATTCTGATACTCTGTTGCCGAACCCCGGCTCGTCCATTGACTCTGCATCTGCCTTCTGATTTTGTACCCCGATATTTCTGATACCCTGTTGCCGAACCCTGCCTGTACTTTAGACTCCGCCTTTGCCTTCTGAATCTGTACCTTGTCTGTCCGTGTGGTTACGACCTGATCTGTCCGACCTCGAGAACCGACCTTACTGTTAGAGGCGGTTCGCAGTCCTCATAGTGACACTTCCTTTAGAGTGTCACTCTCGTTCTGTCACTCCTTCTCTCAGCCTGACTCCTCCCTCCGGGAGAGTCCAGAAGGAATTGTGCAGTACTCCTTACTGCTCTAAAGGCCCAGTCCTCTCATTATTACTGTTTGCACCAAACACTCTACTCAGGTGTCCAGAGGTTAGCTTGTATATCTGATTATCGGTGATACTGCAGATCATCAATAATCAGGTATATATCTGTATTTCCAGTGATACTGCAGATCACCGGTAATCAGATCCTCTCTGTGTTACACTGATCGTTACAGAACGCCAGACCATAACCAAAATGGACGCACGCACTGGTCCTCTGGGGGAACTTGCCACTTCGGTGGATAACGTTAATCGAGTGCTGGGTGAACACAAAGCATTGATTGAGGCTTTGTCAGGCTCTGTACAAACCCTCCAGAATTCAGTGGATGAGGTGCGATCCCCTCCTAGCGTTGATATACGGATGCCCGTACCCAAGAGGTTTTCAGGCCACAGATCTGACTTCCGCAATTTTAGGAGTAGAGTGTTATCCTATTTTGAATTGAGACCCCGATCCTCTGGTACTGAGACCCAGAGAATCACGTTTATTAAAACTTTATTATCTGGCGATTCCCAGACCTGGGCGTATAGTCTACCTCTCGGAGACACAGCTCTTACCTCTGTAGAGGAATTCTTTAAAGCCATGGCGGTAATCTACGACGACCCAGACCTTGCCGCGTCCTCTGAGCGGAAACTCAAGCTTTTACGGCAGGGCAAGGGTCCAGTCGAAGATTATGCGGCAGAATTTAGGAGGTGATCAGTCACGGCCAGGTGGGACACCTATGCCCTCTTGGACTTTTTTCTGTCTGGGTTGTCAGATGAGGTTTCCGACTTAATGTTGAGCCAGCCCAAGCCCAAAATGGTTGATGAGGCCATCTCGTCGGCCATTTGTATCGACCGCAGGCTGCGCCATCAGAGACAGACCAGGGGTAGTCATCGTGTCAGGTACACATCTTACGCGGCACCTCCCGCTGCACCCTTGGTAACACCATCCTCCTCGGCCTCATCTTCTCCGGTCTTGCCTCCTCCTGAGCCGATGCAGATCGGTCGGTCAAAATTGACCCAGGAGGAGCAAAGACGGAGAATGACGGTGCAACTCTGTCTGTACTGTGCTGAGGGAAGGCATAGGGTACGAAACTGCCCTAATAAGCCGGGAAACGCTACCGCCTAGGAGTTGTAGAGGGTAGCACCCTAGGCGCCCGACTCATACCCTTAAAAGAAAAACGTTTGCTCCTTCCATGTACGATTACATGGGGGGACAAATCTGAAGCCACAGAGGCCTTTATTGATTCAGGCTCAGCGGCTAATTTTATGAGTTCCGAGTTTGCAGGGAAGTTGGGCGTGCCACTCACCCCAGTAAAACCACCTATTCAGGTTACTGCCGTGGACGACTCCCCGTTACAAAGGGACCGTCCGCTGTCTCAGACACCAGAGGTGGAAGTCACTATTGGGGTCCTGCATAAGGAAAGTTTAAGTTTTTTTGTATTACACATGACTACCTCCATGATTGTGTTAGGTATGCCCTGGCTGCAGCTCCATTCGCCACAGATCAGTTGGGCTGCAGGACAATTAACCAGTTGGTCCGATTTCTGTTCCCAGCAGTGTTTAGGGAAAGTGACACTAGGGCAGACTCAAATTCATGTGGAGGGTGTTCCCGAGCAATATTCAGAATTTTCAGACGTATTCTGTCCCAAGGCGGCAGATAAGTTACCTCCTCATCGCCCTTTCGATTGCCCCATCGATCTCCCTGCCAGTTGTATGCCCCCCCAGGGTCACCTGTATAACTTGTCTGGACCAGAGAAAGTAGCCATGCAGGAGTACATCCGCGACAATCTAGCTAAAGGGTTCATCCGCCCCTCCCGGTCGCCTGCTGGGGCCGTTTTCTTTTTTGTTAAGAAAAAAGACGGGGGTCTCCGACCTTGCATCGATTACCGTGGCCTGAATAAAATCACGGTAAAGAATCGTTATCCGTTACCATTGATAGACGATTTGTTCACGCAGGTCACAGACGCCAAGATCTTCTCTAAATTAGATCTGAGGGGTGCATACAACCTGATCCGCATTAGAAAGGGCAATGAATGGAAGACGGCCTTCAACACACCCGACGGGCATTACGAGTACTTAGTGATGCCCTTCGGGCTGTGCAATGCGCCAGCCGTCTTCCAAGAATTAATCAATGAGGTTTTCAGGGAGGTGCTGGGTAGATTTGTACTAGTATACCTCGACGATATACTGATCTATTCCAACAACCTCTCTGAGCACAGGATCCATGTTAAATTTGTGTTGGACAAATTGAGACAAAATATGCTTTATGCCAAAGTGGAGAAGTGTATTTTTGAGGTAACCACCGTCACGTTTTTAGGGTATGTGATTTCCACCTCAGGCCTGTCGATGGATCCTGCCAAAGTCACAGCTGTCTTGGAATGGCCACAGCCAGTGGGGTTGAAGGCTTTGCAGAGATTTTTGGGTTTTGCGAACTATTATAGGAGGTTCATAAAGGGGAATTCCACAATAATTGCCCCCCTTACCAGTTTCACAAAAAAGGGGGCAGATACCAGCCACTGGTCCTCTGAGGCTGTTGCAGCCTTTTCCCATCTGAAGAAATTGTTTTGCTCAGCGCCCATTTTGAGACACGTAGACATGTCTTACCCCTTTATTGTGGAGGTTGATGCCTCGGAGGTTGGGGTGGGGGCGGTGCTGTCTCAACGGTCAGGATTGCAGGGCAGATTACACCCATGCGCTTATTTTTCCCGTAGGTTTTCACCGGCAGAGAAAAACTACGATATAGGCAATCGGGAACTGCTGGCCATTAAATTGGCATTTGAAGAATGGCGCCATTGGTTAGAAGGGGCAGAACATACTATCACGGTTTACACTGACCACAAGAACTTAGAATACATCGAGGGGGCAAAGAGACTGAGTCCCCGTCAGGCCCGATGGTCTTTATTTTTTACTAGGTTCAGATTTATAATCACGTACACTCCAGGCAGCAAAAACATCAAGGCAGATGCCCTGTCCAGATGTTTCGAACCAGAGACAGCACAGCCCCCCGCTCCTGAGTCCATCATCCCGCAGAGGTTAGTGTTAGCAGCCACAGAGACCTGGGAGGATTGGACAGAGGTTTTGGGTCCCTTTCAGCAGGATGTCCCTGAGGGAAAACCTGAGGGGGTTATGTTTATCCCATTGCCATTTCGTCTGCAGGTTCTACAGATGTTTCACACCCATAAGAATGCTGGTCACCCTGGAGCTGCCAGAACGCAGGATCTGGTTGCCAGGTGTGCTTGGTGGCCTTCTGTGGCAACAGACTGCAAGGAATATGTCAGATAATGTGCGGTATGTGTTAAAAGTAAACCCTCCCGGCTGGCACCTGTGGGACGGTTACTAATATACAAATATAGGCTAGGGTTCATGATATATTAAGTCAGATAATAGAAAAATGTATTGTCAAAAAACACAAATGACACATACTAGCTTGACTGCATGCAAAAATCAGCTTCATTAAAACACCTGTAAAAACTCGCTGAAAGTCCAAGTGTCATGAATTCATGCTCATTGCCTAAATCCTATTGCTGTCTGACCTAAGCCGGCATCATACGTCCACCCACGCATACACACAATGGCGCCCATGCACTCAAAAGCGTTGCCTTGTTCTTCTGTATGGCGTGATACACTCCCCATAGGGGATAATGAGTCCATCTGCACAGCAGAGATGTATAAGTGCTGAACTATCACCTCAGGAATAGATATATATTCTCAGCACAGGAGAGTCACTCTTACCACCTCCGCTGCGACGTCTTGAGTGGGTACCCACTTTAATGCCTGTGCCAGGCGAAATCCCAATACAGCGCCTGTACTGCAAAGGCTAGTTCATCGGTTGGCGCGGGTGTGACGTGACCATGACACTTGGACTCCGCCCAACCTGTGGGAAGGTTGCAGCCTTTGCCCACCCCGAGTGAGCCATGGACCCACCTGTCCATGGATTTTGTAGGGGAACTGCCCAGGTCTGAAGGCATGTCGGTCATTTGGGTGGTAGTCGACCGTTTTAGCAAAATGGCCCATTTTGTGCCCCTGAAAGGACTCCCCTCAGCTCAGGAACTGGCCGAACTGTTCATCATTCACGTTTTCCGGCTGCACGGCATCCTGGAGAACATTGTGTCAGATAGGGGAGTCCAATTTGTGTCAGGATTTTGGAGGGCATTTTGTAATCAAATGGGCATGGAGCTGTCATTCTCGTCGGGCTACCACCCACAGACCAATGGGCAGACGGAGAGGGTCAATCAATCACTGGAGCAGTTTTTGAGATGCTATGTTGCTGAGACGCAGAACGATTGGGTTAGGTTTTTACCGTTCTTTTGCGCACAATAATTTGAGAAGTTCCTCCTCGGGATTCTCTCCGTTCCAGGTAGTGACCGGGAGGTTGCCTAAGTTTTCCCCATTGCCAGTGGCCTCCACTCCGTTTCCAGCACTGGAGGCTTGGCAGAAGTCACTCAGAGACAATTGGGGAATTGTTAAGAGTAATTTGGAGAAGGCGTTTTTAAGTCAAAAGGGTCAAGCTGACAGGAAACGTTCTCTGGAATGGAAGTTTCAACCAGGGGACTTAGTCTGGGTTTCCACACGTCATTTGACCCTGAAGCAGCCCTCAGCCAAATTAGGTCCCAGGTTTGTGGGTCCATTTTCAGTGACCAAGAAAATCAACGACGTCACTTATGCCATAGATCTTCCGGCCAGCATGCGGGGCGTACGATCTTTTCATGTGTCCCTGCTGAATCCTGCAGTCCATGTGGGCCCCGCTCCTCCTTCTCCTGTGATGGTGGATGAGAGACCTGAGTATGAGGTAGAGAAGATATTAGACTCACGCATGGTCCAGAATTCGGTGCAATATCTGGTGCATTGGAGAGGGTATGGCATTGAGGAGAGAGAATGGGTACCGGGGACTCGCATGCATGCGGACGAGTTAAGGAAGGAGTTTCATGCCTTGCATCCCGACAAGCCTGTGAGGAGTTGTCCGGGGTCCACTCCTCGGGGGGGGGGGGGGAGGGGGTACTGTGAAGAAACGCGGAAAAGCCACCGCTTCTCAGGGTGAGGCGGCTGTTTCCGCGTCCAGCATGGCGTCACAACGCGGAAAAACCGCCGCATGCCGCATAGGCAGAGCGGCGGAATCCGCATTGGGAGCGGTGGAATCCGCATTGGAGGTGGCGGACTTGCCGCACGGCAGTGTCCCTGACAAGGGGGTTGAGCGTGGGGTAGCTGCCGCTGGTGTAGTGAGCAGTGTGGCGGCTCCCACAGCCGGTCCAATGGATACATTGCAAGACAGTACTGGTGTGGCTGGGACTGATAGTCCACCAAGATTCAGAGTGACACGCGCGCGCGCGCACAGAGGCAGAGCTTATATAACAGCCAGAAGTGAGTCAGCTGACCAGGCCGGTCAGCTGACAGTTGTTACACCTCTCATTGGTCCAGCAATTAGGGAAGGGCCTGGAGAGTGTTCTGGTATATATAATGCTGGCTGTTCAGTTGCTGGTTGTCTGGCGTTGTGATCACTACGTGGTAGCACGCAGACCTGAGTCAGATCCGAAAGTGTGCCGGGACCAGCTGGAGCTGTAATCCTACACTTAGCTAGATTCTGTTGATAGTTTAAAGTACTAGTTTGATTGTGATTATCTGTTATGACCTTCTGCCTGCCTGACCATTCTCCTGAACTCTGATCCTGTACTTTGTCATTCTGATACTCTGTTGCCGAACCCCGGCTCGTCCATTGACTCTGCATCTGCCTTCTGATTTTGTACCCCGATATTTCTGATACCCTGTTGCCGAACCCTGCCTGTACTTTAGACTCCGCCTTTGCCTTCTGAATCTGTACCTTGTCTGTCCGTGTGGTTACGACCTGATCTGTCCGACCTCGAGAACCGACTTTACTGTTAGAGGCGGTTCCCAGTCCTCATAGTGACACTTCCTTTAGAGTGTCACTCTCGTTCTGTCACTCCTTCTCTCAGCCTGACTCCTCCCTCCGGGAGAGTCCAGAAGGAATTGTGCAGTACTCCTTACTGCTCTGAGGCCCAGTCCTCTCATTATTACTGTTTGCACCAAACACTCTACTCAGGTGTCCAGAGGTTAGCTTGTATATCTGATTATCGGTGATACTGCAGATCATCAATAATCAGGTATATATCTGTATTTCCAGTGATACTGCAGATCACCGGTAATCAGATCCTCTCTGTGTTACACCGATCGTTACAAGGACAATGAGTTTATGCAGTTTGATGCTCTTAAGGCTCAATTCTCGTTACCAAACTCAATGTATTTTCGTTACTTGCAGGTACGTCATGCCTTCCAATCTCAATTTGCCTCCCGGGGACTGGTGGTTCTCTCCAGCCCGATTGAAGAGGCTTTGAGCCGTTCTGGTCAGACCGGCCTTATCTCCCTCATATATGGCATCCTTACTAATGCAGACACCCCGATTAAACACAAAACTTACCTGCTCTGGAGGAAAGACATAACTGATCTTACTGAGGTGGAGTGGACAGAGGCTCTCCCATACTTAATTTCCACTCCAATTGCGGCCCGCCATAAGCTGATAGCACTCAAATACTTATACCAAGTCTATTTTACTCCATACAGACATCTAAAATTCACTCTGATCACCAAGATAAATGCTGGAGATGCTACCTTTTTCCATATCTTTTGGAGCTGCTCTGCTATTCAGGAATACTGGAAAGCGGTACATGCACTGATCATTGATCTTGTTGGACCTTCTGTCCCCCCTACCTCCAGGAGCTTGCTATTAGGTATATTTGGTACCAAGAACCTCTCTGAACGTAAACTTTTTTTGGCTAGGTTACTACTATTCTATGCCAGAAGGCAAATCACGCTGAACTGGAAAAATATTAATCCTCCTGACTTACGTGACCTTGTGTTTTCAGTTAATAATGACCTACCCATATATAAGGGTGTTTACGAAAATAGGGGTTCAAAAAAGAAGTTCTATAAAATTTGGACCTGTTGGACTTCCAAATTTAAAATTGATATGTAAAGCTCTTGTATGAAATGACACATATTTATCTTGTACTGTACTGTATTTCTCTGAATGCTTATTTCTAATGTATCTGGCTGTGATGCTCTTTAACGGTGAACAAGAACAAATTGGATATAGGCTTTCCTTCAATAAGTGGACAAGGACAATCAGTCATCCAGAGAATTGTATTCATAGCCATTTTATGGTAGCCATACATCTAGTGATGATGGGCAGATTAGACCAAAAGACAAATCTCTCTCTGATCTAATCTTATTAGAGAGAGATCTGTCAGCTGCCCATACACTACAGGCCAATTCCTGATCAACTTCAGCATGTGAAATCTCTTGGAAATCGGCCAAGCCAGCTGCATCCTCCACCTGTCGCTGTGTGTATGAATGTGTTTGTGTGTAATGTACTGTATAAACATGCTGTAATGTGCATTTATACATTAGCTGTCCTGTGTCGCGGTGGCTGTTCACCTTCTGCCTCTCTTTAATTATCGGTATACACGCTGCTGGCATAGCGCGTGTGTGACATCACATGCCAGTGTGCTGGTTGCCAGCAGCGTGTATGCAGATAATTGAAGAGAGGTGGAAGATGGATAGCCACCGCGACACAGGACAGCTAATGTATAAATGCACATTACAGCATGTTTATATATTACATACACAAACGCATTGTGGGAACAGCGTCGGGGGTATAGTTGCGTTTGACGCTTATCCCGATATTGCACGCCATTACTGCTGTGCACCCGATCTAGCAAGTCAGCCCTACATCTTGCAGCGTGTCCAATCAACGAATATGACCAACTTCAGCCGAAGTTGGTCGCATTGTCTGTAGGGCATGCACTTTGCGGCACCGATTTTCATCCGATTCTGATAATAATCAAATTGGGTAGTCGATCGGCCACCAAGTTGCCTGATGTATGACCACCTTTACGAGCGACACAATTATAGGATGCTTTTGGAGAGGAAGATATTTGAGGGAAGGAAAGATAGAGAGAGGCAGGGAGTAGAAAGATTAGAGACTGGAAGTGGGGGGTGGGGAAGAGGAGGTAAAGGAGAGATCTTGCAAGAGAAGGGAGGAATGTAGAGTAACATGGAAATGAGAAATGGGAGAGAAAAGAAGAAGGGAATGGATGTTAGTGGCATAGGATACAGCATCATCACAGCCCTGACACAGTGCATAGTAACTTCCCCGTCTCTGCTCTCCTGTCACCTTTCAGGAAACCCAGCTCTTGCCTACTGATAATGCTGCTGTTATCTCCCAGTCCCCACACACAAGCATGCAGCAACTTCATCCTCTGAAGTTTCAGGCTTTGGGGAGGGAGGGGGGGAGGGAGGGAGAGAGCTCCTGGACACTCACTCCGGAGGGGGTGAGTGTATCATACATACCTCCCAACATTTGAAAATGTGAAAGAGGGACACTTAAGCCATGCCCCCTGTGCGGCCTTAAGCCACACCCCTGCTTTTGCAGGAGGGTGACAATGGGAGGAATGAGTTTGCAGAGGAGGGTGCCAGTGGGTGGGAAAGGGTGACACTGGGTGGGGAGGAAGGTGCCAGTGGGTAGGAGGAGGGTGTTAGTGGAAAATGGAGGGTGTCAGTAGGCAGAAAGGAGGGTGCCAGTGAGCAGGGTGACGAGGAGAGTGCCAGTGGGTAGGAGGAGGGTGCCAGTGGGTGGGGAGGAGGGTACCTGTGAGTGGAAAGGAGGGTGACACTGGGTGGGGAGGAGGGTGCCAGTGGGTAGGAGGAGTGTGTCAGTGGGTAGGAGAAGGGTGACACTGGGTGGGGAGGAGGGTACCTGTGGGTAGAAAGGAGGGTGCCACTGGGTGGGGGAGGAAGGTGCCAGTGGGTAGGAGGATGGTGTCAGTGGGTAGGAGGAGGGTGCCAGTTAGCAAAGAAGAGGGTGCCAGTGGGTGGGGAGGAGGGTGCTAGTGGGTAGGGGGGTCGTCAGTGGAGGGGGGGAGAATGCCCGTGGTTGGGGAGGAAGGTGCCCCTGTGTGGGGAGGAGATTGCCCTGGGGAGAGAAGAAGGTGCCAGTGGGTGGGGAGGAGGGTGCTAGTGGGTAGGGGGGGTCATCAGTGGAGGGGGGGGAGAATGCCCGTGGTTGGGGAGGAAAGTGCCCCTGTGTAGGGAGGAGATTGCCCTGGGGAGAGAAGAGGGTGCCAGTGGGTGGGGAGGAGGGTGCTAGTGGGTAGGGGGGTCGTCAGTGGAGGGGGGGGAATGCCTGTGGGTGGGGATAAAGGTGCCCCTGTGTGGGGAGGAGATTGCCCTGGGGAGAGATTACAGAAATGATCGAGGCGCCAGCCGCGCCAATAAGGGATGCGGGAGCCTGCTTTATTCCCCCCTCCCTCCCTCTGAGTGCCCCCACCTGCGGTGAATGTGTGCCCCCCCCCCCTGAAGGTAGTGTGTGCGGAGCGGAGCGGTAGGTCCTCTTACCGCAATCCATGCGCACCGGCAATTGGAGTCTCCTGCTTCCTGTTTACCATGACGTCACAGGAAGTAGAGACTAGTTGCCGGTGCGCATGATTGCGGTAAGAGGACCTACCGCTCCGCTCCGCACACACTACCTTCAGGGGGGGCACACATTCACAGCAGGTGGGGGCACTCAGAGGGAGGGAGGGAGGAATAAAGCAGGCTCCCGCATCCCTTATTGGCGCGGCTGGCGCCTCGATCATTTATTTTTCTCCGTCTTCTCTCCCCAGCCGGCCCGGGACTTAAGGGGGGCTTCCCGGGATAGCGGGAGAGCCCCCCCAAATCGGGAGAATCCCGACCAATTTGGGACGGTTGGGGGGCATGTATCATATACATACACACGAGGCAGCAGCATTACAGAAACTGATACAACAAGCAGCAGGAACAGGCAGAGTTTGCAGGCATTGGTCAGAATCTCTGCATGGTCTGCTTGGCACACACATCTCCCCTTCCCCCGCATAGCTAGCTACCTGTCTAGCAGATCAGACAGCCTCATGCTGGACTTTCCCGGGTCCCTTCTCCAGTGCTCAGCCCCGCCCCTCAGTGTCACAGAGGAGAGAAGAGGAGGGGTGCAGCTCCACTAAATGTAAATATCACACTGGGCTGGAGCCATTGAACTTTGCCGCCACAGCCCAGCATCACGGGGGGGCGGAGCTACATGACACACACAGCCCAGCCTGAGCCTGCAGCAGCCTCTCAGCGTGACTGATCCAAAGGCTGAGAGGAGAATCTTTCTGCTGCAGGCAGTGATTTGTTCACCCCAGGCTGGAGGCAGGGCCCACTGGAGATGTGGAGGCGGGGCCCACCGAGCAAATCCTCGGTACTTTGGTGGGTCAGTACGAGCCTGATCCTGAGTGTCTACAGACTGAGTGCTCACAACCTCGAAATAGAGTCTGGGAAACACAGACAGACGTACAAACCCAGGGAGAAGAGACTATGCCAACACTGTGAGCAGAAGACCCTTGAGGATGAAAGCCACTTCCTACTGTGCACTGCCCCAAATATACTGCAACCAGGGACACTTACTTTAAGAAATTGTTGGAACTATTCCCAGACTTTCTCACACTAGAACAGGGGTCGGCATGCTCTTTTTCACCTTCGCCGCGGCTCCGGTGTCAGTGGCTGCGGCACGCGTGTCAGCCGGCTCAGCCGCAGCTCTGGTGTCAGTGGCTGCGGCGCGTGTGTGCTGTCGCTGGCCGGCAGCCTATCAGAGAGGCCGCCGGACCAGTGCAGTGCAGGGCTTCAGGCGGCCATTTTCCCGTAGCCCTGCAGAGTAATGCAGGCAGGACGTGACGTCGGGAAGAAAGAGGATAGCGGGAGTTGCGCGCCACAAGGAGGTCAGGACCGGAGGTCAGGACAGGAGGAGATCGTGACAGGAGGTCTTCTGACTAGGTGAGTAAATGGGTTTTTCTTTTCAGATCTTGCTGAAGGATTGTGCATATTGGGGTCAGATCAGCTGAAGGATTGTGCATATTGGGGTCAGATCTGCTGAAGGATTGTGAATATTGGGGTCAGATCTGCTGACAATTTGTGCATATGGGGGTCATATCTGCTAACGATTTGTGCATATGGGGGTCATATCTGCTAACGATTTGTGCATATGGGGGTCATATCTGCTAACGATTTGTGCATATCGGGGTCATATCTGCTAACGATTTGTGCATATGGGGGTCATATCTGCTAATGATTTGTGCATATGGGGGTCATATCTGCTAACGATCTGTGCATATGGGGGTCATATCTGCTAATGATTTGTGCATATGGGGGTCATATCTGCTAGCGATTTGTGCATATGGGGGTCATATCTGCTAACGATTTGTGCATATGGGGGTCATATCTGCTAACGATTTGTGCATATCGGGGTCATATTTCTTCAGATTGACAGCTAACTGCATGATCCTGTATATAGCATTAAGGTAAGAAACAATATATGCAGTGTTAGATTTGTTTTATAATGGTTTTGCGGCTCCCAGTTTTTTTCTCTTTTCGGAAACAGGTCCAAGTGGCTCTTTATGTCTTAAAGGTTGCAGACCCCTGCACTAGAAGATGAGAGAAAAACATATATCCTACTGGGAGAAGAGGAATCCACAGTGACAATCGCTGCACACTATGTCACAGCATGCCACAGACTGAGGGGAGCATAACGGAAGTGTAAACCTAAAAAATGTCCACAGACTGCTTAGTCATTGTCCCCCTAACCCACCCCCTCCCATGTCCCCTATTTCCCCTTGCTTTGGCAATACCTGTAATGAATCTTGGTCATGCCAATAAAGCTATCTTTGATTTGACTTTGATTTGATTTGCGTTGATGTACTTGTAAAACTTCTTTGGGTTAGATTTGATATCCCTAGCAATTTGATTTTCAGCTTCAATCTTTGCCAGCCTAATTTATTTTTTACAACTTTTATTGCACTCCTTATAATTGCTTAATGCAGCCTCAGTCCCCTCCTTCATTTTATTTATTTTTTTCCACTTCATTTTATCTCGAACCTTTCTATTCATCCATATAGGCCTTTTTTTTATTCCTAGACATTTTGTTTCCACTTGGGATATACATACTACAATATTGATTGAGAATAAAATTAAAAGCTTGCCATTTCCCTTCCAGTTCACCAAACTTAGTGCCTGCCTGAGTTGATTGAACTTTGCTTTCATAGTTCATAGTTTTAGTGGTCCCGCTGCCCCACGGTCTATCAGTCACCAGATCAAAAGTTATCATGTTGTGATCACTATTTCCCAAATGTTCTTGAACCTGCACATTTGATACATTATCTGGTCTATTAGAAATGATCAAATCCAGTAACGCATTCCCCCTAATTGCTTCCGTTACCATTTGAGTCAAGTAATTGTCCTGTAGTGATGCCAAAAATCTGCTGCTTTTACCAGAATGGGTAGCCTCAATACTCCAGTCAATGTCTGGAAAGTTGAAGTCACCCATAACTATGACCTCATTTTTACTTGCAGCTTTTTCAATCTGCTGTAATAATTGCAGTTCTGCAGCTTCATGAATATGTGGTGGCCTGTAGCATACCCCAATAAGCAATTGCAACCTTTATTTCCACAATGAATATTTACCCAAATGGACTCCACATCTTCACAATCTTCCTCCATCTCATCGCTCAGGACAGCTGTAAAATAATTCTTAACAAAGAGACAAACCCCTCTACCTCTTACCTCTTTTTTCCCTGTTCTATCCTTCCTAAACACATTGTATCCCTCTAAATTTGCTATCCAGTCATGGCTTTCATCCATCCATGTCTCGGTTATTCCCACAATGTCATAGCCTTTGTGTCAAGGATGATGGTGTTACCTTCCAGGTGGATAGCAGGGCGTCCGCCGCTTCCGCGTCTGACGTCACTGCTGAGGTGTCTCCGGGCCTCCTGCGGTCTCTGGGAGGTCCAGGCTGTCTGAAGCGCATAGAGGGCGGCTGGCTCGTGCATGCAGCGCCAGCATCTTTATGGGTTGCAGAGACATGTCAGCTGACCTGGAGGTCGGCTGACAACAGCCTGTCCTCTGATTGGCTGGGCCTTCTGGGCGGCTCTACCTCTGCCAATCTGATCTGTTGCCGACTATTGCCTGACTACTTACTCTGATTTTGCCTCTCGACTTTGTACTTATACTGATCGACCTGTTAACGACATTGCCTGTATGACCACGCTCTCAGTTAGTGATAGCCCCTGTCACTAAATCACGTGTGATCACACTTTAAATAAAGTACTGACTATAGTGCTGATAGAGGTCGTTCTGTTCATCAGATACATCACTGATCATTACATAACAACAGACCCTGACCATTATGGAGGCCTTATGTGCGCAGGTTCAGGCTCTAACTACAGCGGTCGAACAGTTAAATAATACTGTTATAGCACAACAGGCTCAGATAACTCTCCTGTCTGATACTGTACACAATTTGCAGGAATCTGCATCATCATTGCCTCCCTCCCGTGTAGTTTAACCTAAAATGGCACTCCCAGTGAAATTCTCGGGTCATAAATCAGACTTTAGAAATTTCAAGAACAGGTGTTTGTCTTATTTTGAAATGAGCCTTTATCGTCAGGCACTGAAATTCAAAGGGTGACGTTGATCAAAATTTTGTTACATGAGGATTCTCAGACCTGGGCTTATAATCTGCCTGACGGCCATGAGGCCTTGTCGACTGTACAGGCATTTTTTGAGACCATGGCAGTCATTTATGACGACCCAGATATTGCCGCTACAGCTGAGAGGAAACTGAAAAATCTTCGTCAGGGCCACAGTACTGTTGAAGATTATGCGTCTGAATTTCGAAAATGGGCAATGTCTTCCAGGGGGGATCAATAACAGTATAATATATTTCCTGAGCTAAGTGTGAATCCCCAGGGTCCTGCCGGATCAAGCAAACTTTCACTGTGAAGTTTCAGCAACAACAGACGAAGAGCAAATGACCCGCACATCCTTAAATACAAATGGCAATTCCATAGAGCCGCCCAGAAGGCCCAGCCAATCAGAATACAGGCTGTTGTCAGCCGACCTCCAGGTCAGCTGACACATCTCCGCAACCCATAAAGATGCTGGCGCTGCGCGCACGAGCTAGCCGCCCTCTATGCGCTTCAGACAGCCCGGACCTCCCAGAGACTGCGGGGAGGCCCGGAGACACCACAGCAGTGACGTCAGACACGGAAGCGGCGGACGCGGCGCTATCCGCCTGGAAAGTAACACCATCATCCTTGACACTACCCCCGCCGCCCTCCCCCCCCACCGAGGCGTGGACTCTGGACATGCGCAGAATGGTTTCTCGGGATGTAACAAAAGAAATTGTTGTTTTAATTCTTCAGCATGAAGACGCTTGGCAGGAACCCATGACCTTTCCTCAGGACCATAACCCTTCCAGTGGACCAGATACTGTACAGAATTCCGCACCCTATGATAATCCAGAATCTCCTCAATTTCAAATTCAGGCTCCCCATCAATCACTACAGGGGGAGGGGGGAGAGGAATCCACATGCACAGCAGGCTTTAATAGTGAAACGTGAAATGATTTCACGCCCCTCATACTGGTCGGAAGCGCAACTCTGTATGCCAACTCATTAATTTTTTCACTAATGGGGTACGGACCAATATACCTAGGCCCCAACTTGACTGAGGGTTGCCTTAAGGCAATATGATGAGTGGAAACCCAGACCATGTCACCTGGCGCAAAAACCCACTCAGGGGATCGCTTGCTATCTGCCTGTTTCTTTTGAGTTTCAAAAGCTTTCTCTAAATTAACTTTCACCATGGCCCATATTCTTTTTAAAGACTCTTGCCATCCTTCCAAAGCCGGAAAGGGAGAATTGCTCACAGGTAAAGGAGAGAATTTAGGGGATCTCCCTGTGACTACCTGAAATGGTGAAAAGCCTGAGGACAAATTTCTGAGATTGTTATGTGCGAATTCTGCGAAGGGAAGGAACTTAACCCATTCATGCTGAGCATCTAAGGAATTGTTCGAGGGATTGATTCATCCTTTCAGTCTGACCATTTGTCTGTGGGTGGTAACCCGAAGAAAAAGACAGAGTTAAACCAAGTGACTGACAGAAAGCTCACCAAAATCTGGACACAAACTGCACTCCTCTGTCAGAAACCACATTCACCGGTATCCCATGCAGCCGGAAAATGTGAGTGATAAACAGGTCAGCAAGCTCTTGGGCTGACGGAAGTTTTTTCAGGGGCACAAAGTGAACCATTTTGCTAAAACAGTCCACTACCACCCATATAACCGTCATTCCTTCTGAACTGGGGAGTTCCCCTACAAAATCCATCGAAATGTGAGACCATGGTTCTGTAGGTACTGGTAGGGGTTGTAGTGTCCCTGCAGGAGCTTGCCTGGAAGCTTTGCTGCGAGCACAAACTGAACAGGACAGTATAAACTCTTTGCAATCATTTTTTATAGATGGCCACCACACACAACGGGACAAGAGCTCCTGGGTTCTAGTGATACCCGGATGTCCTACATTCTTATGACAGTGGAATAACTGTAAAATCTGAAGCAGGAGATGGAGTGGCACAAACAGGAGACCCTCCGGTTTCCCCTCTGGAGAGTCCTGTTGGAAAGACCCCTGAGTGGTTGTCAGATCCTCCTGAGGTTCAGTAGCTGCCACCACTACATGCTCAGGTTAAATGTTAACAGGTGATGAGGGCTGAACTGTTTCAGACTCAAAACTACGGGATAAAGCGTCTGCCTTGATATTTTTGTTACCCGGCTCATAGGTGATTATGAACCTGAACCTAGAGAAGAAGAGTGCCCACCGAGCCTGTCTTGGGTTGAGCCTCTTCGCCCCTTCAATATACTCTAAGTTCTTATGGTCAGTATAAACCGTGATCACATGTTCAGCTCCCTCCAACCAGTGACGCCACTCCTCAAACGCCATTTTAATTGCTAATAACTCTCTGTTACCGATATCATAATTTCTCTCTGCTGATGAAAATTTATGAGAAAAGAACGCACATGGGTGTAAACGTCCCTGAGTTCCCGAGTGCTGAGATAGAACAGCCCCCACCTCTATCTCGGAGGCATCCACCTCCACGATGAAAGGACAAAGACATGCCAGTGAGGTGCCATAGTCGTTCTCTTTTGCCGTGCTGACTGCTTAGTCCTCCTCCTGCTGCCGCTGATGTTCCTCAATTTAACTAATAAAAGTCTATGTTCCCACTGCCAGGGTCCACTGATGCATAACATTTTGGGGCACAATTATCATGCTGAGTTACCGCCTGTTAGTTGCCTTGCCTTTCTGTGCTGCTGCTGAGTGGTTAGTCCTCCTCCTCCTCCTGCTGCTGCTGATGTCGGAATTTAATACTAAAGTCTGTGTTCCCACGGCTGGGTTCCACGGAGCCTTAGAATTTATGGGCACAATTATGCTGAGGTACCATTAGTTAGGTGCCTTGCCTTTCTGTGCTGCTGCTGAGTCCTTAGTCCTCCTCCTCCTGCTGCTGATGTTGTGTTTAACTACTAAAGTCTGTATTCCCCAGGACCGGTTCTTGTAACAATGGGGCCTTGCCTCCCGAGCAAGATTAACTTGGGGACAAACGGCCTTCCCCCCGACCAAAAAGCGGCATAATGGGGCCAGAGCCAGACTCACAGCTCAGAAACCTGTAGGCACAGGCATTCTGGCCCCCTAAACTCCGCCCCTCAACTCAGGCTGTGGCAAACTCCCATATTATGTAGGCATCCCTCCTCCACTGACTAGGTAGTCAGATTTTCCCCAATATTTGGTAGCCCCATTAATCTAGGTAGTAAATGTGCCCCCCCCCTTCCATACACACAAGTATAGGCAGCCAGATGTGCCCCCACCTAAGTATTAAGTACCCCCCCCCCCAATAAGTAGCAAGACATTTAAAGTAACGGAGCCACCTCTCTTACATAAGATGCCTGTAGGCACGAGCCTATAGTGCCTTGTGGGGTAAATTCCACCCTGTAAAGGGCCCTTTGTTGCAGCTAAATTTCCCACCAGGGCACCTGAGCAAGCTACCCTGCTCCCCCAGATCACACATTAACTTATCTTTGCTCTCGGGGGCCCTTGTAATCAGTGGTGCTCAGATACCATTTTTCACTATCTGGAACTAATTCGGAGCCAGATACCTAGATATCCGATCTGGGTCGGATATCTGGATCAAACATTTTTCAATCGGAATCCGGGTCGGATATCCGACCCCAGTATCCGGACAAAAATAGAGAAATGGAGAGCTGCCCCTTTAAGGGGGATATCCGGCCAGATTCAGATATCTGGATAGAAAAAATGGAAGTGCCCTTTACATTGCTTTAAGAAGGGAGCACTAATTGATGATGTGGGGACTTAAAATCCCCCCCCCCCCCCAAATAAAAAATGGCTGTCAATTAACATCAGGCCTAGGTTCCAGACAGCGGTCGTGCAGCCCACATTGGGCTTGATTCACAAAGCGGTGCTAACCGTTAGCACGCCTGTGAAAACCCCCTTAGCACGTCTAAGCAAGCTTTTCGCGCATAAAACTTTACGCGCGCAAAACTTTATGCGTGTAAAACTTACGCGCGAAGTGCCCATTAAAGCCTATGGGACTTAGCGTGCGTAAAACTTTGCGCGTGTAAAACTTTGCGCGCGCAAAGTTAGCGTGCGATCTGATTGAGAAATCCGGTGCTAACCTACTTAGCACCCTGCTTAGCGCGTCTAAAGACTTTAGACGTGCTAAGTAGGTTAGCACCGCTTTGTGAATCAAGCCCATTGTGTCCAACGTGCAAAGTGCAAAGTGCCATGTGCAAAGTGCGAAGTGCCACGTGCAAACTTGCAAAGTGCCAAATGCAAAGTGCCACATGCAAACACGTGCAAAGTGCCATGTGCAAAGTGGCAAGTGTAAAGTGCGAAGTGCCACGTGCAAACACGTGCCATGTGCAAAGTGCCAAGTGCAAAATGTGAAGTGCCACATGCAAACACGTGCAAAGTGCAATGTGCAAAGTGCAACGTGCAAACATGTGCAAAGTGCCACGTATAAAGTGTGAAGTGCCACGTGAAAAGTGCAAAAGTGCACTTTGCACGTGTTTGCACTTGGCACTTTGCACGTGTTTGCACTTGGCACTTTGCACGTGTTTGCACTTTGCATGTGGCACTTTGCACATGTTTGCACGTGGCACATGTTTGCACGTGGCACTTTGCACGTGTTTGCACGTGTGTGCACTTTGCACGTGGTACTTTGCACGTGTTTGCACTTTGCACGTGTTTGCACTTTGCACGTGTTTGCACGTGTTTGCACTTTGCACGTGTTTGCACTTTGCACGTGGCACTTTGCACATGTTTGCACTCTGCACGTGTTTGCACTTTGCACGTGGCATTTTGCACGTGTTTGCATGTGTTTGCACTTTGCACGTGTTTGCACATGTTTGCACTTTGCACGTGCTTACACGTGTTTGCACATGTTTGCACTTTGCACGTGTTTGCATGTGGCACTTTGCACGTGGCAGGCAGCAGCACTGCAGCACACACTCTAAATGTCACATTATGACATCAATCAAGCTAATGAACGATTTAACTATAGTGTAGTGATAGTGAAGGGGTTAATCACTGAACAGCTTATCACTGTGTACAGCCCTTGACCCAGCAGCACTGCAGCACACACTCTGTCACACTATGAGACATCAATCAAGCTAATTAACGATTTAACTATAGAGTAGTGAAGGGGTTAATCAATGAACAGCTTTAGGTTTATAACTGTGTACAGCCCTTTGTAGGCCACCAGCACTGGAGCATGTCTCTCATTGTGCATTAAGCAAGCCAGGACGATCTGTCTCATCATGTCAGCCCTCCTTATTATACAGGGGGGCTGGCCAGTGTTCCTTTCTGTGATTGGGTGCCAGGGCTTAGGCTGGGAGGCCTCGGATTGGCTCAATGAGGTCAGGTAGTGCCACCCAGGATTCCCCTCTGTGATTGGTTGCTAGGGCTTCTGCTGGCAGCCCTCTGATTGGCTCCAGGACGTCATCACCTTAGTTACAGTATTTCGGATCCGGATATCCGGATTATGTGCCCAACTATTCGCAGTTAGCTATCCGGATTTCCCCAGCTATCTGGAATCCGAATCTGATCCAGATAGGCCCAAAAAAGTTGGATACCCAGGTTACCCAGATATCCGGAATCCTGATGAGCAGCCCTGCTTGCAATGTCTTTGGCAGAGTAGCATCTTGCCTTTCCCAGCAGGTGCACTCCTCTGTCAGTCTTTCATTGCCCCATTGCATGGTCCCCGGCGTGTACAGGTAAGCTGGGGGAGTCACTTTGGGGGGCCCCTACAGGCTCTGGGGCCAATTGTCCCCTTTGCCTCTATGGAAGCTCTGGCCCTGGTATTCCCACCAGAGATGCTCATCCGGATTTCGGATATTCGGGTAATCCGGATATCCGACCATTTTTACACTATCCGGCCAGATCTGGATTCCGGATAGTTGGGCAGAAATCCAGATAGCTACCTGCAGATAGTTTGACGGCCGACCCGGATATCCGCAGATTTCTACCAGATATCCGAATCCAGATTACAAGTTCGGTGGCAGAAAGGACGGACACGCGCGCGCACACACTCTCTCTCTCTCTCTCTCTCTCTCTCTCTCTCTCTCTCTCTCTCTCTCTCTCTCTCTCTCTCTCATCTTGACTACACTACATGCTGAAGCCAGCCTAGCATGTACCATTTTGATATACCCAAAAGAAAAATGAGCTTGCTTATTTGCCTAATTTGCTAGATGAAAGCAGTGGGACACATGGTGAAACTGCTTACAGGATTCAATTCAAGACAGTGGCGGACATACGGCCGTGCAGGCCGTGCCGCCGCACGAGGGCCCCTGAAGTTCCCCTGCTTCAGGGGCCCATTAAGTATTGCTGGGGTTTTTTTTAACTCTACTTTTTATTTTTTTAACCTGGGGGGCCCCGACTCCTGTCCTCCCCCCTCACCTCGGGCCCTCATGCGGCGGGAGAGCAGAAAATACAGGAAGTCTCCGGCCGGGGCTGCAGCAGACTCTAGAGGCAGCTGCCGCTTGGTCTCCCCTGTCTTCAACTCTGTATCTCTGCTCGCTACTAAACCAGGAAGTAGCGAGCAGTGCACAAAGTTGGAGACACGGGAGACCAAGCAGCAGCTGCCTCTAGCGTCTGCTGCAGCCCCGGCCGGAGACTTCCTGTATTTTCTGCTCTCCCGCCGGCCGCCGCGCATACCGGGAGGGGGGCCCCCCGAGGTGAGGGAGGGAGGATAGAAGTCGGGCCCCCCTCCCGGATAGCCACCCACCCACCCTACCTTACCCACCCGGCTACCTTACCCACCCGGCTACCTAACCACTCTGCCGGCTACCTACCCACCCGGCTACCTACCCGGCTACCTAACCACCCACCCGGCTACCTACCCGGCTACCTAACCACCCACCCGACTACCTACCCACCCGGCTACCTAACCACTCTGCCGGCTACCTACCCGGCTACCTAACCACCCACCCGGCTACCTACCCACCCGGATACATACACACCCACCCGGCTACCTACCCGGCTACCTAACCACCCACCCGGCTACCTACCCACCCGGCTACCTAACCACCCACCCGACTACCTACCCACCCGGCTACCTAACCACCCACCCACCCGGCTACCCACCCACCCGGCTACCTACCCGGCTACCTACCCACCCAGCTACCTAACCACCCACCCAGCTACTTACCCACCCGGATACCTACCCGGTTACCTAACCACCCTGCCGGCTACCTACCCGCCCGGCTACCTACCCGGCTACCTAACCACCCACCCGGCTACCTACCCACCCGGATACCTACACACCCACCCGGCTACCTAACCACCCACCCGGCTACCTACCCACCCGGATACCTACACACCCACCCGGCTACCTACCCGGCTACCTAACCACCCACCCTCCTACCTACCCACCCGGCTACCTAGCCACCCACCCGGCTACCTACCCACCCGGCTACCTAACCACCCACCCGGCTACCCACCCACCCAGCTACCACCCACCCGGCTACCTAACCACCCACCCGGCTACTTAACCACCCACCCGGCTACCCACCCACCTGGCTACCTAACCACCCACCCGGCTACCCACCCACCCAGCTACCTAACCACCCACCCGGCTACCTATCCACCCGGCTACCTAACCACCCACCCGGCTACCTACCCACCCGGCTACCTACCCGGCTACCTAACCACCGTGCCGGCTACCTACCCACCCGGCCTCCTACCCGGCTACCTAACCACCCACCTGGCTACCTACCCACCCGGCTACCTACCCTGCTACCTAACCACCCACCTGGCTACCTACCCACTCGGCTACCCACCCACCCGGCTACCCAACCACCCACCCGGCTACCTAACCACCCACCCGGCTACCTAACCACCCACCCGGCTACCTACCCACCCGGCTACCTAACCACCCACCCGACTACCTACCCACCCGGCTACCTAACCACCCACCCACCCGGCTACCCACCCACCCGGCTACCTACCCGGCTACCTACCCACCCAGCTACCTAACCACCCACCCGGCTACCTACCCACCCGGATACCTACCCGGTTACCTAACCACCCTGCCGGCTACCTACCCGCCCGGCTACCTACCCGGCTACCTAACCACCCACCCGGCTACCTACCCACCCGGATACCTACACACCCACCCGGCTACCTACCCACCCACCCGGCTACCTACCCACCCGGATACCTACACGCCCACCCGGCTACCTACCCGGCTACCTAACCACCCACCCTCCTACCCACCCACCCGGCTACCTAGCCACCCACCCGGCTACCTACCCACCCGGCTACCTAACCACTCACCCGGCTACCCACCCACCCAGCTACCACCCACCCGGCTACCTAACCACCCACCCAGCTACCTAACCACCCACCCGGCTACCCACCCACCCGGCTACCTAACCACCCACCCGGCTACCCACCCACCCAGCTACCTAACCACCCACCCGGCTACCTATCCACCCGGCTACCTAACCACCCACCCGGCTACCTACCCACCCGGCTACCTACCCACCCGGCTACCTACCCGGCTACCTAACCACCGTGCCGGCTACCTACCCACCCGGCCTCCTACCCGGCTACCTAACCACCCACCTGGCTACCTACCCACCCGGCTACCTACCCTGCTACCTAACCACCCACCCGGCTACCTATCCACTCGGCTACCCACCCACCCGGCTACCCAACCACCCACCCGGCTACCTAACCACCCACCCAGCTACCTACCCGGCTACCTAACCACCCACCCGGCTACCTACCCGGCTACCTACACACCCACCCGGCTACCTACACACCCACCCGGCTACCTACCCACCCCCCAGGCTACCTACCTACCCACCCACCCGGCTACCTACCCACCCGGCTACCTACCAACCCACCAGGCTACCTACCTAAAGACCCACCAGGCTACCTACCTACTCACCCACCTACCCACCCACCAGGCTACCTACCCACCCGCCTACCCAGCCACCCACCAGGCTACCCACCCACCCGGCTACCCAGCCACCCACCAGGCTACCTACCCACCCGGCTAAGGGCTACCTACCCACCCGGCTGCCTACCTACCTACCCACCAGGCTACCTACCCACCCGGCTACCTACCCACCCGGCTACCTACCCGGCTACCTAACCACCGTGCCGGCTACCTACCCACCCGGCCTCCTACCCGGCTACCTAACCACCCACCTGGCTACCTACCCACCCGACTACCTACCCTGCTACGTAACCACCCACCCGGCTACCTACCCACTCGGCTACCCACCCACCCGGCTACCTAACCACCCACCCGGCTACCTAACCACCCACCCGGCTACCTAACCACCCGGCTACCTAACCACCCACCCACCCGGCTACCCACCCACCCGGCTACCTACCCACCCAGCTACCTAACCACCCACCCGGCTACCTACCCACCCGGATACCTACCCGGTTACCTAACCACCCTGCCGGCTACCTACCCGCCCGGCTACCTACCCGGCTACCTAACCACCCACCCGGCTACCTACCCACCCTCCTACCTACACACCCACCCGGCTACCTACCCGGCTACCTAACCACCCACCCTCCTACCTACCCACCCGGCTACCTAGCCACCCACCCGGCTACCTAGCCACCCACCCGGCTACCTACCCACCCGGCTACCTAACCACCCACCCGGCTACCCACCCACCCAGCTACCACCCACCCGGCTACCTAACCACCCACCCAGCTACCTAACCACCCACCCGGCTACCTAGCCACCCACCCGGCTACCTACCCACCCGGCTACCTAACCACCCACCCGGCTACCCACCCACCCAGCTACCACCCACCCGGCTACCTAACCACCCACCCAGCTACCTAACCACCCACCCGGCTACCTAACCACCCACCCGGCTACCCACCCACCCAGCTACCTAACCACCCACCCGGCTACCTATCCACCCGGCTACCTAACCACCCACCCGGCTACCTACCCACCCGGCTACCTACCCGGCTACCTAACCACCGTGCCGGCTACCTACCCACCCGGCCTCCTACCCGGCTACCTAACCACCCACCTGGCTACCTACCAACCCGGCTACCTACCCTGCTACCTAACCACCCACCCGGCTACCTACCCACTCGGCTACCCACCCACCCGGCTACCCAACCACCCACCCGGCTACCTAACCACCCACCCGGCTACCTACCCGGCTACCTAACCACCCACCCGGCTACCTACCCGGCTACCTACACACCCACCCGGCTACCTACACACCCACCCGGCTACCTACCCACCCACCAGGCTACCTACCTACCCACCCACCCGGCTACCTACCCACCTGGCTACCTACCAACCCACCAGGCTACCTACCTAAAGACCCACCAGGCTACCTACCTACTCACCCACCTACCCACCCACCAGGCTACCTACCCACCCGCCTACCCAGCCACCCACCAGGCTACCCACCCACCCGGCTACCCAGCCACCCACCAGGCTACCTACCCACCCGGCTAAGGGCTACCTACCCACCCGGCTGCCTACCTACCTACCCACCAGGCTACCTACCCACCAGGCTACCTACCCACTCACCCACCAGGCTACCTATCCACCCAACCACCCATGGGAGCTGCGCGCCGGATGGAGGCTGAGACAGGAGGTCTGCTGCTGCAGGTGAGTAAATGGTTTTTTTTATTATTTATTTTAGCAGGTGTATGTTCTGGGCAGGGCTGCCACATGATTGCGTGTATTTTCTGGGCAGGTCTGCCACATGATTGCATGTATGTTCTGGGCAAATTTGCTACATGATTGCATGTGTTTTCTGGGCAAATCTGCCGACATGATTGCACGTATTTTCTGGGCAAATCTGCCGACATGATTGCACGTATTTTCTGGGCATATCTGCCGACATGATTGCACGTATTTTCTGGGCATATCTGCGACATGATTGCACGTATTTTCTGGGCATATCTGCCGACATGATTGCACGTATTTTCTGGGCATATCTGCCGACATCATTGCACGTATTTTCTGGGCATATCTGCCGACATCATTGCATGTATTTTCTGGGCATATCTGCCGACATCATTGCACGTATTTTCTGGGCATATCTGCCGACATGATTGAATGTATTTTCTGGGCAAATCTGCTCACATTATGTGTATTTTCTTGAGAAAACCTGCACAATTATGTAAATTTTCTGGGGAAAGGGTCACCAAAACTTGGGCCCACTGTCTTTGCGTTGCACTTTTCAAGGGAACCTGAGGTGAGAATAATATTGAGGCTGCCATATTTCTCTCCTTTTAAGCAATACCAGTTGCCTGGTTGCCGTTCTGGTCCTCTGCCTCTTATTCTTTCAACCATAGACCCTGAACAAGCATGCAGCAGGTCAGGGGTTTCTGACAATATTGTCAGAACTGAGAAGATTAAGCTGCATGCTTGTTGCTGGTGTAATTCAGTTTATTACTGCAGCCAAATAGATCAGCAGGGCCGCCAGGCAACTAGTATTGTTTAAAAGGAAATAAATATGGCAGCTTCCATATCACTCTCACCCCGGGATCACTTTAAATTACAGTTAGCTCCGCCCTTATCCGGTCATTGCCACGCCCATTTTTTTGCCGCGGCGCTACGCGGCGCAGGTTCTATCCACACCCATTTTTGCAGGTTATCGCCACGCCCATTTTTTGCCGTGGCGCCAGGGGGGCCCACAATTGATATTTTGCACAGGGGCCCACTGCTGGCTGTGTCCGCCACTGATTCAAGACTTCCGAATCTTTGAAGTCTGGAACATTCCAGGGAAAGGGTGGGAAGGATGAAAAGCTAGGTGGCCATGCAACCCTTCCTGCTAGGGATGGCCTTGCCTTTTGTGTTCAACAGTTGTCCGAAGAGAACTCCAGATAGCCATTTAGCAGCAATTGTGTGCGCAGTGTCTTTGGCACAATTGGTTAGTGCATTTGGCTGTTAACTGAAAGGTTGGTGGTTCAAGCCCACCCAGGGATGGCCTTGACTTTTGTGTTCAACAGTTGTTCGAAGAAAACCCCAGATAGCCATTTAGCAGTAAATGTGTGCAGCAATTGTGTGCAAAGTGTCTGTGGCACAATTGGCTAGTGCATTTGGCTGTTTAACCGGAAGGTTGGTGGTTCAAGCCCACCCAGGGATGGCCTTGCCTTTTGTGTTCAACAGTTGTCCGAAGAAAACCCCAGATAGCCATTTAGCAGCAATTGTGTGCACAGTGTCTGGCCAGTGTTGCTCGGATGCCCCTTAATCACGGATCCAAATGCAGCCGTTTTTATTGGAGCCACATTCGGATCGACCCGTGATCGCGTCCCGTATTTTTCGACGCGAAACCGGATCGACCCGTATTTTTCCCGTCTTTAGTAAAAAAAATTCCGCAATGATGGGCCATGACCGTATTTTTCATGCGTAGCACTGTGCCCATATGCGTAAAAACGTACGGGTGTATGGATCATAATGCGCCTGCGCAAGCGTACCCGTAATCGACGCGTATTTAAAATTACAAGTGTACGTACAGTGGCTTGCAAAAGTATTCGGCCCCCTTGAAGTTTTCCACATTTTGTCACATTACTGCCACAAACATGAATCAATTTTATTGGAATTCCACATGAAAGATGTAACGATCGGTGTAACACAGAGAGGGTCTGATTACCGGTGATCTGCAGTATCACCGAGAATACATATATATACCTGATTATTGATGATCTGCAGTATCACCGATAATCAGATATATCTCTAACCTCTGGACACCTGAGTAATAAGAGTGTTTTGGTGCAAACATAAATACTTTGAGGACTGCACCTGAGGAGCAGGTGCACAGCAGTAAGGAGTACTGCACAGTAACACGTTCCTTCCGTAAGTCTGAGACTCTCCCGAGGGAGGGGTCAGGCTAGGAATAGAAAGGACAGAGCAGGGGCGTAACTACAAATCACTGGGCTCCCCTGCGAATATTTGGATGGGGCCCCCCCCATAGGTGCCAAATAATCGTAATGGGGCAGCGTTTCACTGTAATTTAATTGTAAAGTGGGCAGCATTTTACCAGACAATCGTAATGTGGGCCAGAAAATCGTAATGTGGGCAGAGTTCACCAGAAAATCGTAATGTGGGCCTTTAGAAAATCATAATGTGGGCAGAGTTCACCAGAAAATCGTAATGTGGGCAGAGTTCACCAGAAAATCGTAATGTGGGCAGAGTTCACCAGAAAATCGTAATGTGGGCAGAGTTCACCAGAAAATCGTAATGTGGGCAGAGTTCACCAGAAAATCGTAATGTGGGCACCAGTCACCAGAAAATCGTAACGTGAGCAGCAGTCACCAGAAAATTGTAACGTGGACAGCATTCACCAGACAATCGTAATGTGGGCAGCGTTCACCAGAATATTGTAATGTGGGACAGAAAATCGTAATGTGGGCAGAGTTCACCAGAAAATCGTAATGTGGGCAGCGTTCACCAGAAAATTTTAACATGGACAGCATTCACCAGACAATCATAACGTGGGCAGTGTTCACCAGAAAATCGTAATGTGGGCCAGAAAATCGTAATGTGGGCAGCGTTCACCAGAAAATCGTAACGTGGACAGCATTCGCCAGACAATCGTAACGTGGGCAGTGTTCACCAGACAATCGTAATGTGGGCCAGAAAATCGTAATGTGGGCAGAGTTCACCAGAAAATCGCAATGTGGGCAGCAGTCACCAGAAAATCGCCATGTGGGCAGCAGTCACCAGAAAATCGCAATGTGGGCATCAGTCACCAGAAAATCCTAATGTGGGCAGCAGTCACCAGAATATCGTAATGTGGGCAGCAGTCACCAGAAAATCCTAATGTGGGCAGCAGTCAGTCACCAGAATATCATAATGTGGGCAGCACACACCAGAAAATCCTAATGTGGGCAGCAGTCACCAGAAAATCCTTATGTGGGCAGCAGTCACCAGAAAATCCTTATGTGGGCAGCAGTCACCTGAAAATCCTTATGTGGGCAGCAGTCACCAGAAAATCGCAATGTGGGCAGCAGTCACCAGAAAATCCTAATGTGGGCAGCATACACCAGAAAATCCTAATGTGGGCAGCATACACCAGAAAATCGTAATGTGGGCAGCAGACACCAGAAAATCGCAATGTGGGCAGCAGACACCTGAAAATCGCAATGTGGGCAGCAGACACCTGAAAATCGCAATGTGGGCAGCAGACACCTGAAAATCGCAATGTGGGCAGCAGACACCTGAAAATCGTAATGTGGGCAGCAAACACCTGAAAATCGCAATGTGGGCAGCAGACACCTGAAAATCGTAATGTAGGCAGCAGACACCTGAAAATCGTAATGTGGGCAGCAGACACCTGAAAATCGTAATGTGGGCAGCAGACACCTGAAAATCGCAATGTGGGCAGCAGTGACCAGAAAATCGCAATGTGGGCAGCAGTGACCAGAAAATCGTAATGTGGGCAGCAGACACCTGAAAATCGCAATGTGGGCAGCAGACACCAAAAAATGGTAATGTGGGCAGCAGACACCAGAAAATCATAATATGGGCAGCAGACACCTGAAAATCGTAATGTGGGCAGCAGACACCTGAAAATCGTAATGTGGGCAGCAGGCACCTGAAAATCGTAATGTGGGCAGCAGACACCAGAAAATCATAATATGGGCAGCCGCAGCAGACACCTGAAAATCGCAATGTGGGCAGCAGACACCTGAAAATCGTAATGTGGGCAGCAGACACCTGAAAATCGTAATGTGGGCAGCAGACACCAGAAAATCGCAATGTGGGCAGCAGACACCAGAAAATCGCAATGTGGGCAGCAGTGACCACAAAATCGCAATGTGGGCAGCAGTGACCAGAAAATCGTAATGTGGGCAGCAGTGACCAGAAAATCGCAATGTGGGCAGCAGTGACCAGAAAATCGTAATGTGGGCAGCAGACACCAGAAAATCATAATGTGTGCAGCAGTGACCAGAAAATCGTAATGTGGGCAGCAGACACCAGAAAATCATAATGTGTGCAGCAGTGACCAGAAAATCATAATGTGTGCAGCAGACACCTGAAAATCACAATGTGGGCAGCAGACACTAGAAAAAAAAATGCACCTGTGAACAAAAAACAATTCACTTACCTGACAGAAGTCTTCTCCTCTCCCGGCATCTGGCTCGCAGCTCCCCGAGTCCTCCTGCAGCACATCTCCCGCACTGACAGGCAGAGTGCAGGGCTACGGCAAGATGGCTGCCGAAGCCCTGTACTAGAGACACAAATAGTCTCCAGTGCAGGGCTTCTTCGGCGGCCATCTTGCCGTAGCCCTGCTCTGCCTGCCGGAGACTATGCAGGCTGCTGGAGCGGGGCTGCGGGGAATGAACTGGCGCAGCGTCTATTAGACGCTGCGGCCAGTTGAGCACCTTGCTGGGGGGTCCAGAGCAGCGCTCCCCCCACGCACAGTGAGCGGGCCCCAGAGCGGGCCCCGGGCCCCCCTGCGGCTGAGGGGGTCGCATCCCCGGTAGGTACGCCGGTGGGACAGAGTGTGAGTGACACCAAGGAAGGGTGTCACCCCCAGGTCTGTGAGCTATCTCTAAACTGGGGAGATAGCTCTCAAGGTCGGACAAGCCGGGTCGGCAACAGACAGACAGATCACGGACAGAGACAGGAGACAGATGCGGAATCCTAAGACAAGCAGAGTTCGGCAACAAAGTATCAGATATAGCGAAGTGCCTAATCAGAGATCAGAAGAGTAGTCAGGAAAGCAGAAGGTCACAACAAATAATCAACAATGCCTAGTCTTGGGTGTGAGCTCCTTGATCATCAACACCCTGGAACTAGTCTAGGTAATAACACAGATAATGTACAGTTTTCCCTAGACTGAGGTGTGAGGTCCTTGATCGTCAACACCCAGGAACTGGTCTAGATAATAACAGATAATATCACAGATAATAGCAAGGTCTGAGTGCTACCACGCAGTGATCGCAACGGCAGACACCCAGAGAATGACCAGCACCCAGTATATATAGCAAGACGCTCTCCAGCGCCTCCCCTAAGTGCTGGACCAATGGGAAATGGTGGAATTGTCAGCTGACCGGCTTGGTCAGCTGACTCCCTTCTGGCTGTCATAAAAGCTCTGCCTCTCAGCGCGCGCGCGCGCGTCCTTCTAAACCTGTGTGGACTATCAGTCCCAGCCACACCAGACCTATGCTGTAAACCATCCGCTGTGCTGGGCACGGAACCAGCCGCACCGCTATCAGAGCATGCGGCGGTTCCTCCGCGTTCCGCCATACTGTCAGATGTAGGCCTATGCGTGCAAACTGGCGTGTCAGACGCGGAATCCGCCGCCTTGTTCTCAGGACATGTGGCAGTTTTTCCGCGTTCAGTCATGTCAGCAGATGCAGGCCCATGCGCGCAACCTGCTGCGTTGGACGCGGAATCAGCCGCCTTGCTCTGAACACTTGCGGCGGCACAAAAGACCAATACAAAGTGGTGTACACGTGAGAAGTGGAATGAAAATCATACATGATTCCAAACATTTTTTACAAATAAATAACTGCAAAGTGGTGTGTGCATAATTATTCGGCCCCCTTTGATCTGAGTGCAGTCAGTTGCCTATAGACAGGGGCGTCTCACCCACCAGGCAAGTATAGGCGGTTGCCTGGGGCGCCATGAGGTGGTGAAGCGCCATGAGGTGGTGAGGCGCATTCCCCCGCCGCTGCTACCGTGACCATGTGGGTTTTTTTTGTTTTTTTTTATTATATTACCTCCCGACTCAGTCCCCGGTGCTCGGAACGCTACCATGTGCTCAGCAGTGCCTCCACCTCCACTTCTCCCCAGCCAATAGAGCAATCAATACTGCTCTTCTCTGCCAGGCTCCTTCTTTAAAGCCGTGCCCCTTCTTCTCAGTAGGCACACAGGTAAAGTGTTTACCTCGTGTGGCCCAGCCTTTAACTCCGCCCCATGCCAGTCAAACCAGGAGCCAGCGGCCAGCCAGCTTATGCCCCCGACAGTCTGACCCCCCACCTGTGTCACTGGCTGCACACAGACACTGGAGCGAGACAGCCAGGGGACAGATGCAGTCACAGAGAGAAGAATGTGATGTGTCCGTGTTGGAGCCCGCCCCCGCACAAGACAGCAACACAGCCCGGGAGAAGGGAAGTTTCTGCTCCAGAGTAGTGATGGGAATTCCGGCTCTTTTCAGAGAATCGGCTCTTCTGAATCGGCTCCCATTAAAGAGCCAGCTCTTACGGCTCTGAATCGGCTCTTCATTAAATATCACTAAACACCACTCAGAATCGGAGTAAAAGCCCCGCCCCCGTCTCCATGACAATTCCAGACTGCTTCTCTGACTGGAGCAATCCCTCCTGCTACTGCTTTCCACCCCATACACTCCTACAAGCTGCAAGAGGAGGACTACATCTCCCAACATGCCTCAGCGCCCTTTATTGCAAAGCAGAGCTCTGTGGGGCGGCTGAGGCATCGGCTCTTTCAAAACTGAGAACTGGCTCTTGTCATTCGCAGCAAAGAGCCAGCTCGTTCGCGAACGACCCATCACTACTCCAGAGATGATAAGCTGCATGCACAGGCAGAAGAGAAGGTATGCAGGCAGGCTGCTAAGAACACTTCCTGTCCTGTGTGCAGACTCCCAGTACTGTTATAACTGCTAGAATGTGCCCTGCTCTTTTGATACTAGAGTTTTCTTTGAAAGCTGGTTAGGCTGTAGGCTGGTAAAGCTGTAAACCTGTGCTTTAGTGCTGTGCTGTCTCTCCCTCTCCCCTCTCTGTTCCTCTGCCCCCTCTTCTATCTTATGCTGTCTCTACCCCTCTCTGTTCCTCTGCACTCTCTTCCATCTTATGCTGTCTCTCCATCTCCCCTCTGTTTCTCTGCACCCTCTTCCATCTTATGCTGTCTTTCCCTCCCCCTCTCTGTTCCTCTACCCCCCTCTTACATCTTATGCTGCCTCTCCCTCTCTACTCTTTCCCTCTGCTCGGATTACGTGTATTTTCTGGTGAAACGCTTCCGCGTTACGATTATTTTCTGACAACGCTGCCCCATTACGATTATTTTCTGGTGAAACGCTGCCACCTTACGAATATTTTCCGGTGAACTGCTGCTGCAATAAGTGTATTTTCAGGTGAAACACTGCCACATTACGATTATTTTCTGGTGAATTACGATTCTGAATTACGATAATTAATATTATTTTCTGATGAAACACTGCCGCATTATGATTATTTTCTGGTGAAACGATGCTGCATTATGATTATTTTCCTGAGGGGGAGGGGCTTGGGGGGGGCGCCACAGGTTTTCTCGCCTGGAGTGACAAAATGACTAGAGGCACCCCTACCTATAGACATTGCCTGATGAGTGCTAATGACTAAATAGAGTGCACCTGCGTGTAATCTAATGTCAGTACAAACACAGGTGCTCTGTGAGGGCCTCAGAGGTTGTCTAAGAGAATATTGGGAGCAACAACACCGTGAAGTCCAAAGAACACACAAGACAGGCCAGGGATCAAGTTATTGAGAAATTTAAAGCAGGCTTAGGCTACAAAAAGATTTCCAAAGCCTTGAACATCCCACGGAGCACTGTTCAAGCGATCATTCAGAAATGGAAGGAGTATGGCACAACTGTAAACCTACCAAGACAATGCCATCCACCTAAACTCACAGGCCGAACAAGGAGAGCGCTGATCAGAAATGCAGTCAAGAGGCCCATGGTGACTCTGGACAAGCTGCAGAGATCTACAGCTCAGGTGGGAGACTCTGTCCATAGGACAACTATTAGTCATGCACTGTACAAAGTTGGCCTTTATGGAAGAGTGGCAAGAAGAAAGGCATTGTTAACAGAAAGCATAAGAAGTCCCGTTTGCAGTTTGCCACAAGCCATCTGGGGGACACAGCAACCATGTGGAAGAAGGTGCTCTGGTCAGATGAGACCAAAATGGAACTTTTTGGCCAAAATGCAAAACGCTATGTGTGGCAGAAAACTAACACTGCACATCACTCTGAACACACCATCCCCACTGTCAAATATGGTGGTGGCAGTATCATGCTCTGGGGGTGCTTCTCTTCAGCAGGGACAGGGAAGCTGGTCAGAGTTGATGGGAAGATGGATGGAGCCAAATACAGGGCAAACTTGGAAGAAAACCTCTTGGAGACTGCAAAAGACTTGTGTAATGATCGGTGTAACACAGAGAGGGTCTGATTACCGGTGATCTGCAGTATCACCGAGAATGCAGAATATACCCGATTAATGATGATCTGCAGTATCACCGATAATCAGATATATATACTAACCTCTGGACACCTGAGAGAGAAGTGAGTGATTGGGGTGTAACAGTAACACGAGTGGACTGTACCTAAGGAGTAGGTACAGAGGCAGTAAGGAATACTGCACAGACGTATGCTCCTTCCGTAAGCCTAGACTCTCCCGGGGGAGGAGCTAAGCAGAAGGTGGGAAGGATAGAGCGTGAGTGACACCAATGAGCGGGTGTCACTAACAGATCTGGGAACTGCCTCTAACAGTAAGGCTAGTTCTCGAGGTCGGCCAAGCCAGGTCGTCAACACACAGACAGATAAAGTACAGGATCAGAAGGCAGATACGGAATCCAATAACAGGCAGGGTCAGGCAACGGAGAATCAGAATAACGAGGTACAGAATCAGGAGGCAGGTACAGAGTCCAGGAACGAGCAGAGGTTGGCAACAGGATATCAGAAATAGGAAGGTACAGGATCAGAGTTCAGAGGAATAGTCAGGCAGGCAGAAGGTCATAACAAATAATACAATTCAATATTCCTAATGCTAAGGTGTGAGCTCCTTGATGTCAACGTCTTTGGAAACTATGCTAGAACACAGAAACAGACAAGGCCTGAGTGCTACCACGTAGTGATCGCAACGGCAGACAACCAGCAAATGCCCAGCCACCAGTATATATACTATAGCGCTCTCCAGCGCCACCCTAAAGTGCTGGACCAATGAAAAGTGGTGGAAATGTCAGCTGACCAGCTTGGTCAGCTGACCTTCTTCTGGCTGTCATATAAACTATCAGTCCCAGCCACACCAGTCACGCTTTGTAATGTCTCTGCTGGCCTGCATGCGGGGTGAGACGCACCGCTATCTGCACATGCGGTGGCCTCCCCGCGCCTGGTCAGACTGTCAGTAGCAGGCCTGTGCGCGCAAACCGCCGCGTCAGACGCGGCGGTTTCTCCGCGTTCCGCTATGCCAGCCGCTGAAACAGCCGCCTCATCCTGCATCCATGCGGTGGCTTTTCCGCGTTTCTTTACAACTTGAGACTGGGGCGGAGGTTCACCTTCCAGCAGGACAATTACTCTAAACATAAAGCCAGGGCAACAATGGAATGGTTTACAACAAAACATATCCATGTGTTAGAATGGCCCAGTTAAAGTCCAGATCTAAATCCAATCGAGAATCTGTGGCAAGATCTGAAACTGCTGTACACAAACGTCCAACTAATCTGACTGAGCTGGAGCTGTTTTGCAAAGAAGAATGGGCAAGGATTTCAGTCTCCAGATGTGCAAAGCTGGTAGAGACATACCCTAAAAGACTGGCAGCTGTAATCGCAGCAAATGGTGGTTCTACAAAGGATTGACTCAGGGGGCCAAATAATTATGCACACCCCACTTTTACAGTTATTTATTTGTAAAAAATACTTGGAATAATGTATGATTTTCGTTCCACTTCTCACATGTACACCACTTTGTATTGGTCTTTCATGTGGAATTCCAATTAAATTGATGCATGTTTGTGGCAGTAATGTGACAAAATATGGAAAACTTCAAGGGGGCCAAATACTTTTGCAAGCCACTGTACGTGTCGTAGTATTCCATGCGTAATGGTGGTTCAGTACCACCCTTCCCTGAATGCCACTCGATCACGTAAAAACGTACGTAATACCAGTGAGCACAGTACACAACGTCACTCACTAAATTTACCACACTTACTGAATAAACTGCAGTGGCAGTGTGACTGTCTGTAAGTAGTAGCTGAAGTGCATGACTGGCTAGTGGCTAGTGGCTAGCTAAATACAGTACAGAAATCAGTGTGCAGTTTGTGCACAGTGCCTGCCTGGCCTGCACTAAGCACCCAACAGCAGCACAGTACACTCTGAACTACACTGACTAGACTAACTAAATGACTATTATATCACTGGCTAGCTAAATACAAGCAATAACAGAAGTATAACAGCACAGAAATTAGTTAAAACGCTGTGTTTTTTACACTAATTGCCCTTGCTTTGTGACACAATGGCTGGAGATACTCTCTCAGTCACTCAGTCTCAGCAAAGACTCATGGTCGCTGGGTTTTATACAGGAGGGGAGGGCATACCCTCCCCTCCTGTGATTGGTTGCTCTAGCCTGCGCTAGGGGCCTCTAATTGGCCCAGTGACATCATCCCTACATTTCCCGATCACGGCCGTGATTACGGGTTATTTTTTTATGCAACCCGTGACCCGGATTTTACGCATAGCCGTGATCCATGTGGATCACGGCATCTGGATCACGGCCCGTGATTCGTAAAAATGGTCGTGAATCACGCGGACCTGTGATCACGACTACCCGTGATAGCACCACTGGCTGTGGCACAATTGGTTAGTGCATTTAGCTGTTAACCGAAAGGTTGATGGTTCAAGGCCACCCAGGGATGGCCTTGCCTTTTATGTTCAACAGTTGTCCGAAGAAAACCCCAGATTGCCATTTAGCAGCAATTGTGTGTACAGTGTCTGTGGCACAATTGGTTAGTGCATTTGGCTGTTAACCGAAAGGTTGGTGGTTCAAGCCCACCCAGGGATGGCCTTGTGTTTTGTGAAGGGAACTAATGTACAGTTCTTAAAGGGAACCTAAACTGAGAGGGATTTGGATGTTTCCTTTCCATCAATACCAGTTGCCTGGAAGTCCTGATCCCTTTGGCTGAAGTAGGGCTGAATCACACACCTGAAACAAGCATGCAGCTAATCCAGTCTGACTTCAGTCAGAGCACCTGATCTGCATGCTTGTTCAGGGGCTGTGGTTAAAAGTATTGGCAACACAGGATCAGCAGGAGAGTCAGGCAACTGGTATGATGGACTGTGTCGCTGTGCTCACTTGATGGACTGTGTCGCTGTGCTCACTTGATGGACTGTGTCGCTGTGCTCACTTGATGGACTGTGTCGCTTTGCTCACTTGATGGACTGTGTTGCTTTGCTCACTTGATGGACTGTGTCGCTTTGCTCACTTGAATGGACTGTGTCGCTTGCTCACTTGATGGACTCTACTCATGGGATGGACTGCTTTACACTGCTCATGTGACGGTCTATGCCGCATTGCTCATGGGTTGGGATTGTGTTGCATTGCTCATGTGATGGTCTGTGATGCACTGCTCATGTGCTGTACTAAACAGCGCTGCCCACGTGACGGTCTGTGCATATGATGGACTGTGAGGCATTGCTCATGGGATGAACTGTGGTGTATTGCCCATATGATGGTCTGTGCTGCATTGCAGAGCCTGTGGACTGTGTTGTTTGGACTGTGTTGCATTGCAGAGCCACCACCACTGCAGATGAAATGGGTACCCCTATACAACTATCCCCAGTCCCCGCATGCCCCACACAACCAAACACCCCTGTCACCACACTCAGCAAGTCTCAGCTTATCGCCTGGGAAGCACATTCTACCTCACACCCCAAAGACTGGCACCTGTACAACTCTGTGTGGAGCCATGCAATAATGATTGCAGGCTCTACCCACAGCCCTGGGGTAAGACAGCGCAGGAGAGGTTGTCGAGCAGGTGCTCGAGTCAGACTTCAAAGGAAAGGTCTGAGGTCATCCATCCCCTCTGTCCTCCTTGCGAATGTCCGCTCCCTCCCAAACAAACTAGATGAACTCAGCCTTCTCAGCGACAAGAGAGAGCTCAGCAGTCACACACCAATCCTCTGCTTCACGAAACGTGGTTGCACGACTGCATCCCGGACAATGCCCTCCAACTTCCGGGCTTCAATCTTATCCGGGCTGACCGCGACACCGCTCTCTCTGGAAAAAAGAAGGGAGGCGGCATCTGCTTTTACATCAGCTCACTATGGTGCCCCTCCAGCTCTGTGCTCGCCAGGAAATGCTCGCCAGATCTCGAACTACTGTTGGTCAACTGTAGACCCTCATACTCACCTAGGGAGTTCTCCTCCCTCGTCCTCGCAGGGGCATATATTCCACCCGACGCCAACATCAAACAAGCCCTGAGCGACCTCAGCGATACCATCATGCAGTGGGAGGCATCCCTCCCAGACGCGCTGTTCATTGTCATGGGGGATTTCAACAAGGCCAACCTCCGCCAAGAGCTACCGCGCTATCAGCAGCATGTTTACTGTCCTACTAGGAATATGAACACCCTGGACCACTGCTACAAAGTCCTGAAAAATGCATACAGGGCGGTCCCACTCGCAGCACTTGGCTCTTCGGACCACAGCCTCATCCACCTGATCCCAACCTACAAACGAAAACTGGAGACAGCGAAACCAGCTCTGAGGTCAACTAAAGTGTGGTCAAGCGAGGCAAAGCTCCAACTTCAGGCCTGCTTCGACAGCACCGACTGGAGAGCCCTGGAAGCACCAGACCTAGATGAGTGGGCCGACAACGTCGCCTCATATATCGCATTCTGTGAGGACTCCTGCATTCCAACCAAGACTTTCAAGGTCTACCCGAACAATAAACCATGGTTCTCAAACAAACTACGGCAACTGCGGAGACGAAAAGAAACAGCGCACAAGTCAGGCAACCTGGACGAGTATAGAGCAGCGAGGAACAACCTTAACAGGGAACTCAAGGCAGCGAAGAAGGAATACTCTGAGAAGCTTAGACACAATCTTAGCTCAAATGACCCACGAGCCGTTTGGAAGGGACTCAAGTTAGCCACCAATTATAAGCCCCCCCCCCCAGCATGCCACACCCAGCATCAAGCTAGCCGAGGAGCTCAGTGACTTCTACTGCAGGTTTGAAAACCAGCCAGGAACAGCAGTGCCCCCAAAACCTCGCGCCCAGCCCTCCCCCGCAGATGCTGAGTCAGGATCGAGCCCACCTCCACCGAGAGCAAGCGAGGCCGAGGTCAGGCGTCTTCTGGCTAGACTCAACCCTAGGAAAGCCCCGGGCCCGGATGGTGTGACACCAGCATGCATTAAATCTTGCTCACAGCAGCTAGCTCCTGTCCTCTCCTCCATCTATGCCAAGTCCCTACAGGAGGGCAGAGTCCCCAAATGCTTCAAGAGGTCCACAATCATCCCTGTCCCCAAAAAGCAAGGCATATCCGACCTGAATAACTACAGGCCTGTGGCCCTCACCTCGGTCATCATGAAGACCTTAGAAAAGGCAGTCCTATCCGAACTCAAGACCTCCACGCTACCCCGACTAGACCCGTTCCAGTTCGCGTACAGAGCAAACAGGTCCACTGACGATGCCATCAACATCTGCCTAGAGCTCATCAGTGATCACCTGGATAAACCTGACTCATACGCCAGAATCCTCCTTCTCGACTTCAGCTCGGCGTTTAATACAATCTGCCCCCGCATCCTCCAGAACAACCTGGAGGCACTTGACGTCCACACGACCCTACGCCACTGGATCACAGACTTCCTGACCAACAGATCACAAGTCGTCAAGATGGGCAAGATCTCCTCCCAAGCAAAGTCTACCAACACAGGTGCCCCTCAGGGCTGCGTCCTGTCCCCAATTCTGTTTTCCCTCTACACCAACAACTGCAGATCCACAGCAGACTCAGTCAAGGTCGTCAAGTTCGCTGACGACACCACCATCATTGGTCTCATGTCTAAAAATGATGAGCATGACTATCGTCAACAAGTCGATAGCATTTGCCAATGGTGCAAGGAAAACAAGCTAGTCCTCAACAAAACCAAAACCGTTGAGATGGTTATTGACTTCAGGAAGCAGGCCCCCACCCCCAATCTTCATTGACGGCACGGAGGTTGAAAAGGTATCTAGTGTCCGCCTCCTGGGAACTCAGATCTCCAGTGACCTGGGCTGGAAGACTCACACGAGCACCACACAGAGGAAGGCACAACAAAGACTCTTCTTCCTTCGTCAACTGAGGAAATTCGGAATGGAACAGGAGCTTATGTCAAACTTCTACTCTGCCACTATAGAATCCGTCATCTGCACCTCTATTCTGGTGTGGTATGCTGGTTCCTCAAACAGAGACAAATACAAGCTTCAGAGGGTCATCAGGTCGGCGGAGAGAATCATCGGGAAACCACTCCCCTCGCTTGACCTCCTCTACAACTCCAGACTGCGCTCCAGAGCACAAAGGATTGCAAACGACCGCTCACACCCAGGCCACCGATACTTTAACGTGCTCCCATCCGGCAGAAGGCTACGGTCCATTTCCACTAAGACAGCTAGGCACATGAACTCCTTCTTCCCTGCTGCCGTTAAACTCTTGAATTCCATTCACTGGCTCCCCCCCCTCAGGCCGGTAGTCAGACCATAGGGGTTCGCTGTGTCCTGCCCCATTGCCCCAAATTAGTGCCTCCCTTGTTTAAGCTGCACCTACCACTGCACTATTGCTTCTTCACTGCAATACGTCATCCATTGGTTGCTGCCGCTGTCATTGCTGTTAGATGTCGTGGTTAGATGTTGATGTCATGGTTGCTATTAGATGTGTACTGTTGTTGCCTTCTCATTGTCTCTTTGTGTTTGTTTTTGCTGCTGAGTTCTCTGTCTGTGCCAAACCCAATTCCGGGCATGACCCAGTCATGCTTGGCGAAATAAACTTGATTCTGATTCTGATTCTGATTCTGATTATGTTAAAAGGAAAAATCCATATCCTTCTCAGTTTAGGTTCCCTTTAAACTTAAAGATTGTATACAAATGTAAGCAGACTGCAGAGTGGCACAGCAGAAGTGTGCTTATGTGCCTAATTTGCTAGATGAAAGCAGTGGGGCACATGGTGATACTGCTTACAGGCTTCAATTCAAGACTTCAGAGAGATCATGTGCCCCCCTGGATGACGCTGGTGTAAGACACACAGCAAAGGACAGCAATTTGAAGTCTGGAAGATTCCAGGGCAAGGGTGGGAAGGATGAAAAGCTAGGTGGCCAGAGTTTCTGGGCCTACGAGTTGTGGGACAGTTAGGAGTGATTGCCCATAGAAAATGTTGAGTTTATGTTCATTATGCTTGTTTGGTTTGAGTAGTTATCCCTATGCAATTTTATGATATTTGAGTCCTTTTTTCTTTTTTACAGGAGTCCTATTCATTTGGAAAGTGTAACGATTGGTGTCAGCAACCAGAGAGAGCATCTGATTCTTGGCGATCTGCAGTATCCCCAAGAATACAGATATACCTGATTATTGGGGATCTGCAGAATCGCCAATAATCAAATATGTCTAACCTCTAGACACCTGGGTATGTAAGTGATTTGGTGCAACAGTAACCTTTGGACCACAGGGGTAGCAGGTGGTCCAATAAGTAGAGAAGACTCTACTGCAGTCAAGGACACTTGGAGTGGGAGTCCCTGACTGATAAGGAGCAGTGTCCCCTCTGAAGAGCAGGGGACCCCTGCGGAAAGGCTGGACACCCTGCGGAGGGTGACAGCCAGAAGGTCAGGCAGGCCGGGTCGGCAACAGAGTATCAGATATGCAAAGTACAAAATCAGAGATCAGAAGAATAGTCAGGAAAGCTACAGGTCATAACAGATATCAGAACAAGGCCTAGTCTGAGGTGTGAGGTCCGTGATCTCACACCCTGGAACTATGCTAGAGAACAACACAGATGGTATACAGTATTCCTAGTCTGGGGTGTGAGGGCCGGGATCTCAACACCCTGGAACTATGCTAGAGAATAACACAGATGATATACAGTATTCCTAGTCTGGGGTGTGAGGGCCGTGATCTCAACACCCTGGAACTATGCTAGAGAATAACACAGATAATATACAGTTTCTGGCTAAGTGTGGATTCCCAGGGCCTCCTGAATTCACCACACTGGAGTTCTGACTAAGGTCTGAGTGCTAACACATAAGCATTCGCAACGCCAGACAACCAGCAACTGAACAGCAAGAGATATATATAGTAAAGCACCCCACAGCGCCGCCCAGCTCCCATCAACCAATCAATAGCCGGACAGGAATCAGCTGACCGTCCCGATCAGCTGATCTTCCTCCTATTGGTATAAAGAGCTTGTCTAGCGGCGCGCGCGCGTAGCTCTCCATCTGTGTGCACTACTAGGTCCAGCTAACCCAGACGCATGTTGTTGCAGGGAACCCGCCGCACTGGACGCGGAATCCGCCACTTTGCCGTCAGAACATGCGGCGATCCCCATGCCACTCTGCCCATGGGCACCACCAGCTCCAGACAAACCAGACGCCTGCTGACGCAGACAAACCGCCGCATCAGACGCGGAATCAGCCGCCTTGCTGCCAGAACATGCGGCGGCTTTTCCGCTGTTTATCACAGAAAGCTGATGTGTCACAAAGTGTAAATGCTATATTTTTAATCGTTACAGTTTCCTCATGCCTAGATTGCTTAATGTGATAACACACAATGTCCAGGGGCTGAATGAGCCAGTCAAACGTAGAAAAGCTTTTCAGCATTATCAGAGCCTGAAAGCCTCAATTTTATTCTTGCAAGAGACACATTTTGTTAATTCGAAATCACCCACCTTTTTGCATTGGTCGTATAGCAGGGCCTATTATGCTTAATTTACTAAAAAATCTAGAGGGTTAGCTATAGTGTTTCATAATTCAGTTTCATTTTCACTTATTGATTCCTTCATGGACCCGGAAGGCAGAATCTTAATTCTCAAGGGTATCCTGGAAGGTAAAGCTGTTACATTGATTAACTGTTACGCTCCCAATGCCTCTAAAACTGCCTTTTTACAACTATTATCATCCCAACTGGATAGACTATCTTCCACACATTTGATTGTTGCAGGAAACTTCAATGCAGTGGCTAACCCACTTCTGGATAGATCAGTTCAGTCCCCTTTCGCTCAAACCTTCCCGAGAAAACTCACTAGCCTCCTTTCTAGAGCTAAAGTTATAGACATATGGAGAGCTCATAATATCAGCTGCAGGCAATATACTTTCTTTTCTCACCCTCGTCAATCCTATGCCCGCTTGGACTATATTTACTTGTCCTCAATAATTGCCTCCAACTCTTCCACCTTGGATATCATTACCTGTGGTTGGTCTGATCATCATATGGTTCAGTCCTCCTTGACGGGCCTTGGTCTACCCTTCAACCCCAGCAAATGGAGACTCAATGACTCTCTTTTGGCTGAAGATTCAGATAGACAGTCTGTGATGGGAGAGTTTGAGGAGTATTTTTTGTTTAATAATGAGGATAATACCTCCCCTATTCTTAGGTGGGCAGCTCATAAACCAGTTTTGAGAGGTGTTTTTATGGCAAAGGCAGCACGGGCAAAGAAACTAAAATCACAAAAAATTCTTAAATTCTATACTAGATAACTCTCATGCTAAAGCTTTGAAGTTTTCCAAAGCAAAGTTTCTTCTACGAGGCAATAACCCCTCTACTCAGTTTGCACGTAAACTAAATCAATATTATAAACCCCCTCATGTTTATAAATTAAAAAGTTCTAGAGGCATTGAGGAGGTACTGCCTTCTAAAGTCTTAAAAATATTTGAGGAATATTATAATAATTTGTTAGGAACCGAAATATCATCTAACATTACGGAACTTAAATCGTGGTTGGACACCTTACAGTTGCCCTCCCTAACCCCTGAGCAGTTGTCTGCTCTTAATGCTCCGATCACCTTCACGGAAGTATTAGCTTCAATTAAGTCACTTAAATCTTCTACTGCCCCGGGCCCGGACGGGTTTTCTCCTTTGTATTATAAAAAATTTACTGATACACTTTTGTTCCCATTGACCTCTATGTTTAATGCTGTTCTCCTAGGTGAAAAACTCCCTTCTGAAATGCTATTGGCTAACATGACCCTGCTCCCTAAACCAGATGCTGATCACTCTACCCCAGCAGGTTTTAGACATATCTATTCTCAACAATGATATCAAGCTCTTTGCTAAAATCCTGGCTTCCAGACTAGACTCTATGGTGTGTGATCTCGTTGCTCCCACTCAAACTGGATTCATTCCTGGTAGACAAGGCTCTGATAATGTGAGACTAGCAGTTAATATATTACAGGATGCTGAACTTAAGAATTCTAGGGTCATGATGTTGGGTCTAGATATCAGTAAGGCATTTGACTCAGTGGGTTGGCAATATTTGATCACTGCTTTGGAAGGCTTTGGCCTGACCGGCCCTATAATTACAGCAGTTTCAGCATTATATGACTCCCCTTCTACAGTAATTCGCATCCCTGGCGCATCGTCTGCTCTTGTTCAGCTTAAACGCGGGACCCGTCAGGGTTGCCCTCTCTCCCCATTGCTATTCGCTCTCGCTTTGGAGCCTCTGGCGGTGGCGATTAGACATCATCCTGACATCCATGGTTACGGAATTGACAATATTAAATTAACCTTGTATGCTGACGATGCCCTCCTGTTCTTGACTAGACTCATAACAACTATGCCCACCTTGATTCTAATATTGGATAAGTTCGCCAAATTTTCTTGGCCTTAAGGTTAACCCCTCTAAATCCACAGCTCTCCTGATCAATTTATATCAGCATACAATCAAATGGTTAGACTCTACATATGGGTTAAAATGGAGTAAAACTAAATTTAAATATTTGGGAGTTTTTCTTACACCTTGCTATGGGGATCTGTACGGAACCAACTTCTCACATGCAATTAACAGTAGTACTCAACTCTTGAAGACTTGGTCTTCATTTAAGGTTTCATGGCTTGGTAGATGTGTAGCATGCAAGATGATCATTCTCCCCAAACTGTTATATTTGTTTTGCATGCTCTCAATAACTATAACTAAAAAATCTTTGTCTAGCATACAGTCACAAATAAATTAATTTATTTGGGATGGCAAACCAGATAGAATTCGAGCGCAAGTCCTGTACAGACCCCCTCTGCAGGGTGGCATTGGCTTACCTAGCCTTTGGCACTATTACTTAGCTTTTAAACTCAGTCAAATCTTAGATTGGGGAATAAATTCCAATCCCCCTACCTGGTATCAGTTTGAATCTACTTCAGTCTTTCCATTTCATTTATCTTCATTGGTCACGGTTGTATCTAAAAGAGATACATTAACTCTTGCTATCAAGAACAGGATTGTATCGTCACTGACTAAGCTGTGGATTTCGATTGCCACTTCATATAAGCTTATTGTAATGGATTGCGGAGACACCGCCGCGCGGACTGACAGTGGGGCGGCTGAATCCGCGTTCAGTCCGGCGGTTTCTCCGCAGCGGCATGCGTCTGGTTTGTCTGAGCCTAACAGGCAGGCCCTTTATGCCAATAGGAGAGGGATCAGCTGACCTGGACGGTCAGCTGATCCCAGCGCAGCAGGTGATTGGTTGAATGGGACTGGGTGGCGCTGAGGAGCGCTTTGCTATATATACTTCTCGTCTGTCAGTGGCTAGTTGTCTGCCGTTGCGAATGCTTATGTGTTAGCACTCAGACCATAGTCAGATCCCTCAGTGTGTTAGAACCAGGTGGAGCTGGGAATTCACACTTAGCCAGATTACTGTGTTATTACTGTGTTATACTTTAGACCAATTCCAGGGTGTAGAGACCACGGACCTCACACCCAAGACTAGGGATACTGTGTTATTGCTGTGTTATACTTTAGACCAGTTCCAGGGTGTAGAGACCACGGACCTCACACCCAAGACTAGGGATACTGTGTTATTGCTGTGTCATACTTTAGACTAGTTCCACGGTGTCGAGACCACGGACCTCACACCCAAGACTAGACCTCTGTTTGATATCTGTTATGACCTATTGCTCCCTTGACTCTGCTCCTGCTCTCTGATTCGGTACCTTTGCATATCTGATTTCCTGTTGCCCTGCCTGTCCCTGGTTACCGAATCAGCCTTCTGTCTCTGTACTTTATATGCTCGTGTGTTGCCGACCCGGCCTGACCGACCTTTCTACCTGTGACAGCCCCCCCCCCCCTGTGGGGCGTCCAGTAGCTGCAGGGACTCCCTGTCTCTCAGAGGGATCTCTCTGTAATCCAGTCAGGGACTCTCTCTCATAGGAGTCCTTTGACTGCAGTAGAGTCTGATTCCCAGCTGTCCAGGGAATCACTGGCTCTCTGGTTATCTCCAACCCTATCCAGGAGATACCTATTATACGGTCTAGGGTCACCTGCTCCTCAGGTGATCCAAGCTCATTTACTGTTGCACCAAACACTTACACTTTACCAGGTGTCCAGAGGTTAGTTATACTTGTATTATTGGTGATTCTGCAGATCATGAATAATCGGGTATATATCTGTATTCTTGGTGATACTGCAGATCACCAATAATCAGATTCTCTCTGCATGCTGACACCGATCGTTACAGAATGGCAGACCTGAAAAACAAAATGGACGCACTTAGCAGCCGTCTTGATACGCTCACCACCTCGGTGGAAAGTTTCATCAGAGTGCTGGACGGTCAACAGGCCCAGATCTCTGCATTATCTGGGTCCTTACAGGTCCTTCAGACGGCTGTAAATTCAGTGCGATCTCCTCCAGTTACAGAATTGCGCATGTCTGTACCCGAAAGGTTTTCTGGTCATAGATGTGACTTTCAAAATTTAAAAAATCGTATAATGTCATATTTTGAACTGAGACCTACCTTGTCAGGAACAGAGGCACAGAGAATTACATTTATTAAGACCCTGCTGTCAGGAGATGCTCAAACTTGGGCATACAGCCTACAGACTGGGCATGAGGTACTGACATCAGTAGAGGCATTTTTTACGTCCATGGCCATAATTTATGACGATCCGGACATTGCCTCTACTGCTGAGCGGAAGCTAAAAACCTTGTGTCAAGGCAAGGATCCAGTGGAAGTCTATGCGGCTGAATTCAGAAAGTGGTCTGTGTCAGTGTGAGGAAACGCGGAAAAGCCGCAGAAAGGGCTCAGAGTGAGGCGGCTGTTTCCGCGTCTAACATGGCGGCACAATGCGAAGGAACCGCCGCATAGGCAGAGCGGTGGAGTCCGCGTTGGATGCAGCGGATTGCACGCATGGCAAAGCGGCTGGCATTGTGGTTGGACGCGGGGAGACCGCCGCTTGCTTGGAGAACGTCGGAATCAGTGGGTACATTGCAAGACATATCTGGTGTGGCTGGGACTGCTAGTCCACACAGGTTCAGAAGGACGCGCGTGCGCGCTGAGAGGCAGAGCTTATATGACAGCCAGAGAAGAGTCAGCTGACCAAGCGGGTCAGCTGACATTTTCACCACCTTCCATTGGTCCAGCACTTAAGGGTGGCGCTGGTGAGCGCTGTAGTATATACAGGGACGGATCAAGACCAAGTTGCGCCTGGGGCAAGGTCAGGTTTTGGCGCCTAAAGGTCAGGTTTTGGCGCCTAAACTGCCATTCATTTTGCCGCCTTTTTAAGAACTCAACAAACTGCGCCTGGGGCAAGATACCCTCTTGCTCCCCCCTAGATCCGTCCCTGAGTATATATATTGGATGCTGGTCATTTCTCTGGTGTCTGCCGTTGCGATCACTACGTGGTAGCACTCAGACCTTGTCTGTATCTGTGTTCTAGCATAGTTTCCAAAGGTGTTGATGATCAAGGAACTCACACCTTAGCATTAGGAATATTGATCTGTATTATTTGTTATGACCTTCTGCCTGCCTGACTTTTCCTCTGAACTCTGATTCTGTACCTTGCTATTTCTGATATCCTGTTACCAAACTCTGCTCGTTCCTGGACTCTGTATTTGCCTCCTGATTCTGTACATTGCTATTCTGATACTCCGTTGCCAAACCCTGTCTGTTTATTGGATTCCGTATCTGTCTCCTGAATCTGTACCTTATCTGTCTGTGTGTTAATGACCTGGCTTGCCGACCTCGAGAACTGACCTTACTGTTAGAGGCAGTTCCCAGATCCGTGGCTATACGCCTTCCCCAGGTTACCAGCTGGGTGGAACGCGGAAGCAGGTTTATTGATACCATCCGGGAAGCTGCACGCATAGTGATGTCACCACGCGAATGACGCTGGTGAGTACGGTTGGAGGATAACTCCCGGAGGCATCCTCCCCGAAAGGGGTGGAGCCTATGTGCGGTGCACTCCGGAAGGCTCGGGGCGTTCCATCAGAGTTGATGCACGCTCGGTAATGAACCGGACGGCGTTTTGGTGAGTGTTTCCTCCCTCTCTCCTCCCTCCTTCTTCCGTTCATTACGCAAATCAATTACGGAATTGTATGTATATAATGTGTCATTGTAGTAGGGGTTTTTGCCTCTGAGGAAGCAAGCTGGTGAGCTTGTGAAACGGCTGTTAGACCAGCCCCATGCTCCTGTATCTGTCTTTGTGTGGGATGAAATAAACGTGGAATTTGCAGTGTACTGTGCCCGGAGCCTACTTTTCTACTGTACTGGCAGTTCCCAGATCTGTTAGTGACACCCTCTCCCTCGGGTGTCACTCACGCTCTGTCCTTCCTACACTCAGCCTAGCTCCTCCCCCGGGAGAGTCTAGGCCATCGGAAGGAACATACTTCTGTATAATTACTCAAAATATACTGTTGCATCTAAACACTCACTTGTTATCTCTGGTGTCCAGAGGTTAGTATATATATCTGATTATCGGTGATACTGCAGATCACCAATAATCGGGTATATTCTGTATTCTCGGTGATACTGCAGTTCACCGGTAATCAGACCCTATCTGTGTTACACCGATCGTTACAGTCAGCTAGGTGGGGGGCTTTTGCACTGTTGGATTGTTTTTTATCAGGGTTGTCGTCAGACGCAGTTTCAGAGTTGATGATGGGACACCCTGAACCTAAGACTGTTGATGAGGCAATCTCGTTAGCAGTACGGGTTGACCGTCGTTTACGGCATCAGAAGTAGACCCATGGTAGGAACGCGGTCAGATATGTCTCTTACGCCTCTCCTCCACCCGTCTCACCTCTGCCAGAACCAATGCAGATTGGTCAGTCCAAGTTGACACGGATGGAGAGGAATTGCAGGAAAACAGAACAGCTCTGTTTATACTGCGCAGAGGAGGGCCATAGAGTACAGAATTGCCCCAAGAAGTCGGGAAACGCTGCCGCCTAGGTGTAGTCAGAGGTAATACCTTAGGCGCGCAGTCTTTACCTTTAGACAACAATCGTTTGCTCCTTCCATGTTCTGTCACATGGAAAGGTCAGACTATCACCACTGAAGCTTTCGTTGACTCATAGATTACGACTTTGCAAAAAAATTGGGGATGCCTATACTCCCATTGGACCAACCAATATTGGTCACTGCTGTAGATGACTCTCCTCTGCAAAGTAAACATCCTCTGTCTCATACTCCGAATTTGAAGTTCAGTGTTGGGGTACTGCATGGGGAGAATCTGCAATTTCTGGTCTTGCATATGGCAACCTCCACCATCATTCTTGGCATGCCCTGGTTACAACTTCACTCCCCTCAGATAGACTGGGTTTCAGGTCAGCTAACGAGCTGGTCATCCCATTGTTATCACCATTGTTTAGCGAAAGTAACCATGGGTAACACCAGCATTCAGGTCGAAGGTGTGCCAAAACAATACACAGAATTTGCTGACGTCTTCTGTCCCAAGTCAGCAGATAAACTTCCCCCCCACCGTACCTTCGATTGTCCCATTGATTTGAGATCTGGTTGTATGCCCCCCAGGGGTCACCTCTATAATCTGTCTGGCCCTGAGAAACTAGTTATGCAGGAATACATCAGAGAAAACGTGGCTAAGGGGTTCATCCGTCCCTCCCGGTCACCAGCAGGGGCAGGGTTCTTTTTTGTAAAGAAAAAAGATGGAGGCCTTCGCCCTTGTATAGATTATAGAGGCCTGAATAAAATCACGGTGAAAAATCGCTACCCTTTGCCTTTGATTGATGATTTGTTCAAGCAGGTGACCAATGCCAAGATTTTCTCAAAGCTAGATCTGAGAGGTGCATACAATCTGGTGCGAATTAGAGATGGTGACGAGTGGAAGACAGCCTTTAACACGCCCGACGGGCATTACGAGTACCTGGTGATGCCCTTCGGGTTGTGTAATGCCCCGGGTGTCTTCCAATAGTTAATTAACAAGGTATTCAGGGAGGGGTTGGGGAAGTTCGTCTTAGTCTATCTGGACGACATACTGATCTTTTCGTCCAATCTTTCTGAACAACGCAAGCATGTTAAGTTTGTGCTAGAAAAATTAAGATAGAATCAGCTTTATGCCAAATTGGAGAAATGCTTCTTCGAAGTAACCTCGGTTGCCTTCTTGAGGTACATTATCTCCACCTCTGGCCTCTCAATGGACACAGGGAAAGTTTCCGCAGTCCTGGAGTGGCCTCAGCCTGTTGGACTGAAGGCACTCCAGAGATTCTTGGGCTTTGCCAACTACTACAAAAGGTTCATAAAGGGGTACTCTACCATCATCTCGCCTCTCACCAGTCTCACAAAGAAAGGGGCTGATACTCATCACTGGTCACCAGAGGCTCATGCGGCTTTTTCCACATTAAAGAAACTGTTCTGTTCCACACCCATATTGACATGTCGATGTCACCTTTCCTTTCATTGTGGAGGTTGATACTTCAGAGGTGGGGGTAGGAGCTGTATTGTCTCAGAGGTCAGGCTTGCAGGGTAAACTCCACCCATGTGCCTACTTTTCTCGTAGATTTTCACCCGCAGAAAAAAACTACGACATAGGCAACCGGGAGCATTTGGCCATCAAGTTAGCTTTTGAGGAATGGCGACACTGGCTAGAAGGTGCAGAACACACTATCACAGTTTATACAAATCATAAGAATCTGGAGTACATAGAAGGTGCTAAGAGACTTAGTCCTCGCCAGGCCCGGTGGTCCCTGTTCTTCGCAAGATTCAGATTTTGTAACGATTGGTGTCAGCACGCAGAGAGAATCTGATTATTGGTGATCTGCAGTATCACCAAGAATGCAGATATATACCTGATTATTGATGATCTGCCGAGGAGTGGACTCCGGACATCTCCTGCCCGGCTTCTCAGGATGCAAGTTATGGAACTCCCTTTTCAAATCCTCTGCATGCATGCGACACTCTGGCACCCAAGTTCTTTCCTCAATGCCATACCCCTTCCAGTGCACTAAATACTGCACGGAGTTCTGCACAAGTCGGGAGTCCAGAATCTTTTCAATTTCATACTCAGGTTGATCATCAATCAACACAGGGGGGGGGGGGGGGAGTGGAATCCACGTGCACTGCCGGCTTGAGCAAGGACACATGGAACGATCTCACACCTCGCATGCTAGCAGGGAGATCGATGGCATAGGTAACGTTATTAATTTTCCTGGTTACTGGAAACGGGCCCACAAACCTGGGATCCAACTTGGGAGAGAGTTGCTTCAGAGCCAAATGTCGTGTGGACACCCAAACCAAGTCTCCTGGAAGGAATTCCCAATCAATGGAACGTCTCTTATTGGCCTGCTTCTTCTGACTGTAACGATTGTGGGATATCTCCGTGTTCAGCGCACAAAGATGTGCGCTGACACTGCGGAGGTCCTCCACAAGCGTGTCAAGATACTAGAACCCAGCTTTTGGTGTAAGCACCAGTAGAGGGAAATTCCTGTCGGCAGATGGCGCTGGGGAGTGCAGAGGAACCAATCCTCTGTACCTCCACAAATGCCAGACAGGAATTGTACGAAGCGCAGAACGCAATCGCAAGAGAAGCGATTGCGAATGAGAACGAGCAAAGGGACAGGTTGTATGTGTGTGCGTCAATCTAGTCGCCACCCCGCGACCGCGCACACACAACAGCAGGTGCGAAACAGAAACGCAACCGCCAAGAACGGCGATTGCCAGAAGTGACACAAGGCAGATCAGAACAGAATACGAGGATAGCAAAGGCACAGCAAATCATACAATGAGAAGATACGGAAAATAATAAACGCTAGCTAACCACGAACACCGCACTCATTCGCAACAGTGCACGCGGTTATGCGCGGTCTCCACGTGATAAGCACAATAGAGACAAGCACGCCTAACTAACCATCAACAGACAAACACGAAACAAAGAATGTGAACGCTTGCTTAACGGTTACCTCATCGAGCCTACAGCAAGCGCCCGTATCAGACAAGACAGACAAACGAGAAACAGGAACTAGGCAGAAAGGATCCACCGCTCTTCCGCCACAGCATGTGTGATCCAAGCAGGAACACAGATCAGAAAGATCCACAGCCGCTAACGCTAGCGGCTAGTGCAATCTAAACAAGACAGATCAGATGAGGTAGCTGGTAGCAACCGCTGCTCCAGCTTACACTCCAGGAACTAGATCAGAAGGATCCACAGCCGCTACCGCTAGAGGCTAGTGCGCTCCAAACAAGACAGAGCGATTCGCTATCAACCGCTGCTGGTGACAGCGCAATCGCGACAGACAAGACAGGACAGAATAGGCAGTACAAATTATACACAAACTGACTGCACTAACTAGGAATGCAAGAAGCACTCCCCAAGAATTAACTATACTAAGATAGCAGTGGCTGACACTGCAGGTGAGTCCAGCAGGAACAAACCTCTATGAGCAGCGAAGCATTGTGGGACACACATAGTACTTATAGTACACGCCTCCAATGAATGTGGCCAGGTAATTTGCATGACAACGTATGCAAATTCCTCAGCAAGCACAAGCTGCAAAACTGACAGAAGGTCTTCTTTCCAGAGTCCTGCAGCATGCAGACCTGAATATTGATCAAAAGCGGATCGTTACACTGACCTTGAAAAGCCCTCCTCAAATTACTCTCTACCATTCCCCAAATTTGTCTTAAAGACTTCTGCCAAACCTTCAGAGCTGGAAACGGGGTGGCAGCTACTGGTAATGAGGTGAACTTAGGTGATCTCCCTGTCACCACCTGGAATGGGGGAAAACCAGAGGAGGAACTTTTTAAATTGTTGTGTGCAAATTCTGCAAAAGGCAAGAATTTGACCCAGTCAGTTTGAGCATCTGCCACATAACACCTTAAAAACTGTTCCAGAGACTGATTGGTTCTCTCGGTCTGGCCATTGGTCTGTGGGTGGTAGCCTGATAAGAAAGATAGCTCCATGTCTAACTGATGGCAGAATGCCCTCCAAAATTTAGAGACGAATTGGACTCCTCGATCTGAGACTATATTTTCCAGAATCCCATGCAGTCGGAACATATGTTGGATAAAAAGATTGGCCAGCTCCTGGGTCGAGGGGAGTCCTTTCAGAGGAACAAAATGGGCCATCTTGCTAAAACGATCGACTACCACCCAAATGACGTCATGCCCTCAGAACTGGGGAGTTCCCCCACAAAATCCATGGACAGATGGGTCCATGGCTCGTTTGGAACTGGCAGTGGTTGCAATGTTCCAACAGGTGCCTGGCGAGACGGTTTGCTCCTAGCACATACTGCACATTCTCTTACAAACTCTTTGCAGTCAATAGCCAACGACGGCCACCAGGCACAACTTGCAATGAGGTCCTGAGCTCTGGTGGCCCCCAGGATGCCCTGCATTCTTGTGAGAATGGAACAACTGCAGTATCTGTAGATGAAAAGGCATGGGGACAAACATGACCCCTTCAGGCTTTCCCTCTGGCACATCCTGTTGGAATGGAGCCAACGTATCTGTCCAGTCCCCCCAGGTCTCAGTGGCAGCCAGAACTACTTTCTGAGGGAGAATGGTTTCTGGGTCTGAGGGCTGTGCTGTTTCGGGCTCAAAACATCTGGACAAGGCGTCCGCCTTGATGTTCTTCTTACTACCAGGAGTATACGTGATTACAAATCTGAATCTCGAGAAAAATAGTGACCACCGAGCCTGTCTGGGGCTAAGTCTCTTAGCGCCTTCAATGTACTCCAAATTCTTGTGGTCAGTATAAACAGTAATGGTATGTTCTGCACCTTCTAGCCAATGTCGCCATTCCTCAAAGGCCAACTTGATGGCTAGAAGTTCCCTATTGCCTATATCGTAGTTTTTCTCTGCGGGTGAAAATCTACGAGAAAAATAGGCACAAGGATGTAAGCCCCGAACGCTGAGACAGCACAGCCCCCACACCTACTTCTGAGGCAACTACCTCTACAATAAAGGGGAAAGTGGTGTCAACATGTCTCAGAATGGGTGCAGAACAGAACAACTTCTTTAGGGTGGAGAACGCAGCATGGGCCTCAGGGGACCAGTGATGAGTATCTGCCCCTTTCTTTGTGAGACTGGTGAAAGGTGAGATCACCGTAGAATACCCCTTTATAAACCTCCTATAGTAATTGGCGAACCCTAGGAACCTCTGGAGTGCCTTCAGACCCACAGGTTGAGGCCACTCCAGCACCGCTGAGACTTTCCCAGGGTCCATTGAGAGACCGGAGGTTGAGATAATGTAGCCCAGAAAAGCGACAGATGTTACCTCGAAAATACACTTCTCTAGCTTAGTGTAGAGCATATTCTGTCTCAACTTTCGTAACACAAACTCCACGTGTTTTCTGTGCTCCGAGAGGCTGGACGAGAAGATTAATATATCGTCTAGGTATACCAAGACGAATCTGCCCAATACCTCTCTGAAGACTTAATTAATTAGTTCTTGGAAGACGGCCGGGGCATTACACAACCCGAAGGGCATCACCAGGTACTCGTAATGCCCGTCGGGTGTGTTAAAGGCCGTCTTTCACTCATCACCGTCCATGATTCGCACAAGGTTGTATGCACCCCTTAAATCCAGTTTCGAGAAAATCTTAGCATTGGTGACCTGAGTAAACAAATCGTCTATTAAAGGCAGGGGATAACGATTTTTTACTGTGATTTTATTTAGGCCCCGATAATCAATGCATGGACAGAGGCCTCCATCCTTCTTTTTCACAAAAAAGAACCCTGCCCCTGCCGGGGACTGAGACGGGCGAATAAAACCTTTAGCTAAGTTCTCTCGTATGTATTCCTGCATGGCCAATTTCTCTGGCCCAGACAGATTATAGAGGTGGCCTCTAGGGGGCATACAACCAGACCTGAGATCAATGGGGCAATCAAAAGGACGGTGTGGAGGAAGTTTATCCACTGCCTTGGGACAAAACACGTCCGCAAACTCTGAATACTGATCTGGCAAACCCTCCATATGAATCTTGGTTTTACCAAAGGTTACTTTCGCTAGACAATGATGATAGCAATGGGTAGACCAGCTCGTTAGCTGACCAGTAGCCCAATTAATCTGAGGCGAGTGAATCTGTAACCATGGCATGCCAAGTATTATTGTGGAAGTTGCCATTCGTAACACAAAAAATGATAAACTTTCTCTATGTAACACCCCTGTTGTGACCCCCAAGTCTGGGGTCTGAGAGAGAGGGTGATTACTCTGCAGAGGGGAATCATCCACTGCAGTGACCCGAATCTGTTGTTTTAATGGAGAGATCGGGATCCCGAATTTTTTAGCAAATTCATAATCCATAAAATTAGCTGCTGAGCCAGAATCTATAAAGGCCTCAGTAGTCTCTGTCTTATCCTGCCAGGATATAGTGCAAGGGAGAAGAAAACGTTTATCATCTAGAGGTAAAGACTGCACGCCTAGGGTATTACCTCCGACTACACCTAGGCGGCAGCGTTTCCCGACTTCTTTGGGCAATTCTGAACTCTATGACCCCCTCTGCACAGTATAGACAAAGCTGCTCTTTTTCTCTGCGTCTACGTTCCACCTGTGACAATCTCGAGCGACCAATCTGCATTGGTTCCGGTGGAGGGGACGCTGGTGGTGATGAAACTGGAGGAGATGCTGTATAAGGCAAGGATCGCCCATTGTTCCTACCCCGTGTCTGTTTCTGATAACGTAAACGACGATCAATTCTGATGGCCGATGATATGGCCTCATCAATGGATTTGGGCTCAGGATGGCCCACCATCAGATCAGAAACTGCGTCTGACAACCCCGATAGGAAACAGTCTAAGAGAGCGAATGTGCCCCATCTTGCTGATACTGGCCACTTTCTAAACTCCGCAGCATAGTCTTCTACCGGACCTGTGCCCTGCTGTAACAACTTGAGCTTCCGCTCAGCAGTAGAGGCAATGTCCGAATCATCGTAAATTATAGCCATAGCTTTAAAAAAAATTCCTCTACCGAGGTCAAGGCCTTATCCTCTGAGGGAAGACTGTATGCCCAATTCTGGGAATCCCCTGACAGTAGAGTCTTAAAAAAGGTTACTTTCTGTGCTATGGTTCCTGAAGAATTAGGCCTTAACTCAAAGTATGATAACACTCTGTTTCTAAAATTCCGGAAGTCAGATCTGTGACCAGAAAACTTTTCGGGTACAGACATGCGTATGTCTGTGCTATGAGGAGATCGCACTACATTCACAGCCGTCTGAAAGACTTCTACAGTCCCAGACAAAGCGTCAATCTGGGTCTGGTGACTGTTCAGCACTCGGGTGTAATTTTCCACCGTAGTGGTGAGTGCATCAAGACGGCTGCTGAGTGCGTCCATTTGGGTTTGGTCTGCCGTTCTGTAACGATTGGTGTCAGCACGCAGAGAGAATCTGATTATTGGTGATCTGCAGTATCACCAAGAATGCAGATATATACCTGATTATTGATGATCTGCAGAATCACCGATAATACAGATATATTGCTAACCTCTGGACACCTTAAGGTATGTGAGTGTTTGGTGTAACAGTAATACTTTGAGTAGTGCACCTGCACGCAGGTGATCATACGCAGCAAGGCAATACTGCTCTGGAGAACACAGAGCCTTCCAGCAGCCTGAAGCTCCCCAAGGGGTGGAGTCAGGCTGAAGGTAGGGAGGATCAGAAGATGAGTGACACCTGAAAGTGGATGTCACTGTCTGATCTAGAGACTATCTCTTAATGAGAAAGATAGCTCTCGAGGTCGGGCAAGCCAGGTCGGCAACACACGGTTAGATAAAGTATATAGACAGAAGGCTGATTCGGTATCCAAGGCAAGCAGGGTTTGGCAACAGAGTATCAGATATGCGAGGTACCGAATCAGATGACAGAGGAGTAGTCAGGAAAGCAATAAGTCATAACAGATATCAAACAATGCCTAGTCTGGGTGTGAGGTCCTTGGTCTCTACACCCCGGAACTAGTCTGAAGAATAACAGAATGGTTTGCACGAGTTCCCTAGACTTAGGTGCGAGGTCCGTGGTCTCAGCACCCTGGAACTAGTCTGGAGTATAACACAGATGACAACACAGTTCCCTAATCTTGGGTGCGAGGTCCGTGGTCTCAGCACCCTGGAACTAGTCTGAAGAATACACAGATAAAAAACAGTTCCCTAATCTGGGTGTGAGGTCCTTGGTCTCTACACCCTGGAACTAGTCTGAGCATAAGCAGAATTACTGTTAGGAATTCACCTGGAGGTTCCCGCAATGTGACCGCTCATGATGAGAGTTGCGTCGGAACCTCCACTTCCGCATGTCAACGGCCATCCTCCGCTGGTGATGCGTGCACTGGGGATCGCTCTGCGCATACTGGTGGGCGGTTTTCTCGCTCCTCTCGGCCACAGTATGGTCTGAGGCGGCGACAGAGGTAGTGTCAGCTGACAGTTTAGTCAACTGACATGGGTTTTAATAAATATATAAAATATGAATACTGTCCCTGGCTGGATTTGAACCCTGGCCTCTCACGCCAGAGGCGATGACTTTGACCAGTATGCTATAGCTAATATACAGCCAGGAGGTTTTGTTAGTCAGCTGAGTAGTTACCCAACTGACATGTATTGCTACCTGTGTCAGCTGATCTCTTCAGCTGACACTTAAACAGGATTATTGCCTGCGTGTGATTGGCTGCTGTGTGCATGTGGTCGACCACTGATTGGTTGCATGAAGTATTTAAACCTGCTGAGTGCTTCCTGTGATTGCCCGTGATAGCTTTGGCTGTGTGCTTTTGCTGGGTGTGATTTTCTGCTTATTGATAACCTGTGAACCGACCTCTGCCTGGAATCTGACTACGCTTTGCCTGCTGCCTGAACCGACCTTCTGCCTGATCTCTGCCTGGACCGACCTAGGATTACCTGACCTTGATTTCGCCTGCTCCTTGTGTACCTCGATACTTCTGATTGTACGTGTATGACCTCGGATTGTTACTGGACTCTGCTTATCTCCTGTTAGGTTCTGGTGAGTTACATAGTTCACTCTACGTTCAGCTCCTATACCTTGCACCTACAAGGCCTGGGTGTAACCGAAGTCGGGCAGGTGTTGTTTCCTCACCTCCCGTTCAAGCGGGGACGCGTCACATAGGGTGAAGAAGGTGGGGATAGATTGGGGCATAGGAGCTGAGCTGTGAACTGATAACTGGCCAAGCCTGACATAACATTATCACGGGCCAACTTACCCCAATATTTTACCAAGATGGATGGTAACGGGGAACGTTCCCAGATGGAGATCCTATGTGAACTTGTCTCTCAACTTCGGATTTCAGTCGAGGACGTTCAAAGGAGCTATTCACAAATCCAGGAGCAGTTACGCAATCCAGCAGCTCCCTCAACTTCTGCTCCGCCTGCTGCTCCAGTATCTATTCCTATCGAAAACTCAGTTCCTGCTCCTGTTCCAGTGGACCAAGCTGTGTCTCTTGCTCCTGAGCCTAAACTTCCTTTGCCAGAAAGATTTGCGGGAGATAGAACCAAGTTTAGACTGTTTCGCAGTGCTTGTTATTTGCATTTGTCACTTCTACCCAGAACTTACGCTAGTGAAAATATTCGTGTTGGAGCTGTTATATCCTTGTTACAAGGGGAACCGCAGGCTTGGGCACTACGATTGGTGGATCAGCAGCATCCAGCCCTCTCTAGTACTGCGAGTCTTTTTGAAGCACTGGCTGAACTGTATGAGGATACTAGTAAAGGGACCGCAGCAGAGATGGCCCTGCAGTCACTCTGTCAGGCTAGACGCCCTGTGGAGGAGTATGTTACGGAATTCCGACAATGGTCAGGGGACACAGCATGGTGTGATGCAGCTCTGAAGCACCAATTCAGACGTGGACTTTCTGAACAACTGAAAGATGAGCTTGCCAGGGTCGGGATTCCAGACACACTTAAAGATCTCATCAAATTATCTATTCAGATAGATCGACGCCTCAGGGAGAGACGTCAGGAGAAGTCTTCTTCCTTCCGTCCTAACTGGTCCACTTCAGTTCCAGTACTGCCACCTCCAGAACAGGCCTGGAAGCGTAGGAAAGCGGAGTCTGGAAGGCCACACATGATAGTGTGGCCTGCAGAGGAATGACAGGGTTAATGGATTAAGGGGGGTGGTTACGGGGAGTGGTGTGAGGTTTGGATAGGAGGTGGGGGGGCGGAGTTTGCCAGTCAGGCTCTAGGAGAGGAAGCTGGCTGGACGCACCCTGTTGCCTGCAACATGGAGGGGATTGAGGCCTTGGTGACCCGGATTAGAGAGGAGGCGGCTTCCAGGGGACCAGACTGAGTAGCCGGGCAGATCGCCGCCATGTCAGCTGGCCCTAGCGGGCAGCAGGAGGATCTCGGGCGGAGAGCATCCAGGCCGCCCAATCGCCTCAGCCCTGAGCTGACCGGAGGGTCGCAGAGGAGAAGCGGGAGTCCAGCGCGGGATCCCCAGGCGCCCCCGGCGAAGAGGCACTCCACGGGGGTTTCGGCCAAGGGGAATCCCAGAGGGAAAAGCGGAGGATCGAGTGGCGGCAGGCGGGGGAAGGCAGCGGAGAAGGCGGGAACAGTGGCCGCTACGCAGCAGGCCTCTCATGCGGCCAGGAAGAAGAAAGGCGACAGCTCCAGCCGCACGGGCGCCGCCTCATCGCAGAGCGGGGCGGTGGCCCGCAGTTCACCCCAGCGGGACGCTCCAGCCACCAGAAGCAGGAGCCATGACGTGGTGGCTGGGAGCAGCTCTGGGAGCAGCCAGGCACAGAATGTGGCACCCCCCTCCAGCCAGGGAGGGCAGGGGATCGGACAGCAAGGTGGTGACGCGGGTGGAGGCAGCAGCATGGCAGCAGCGACAAGGGGAGCACCAGAAATCCCAGCAGGAGCCGGACAAGCGGTCGGGCAGGGCGCCCCCCCTGCGCCACCAGGTGAGGCTAATGCCAGCTATGTCTTTAATAGTATGCCGGATAGTGGGGGTATGGGATGGCAAGCGGGGAGGGCGCAGGCCACGGGGGTGGTACCGGGCAATGCGCAGGCCGTAATTCTCCCTGCGCTGGAATCATTCTTAGCAGGTATGAGGTCCCTGTTGGGGGGGGCGCCAGCGGTTCAGGTTACACCTGCGGGGGTCTGGACGGGCCCATTGCAGGCGCAAGCGCCGGTGGTTTGCCAGTTGCCCGAGTGGCAGTCCGCCATCCCTGGCGGGGCAATAGCCGGAGTGCCTAGGCAACAGACGGGTATAGGGAGTTCACCGGGGGTTGGGGGTCAGACCGCAACGCAGCAGGCCAGGGTGACGTTGCCTCCGGTTGAGGCAGGGAGCTCTGAGGTTGCGGTACAGACCAGCGAGGGCGAAGTGGAAACGGAGAAGACAAGTGAGGCTGAGGTTATAAGGTTGGCCGATGCGTCAAAAGCAGAAATGTATGTTTGCCTCAGCGGTCCCTTAGGCGTCCATTTAAAGGCAGAGGTACGCGAAAAAATTTGGAAGGGGGAGTTTGTTGAAATTTTCTCCCTTTTGCACCTGGCCAAATTTAACTTGGATAAGGTAAAATCTACCGAATCCAAAAAAGAGGAGGAGGAAAGGCGCAGGTATCGTTTGATTCCGCGCACTTTTCAGAACTGGCTGCAGGCTTTTGAGATCATGGCATGCGTTATTGGGGAGAAGAACCCGGAGTGTTGTTCTGCCCTGTTTTGTTATTAGAATGCTATAGGTGAGGCGTATAGGAGATATGGGGGGGGACGCCTGGCTGAGATATGATGAGGCATTCAGGCAGAGGAAGGCAGTTCGCCCTTCGGTGTGCTGGAACCACAAGGATATCGAATTGTGGATGAGCCTGATGATCCCATCTTCCGGGCAGCAGTCCTTTCGGGGCCAAGAAAGTGCAGGTTCCTCGGGGAAATCAGTCAGCAGGACAAAAGGGCTGTGCTGGCAGTTCAATGACGCCCCATGTAAGTTCGGCTCATCCTGCCGGTTCAAGCACGAGTGCTCGGGCTGCGGAGGGTCACACCCGGTGTCCAGGTGCTACAAACAGAAACGAGGAAGGACTTCGGAGGCTGGCAACAAGAGGGAGGACGCCGGTGAGAATTCTAAGGATGGAACCATTTCTATGTAAGTACCCGCGTACGGAAGATGCTAATTTCTTGCGGCTGGGTTTCACGGACGGTTTCGTTATTCCCAGCCAATGTGCATCGCGGGGTGATGGGCCCCATCGCAATTTAAAATCAGCGTGTGCATTGCCTGAGGTTGTGTCAGAAAAACTAGGGAAAGAAATCAAGGCGGAACGGGTGGCGGGTCCTTTTGATGTTTGCCCGATAGATGGCTTGATAGTCTCTCCCCTGGGTGTTGTCCCTAAGAAGGAACCAGGGTCCTTCCGCCTTATTCATCACCTGTCTTTTCCGAAAGGGTCGTCGGTCAATGACGGTTTGGTGGAGCAAGACATATCTGTGGTATACACGTCATTCGATGTTGCGCTCAGATGGGTTAGAAGGTTGGGGCGTGGTTCCCTCTTAGCCAAAACTGACATTGAGTCAGCTTTTAGATTGTTACCAGTGCACCCTGCTAGTTTTAGGTTATTGGGTATTTACTGGCAGGAGAAGTATTTTGTCGACCTATGCCTTCCCATGGGTTGTTCTATCTCATGTGCATTTTTTGAAAAGTTCAGCTGTTTTGTGGAGTGGGCGGTGAAAGAAGTTTCCGGGGTCCGCTCGGTTATACATTACCTGGACGATTTTTTGTTCATGGGTGCGGCCGGCTCAGCTGATTGTTATTCTGCGTTAGATACGATGTATCAGGTTTGCAGTGATTTTGGGATTCCTCTCGCCCTTTCCAAGACGGAGGGTCCTTCCACATCGTTAAAGTTTCTGGGGATCCAAATCAATACGGATACCATGGAATGCAGCCTTCCAATAGACAAGGTCAGTGACCTTCGGCTTACTATCCAGGTAATGGCAGGTAGACGAAAAACTACATTGCGGGACCTCCAATCCCTGCTGGGCAAATTGAATTTCGCCTGTAGGATCATGCCAATGGGTCGCATCTTCTGCAGACGCTTGGCAAACGCGACGGCTGGTGCGGTTTCCCCTCATCATCGTATTCGGTTGACGGCGGATATGAGGGATGACTTGAAAGTGTGGCTCACCTTTTTGCAAGACTTTAATGGTAGAGCCTTCTGGATGGAGGAGGAGGTGAGTAACTTTGAGATTGAGTTATTTACTGATGCCTCCGGTGCCCATGGTTTTGGAGTTTTCATGGCAGGTGAGTGGTGCGCGGCCCCTTGGGATCCGTCATGGGTGCAGGCTGGCTTTACGTCCAACATGGTGTTATTGGAACTGTTCCCCATCATTGTGGCGCTTCAATTATGGGGACGGCGCTTGGCTAACAAGCGCATACGTTTCAATTGTGACAACATGGGTGTGGTATTAGCTGTAAACAAATTTTCGGCTTCCTCACCGCCAGTGATTCGAGCAATGAGGCAGTTGGTCCTATTGTGCTTGCAGTTCAATATTTGTATTTTTGCAGTGCATTTGCCTGGGGTTGACAACATCATTGCTGATGCCCTCTCTCGATTCCAGTGGGACAGGTTTCGGGCGGCAGCTCCTACAGCGGAAGAGAGTGGGGTTCCTTGTCCAGGAATGATGTGGACGATTCCTTTCAAATGATTTCCTTGCTGATTCAGAGATCATTGTCGGAGTCGTCATGGGCAGCGTACGCGCCAGTGTGGAAGGCGTGGGACGTTCTGACGGCTCAGGTGGGTGATTGTGCATCTGATGAAGATCGCTCGTGCCTGCTCCTATACTTAGTAGGAAAGAATTTCGCGGAGGGCACATCAGCGGCGGCCATGGCTAAAAAATTGGCGGCATTGGCATTCATGTTTAAATATAGGAATCAAAGAGATGTCACGAAGGACTTTAGGGTGATGCAGGCCATGAAGGGCTTCAGGGCCGGTTTGATAAGGAGGGATTCCAGGCGCCCGGTTTCGTTTGAGATACTGGGAAAATTGGTGGCGGCGCTGCAGGGGGTCTGCTATTGCCAACAGGAGGTGGTGCTTTTCAGCACAGCATTCGTGTTAGCCTTCTTTGGGGCTTTTCGGGTGGGCGAGTTGGTTAGCGGTTCAAAAGTTCGGGTGGGGGGCATTCTCGCTGAGGATGTATCAGTGCAGGACGAATCGGTTTCCATAGTATTGAGGAAATCTAAAACAGATCGGTTCGGTAGGGGTAAGGTGGTTACGCTTTTCAAAGTCGGGGGTTTACTTTGCCCCAGGGAAAACGTTTTACGTTTTCTGCCTCTTAGGCCGGCCTCTTCCCCAGTATTTCTAGCTCACGAGGACGGGTTGCCGCTTACCCGTTTTCAGTTTTCTGCAATTTTGCGTAAGTGCCTGGTTAAGGCCGGGTTTTCTCCCAGCGAATTTGCCCCCCACTCTTTTCGTATTGGGGCAGCAACTGAGGCGTCGCGTTGGGGGCTTAGTGAGGAAGTGGTGAAAAGGATAGGACGTTGGGATTCCATGAGATACAGGTCTTATGTTAGAATGCATTTGATGTAGGATAGCTATGTTAATGGAGAACAGTTTTCTTTGGTTCCGGTTCTCCCCTTTTGTTGTTTTGTTTTTCCTTGTCTTGCAGGTCAACCAGCCCTGGTGTGGATATTCGGGCATTCTTATGTCTCTAGAGGGGCGCGAAGAGCTGCGTTCCGCCCGGAGGGGCGCCAGCTGGGATTCCCGAGGCAGGAGGTCCGGATCCGGTGGCTGGGTTTTCCTGGCATGTTGTGGGCTAGGGTTTTGCCCGAAATTAGGAAGTATGCCCAATGGGATAGGGCACCTGACGTGTTGGTATTGCACGTAGGTGGGAATGATGTGGCGAAGAAATCAACCAGGTGCATTATACGGGATATAAAGTTTGACGTCCTTAGACTTAGACGGGAGTTTCCGGCCACGGTTTTAGTGTGGTCTGATGTGATCGCCAGATCCTCTTGGAGGGGGGCTAGATCAGTGCAGAAAGTCAATAGAGCAAGAGTCAAATTAAACAAGGAGGTGGCAAAGTTTGTGAGTCAGAACGGGGGAGTGGCGGTCAGGCACATCGAGTTAGAGAGTGATCTCCATTTGCTACTTAGTAGGGATGGAGTTCATTTGAATGATATAGGGACGGATTTGTGGGCGTTGGGGATAGCGGAGGGTATTCAGAGGGCGCTGAGGGTGTGGGCCTCTCTGGCATGAGGGGTCACGCCAGTTCGTGGTGGAGGGGTAAGGGCTCCAAAAAGTGATCGATTCTGGGGTGATTTGCCTCAGGTGCAAATCTACCTGTGGTGATTAACAACAAGTGAGAGTGTCTCGGTGGGCAAGCAGCTGTCCCTGAGCCGGTGACCGCGGCGGGGGCCGGTTACAGGCTGCTTGCCAGTTATCCTGGATTTCTACAGATGGTGTTTATATGGGACCCCTTACCTCAGCTCTCTGAAGTTATCTGTTTTAGTTAATATTGTTAAATAAACGGGCTGCTCTGGCCTATTAAATCCAGCTGGCTGTCCGTGTGGTTATTTGGTTATTCAGGGTTAGGGTGGTTTAATATCCGGGGAGGCTAGGCCAATGACACTATCAAGAACAGGCCTGGAAGCGTAGGAAAGCGGAGTCTGGAAGGCCACACATGATAGTGTGGCCTGCAGAGGAATGACAGGGTTAATGGATTAAGGGGGGTGGTTACGGGGAGTGGTGTGAGGTTTGGATAGGAGGTGGGGGGGCGGAGTTTGCCAGTCAGGCTCTAGGAGAGGAAGCTCCCTCCCTCCCTCCCTTATTTTGGTTTGTTGTCTTCATATGTTTTCTTACAGGTTTTGTTCCTCGATGGACTCTTCGTCATTGCAGCCGGAGGGGTAAGGGCTCCAAAAAGTGATCGATTCTGGGGTGATTTGCCTCAGGTGCAAATCTACCTGTGGTGATTAACAACAAGTGAGAGTGTATCGGTGGGCAAGCAGCTGTCCCTGAGCCGGTGACCGCGGCGGGGGCCGGTTACAGGCTGCTTGCCAGTTATCCTGGATTTCTACAGATGGTGTTTATATGGGACCCCTTACCTCAGCTCTCTGAAGTTATCTGTTTTAGTTAATATTGTTAAATAAACGGCCTGCTCTGGCCTATTAAATCCAGCTGGCTGTCCGTGTGGTTATTTGGTTATTCAGGGTTAGGGTGGTTTAATATCCGGGGAGGCTAGGCCAATGACACTATCATGGTTCTCCTCCAAAACTTTTGGGTTAGATGATCCAGAACCCATGCAGTTGGGGGCTTCTAAGTTATCTGTTGCTGAAAAAACTAGAATACGCTCTATGGGTCTTTGTCTGTACTGTGGAGCTTCAGGTCATATGGTTCGCTCCTGCCCTGTAAAGCAGCCGGAAAACTCCAGCGCCTAGGTGAGATCGAGGAAACTCACCTAGGCGGTCAGGTATCTCCTCATAAGAATCGTTTATTATTACCTTGCAATATTATCTGGAGTGACAATTCTTTTGATGGTCAGGCTTTTGTGGATAGTGGGGCAGCAGGTAATTTCATGGACCTCACTACCGCACAAAGCCTAGGTATTCCTGCTTTACCATTGTCTGAAGAAATTTGTGTCACAGCTATTGATGACTCTCCTTTGGTGTTGAACCAACCTATAACTGTCACACCTGAAGTCCTGTTAAAAATTGGTGTTTGTCACTGTGAAAAGATTAAGTTTTTCTTGCTTGATTTACCTTCCACCCCAGTCGTATTAGGTCTTCCTTGGTTACGCTTGCATAATCCAACATTTGATTGGCAGTCGGCTCAACTCACATCATGGTCTAATACTTGTTTTAAAAACTGTATTAGTTTGCTTCCTTTACGTGGTACTGAGGTTTAAGCCAATCAATTGCCTGTATGTTACCAAGAATTTTCAGATGTATTTTCTCCACAGGAGGCTGACAAACTTCCCCCTCATAGACCATATGATTGCCCTATTGAGTAATTACCTGGTACCATACCTCCTCGGGGTAGGTTGTTTCACCTTTCAGGTCCTGAGAAAGAGGCTATGAGGGATTACATAAAAGAGAATCTTGAGAAGGGTTTTATTAGACCTTCTTCCTCTCCTGCCGGGGCGGGGTTTTTCTTTGTGGAGAAAAAAGATGGGGGACTCAGACCATGCATTGATTATAGGGGGTTAAACAAGATCACAGTGAAGAATCGTTACCCTCTCCCACTCATTGACGATCTCTTTACTCAGGTGTCTGGAGCTCGAGTTTTCACTAAATTAGATTTGCGCGGAGCTTATAACCTCATCCGCATCCGGCAGGGAGATGAATGGAAGACTGCATTTAACACTCACGAGGGTCATTATGAATACCTAGTCATGCCATTCGGTCTTTGTAATGCCCCAGCGGTCTTCCAAGATTTTGTTAATGACATCTTTCGAGATTTCCTAGGGAAATGTGTTGTTGTTTATTTGGATGACATTTTAATATTTTCAGCCTCTGTTTCTGAACATCGTACTCATGTCAAAATAATTTTACAAAAATTAAGTGAAAATCGTCTATATGCTAAATTGCAAAAGTGTATCTTTGAGACCCGACAGGTTTCCTTTTTAGGTTATGTTATCTCTGACTCTGGATTGTCCATGGATCCCTCCAAGTTATCTGCAGTTCTAGAGTGGCCACAACCTCAGGATCTCAAAGCACTTCAAAGGTTTCTGGGGTTCGCTAATTTTTATAGAAAATTCATTAAAGATTTTTCTATTAAAGTAGCACCATTGACTGACCTTACAAAAAAAGATGCTGACCCTTCTCAGTGGTCTTTACAAGCAATCAAAGCCTTTAAGGATTTAAAACAGGCCTTCTGCACTGCGCCTGTTTTGATCCATCCTGACATTCAATACCCATTTGTTGTTGAAGTTGATGCTTCTGAGCGAGGGGTGGGGACAGTGCTTTCCCAGTATGCAGGCAAACCGGAAAGATTGCATCCTTGTGCTTTCTTTTCCAAGAAATTCTCTTCTGCTGAACAGAATTATGATATTGGCAACAGAGAATTACTGGCAGTCAAATGGGCATTCGAAGAATGGAGACATTGGTTGGAAGGAGCTTCTCACCCAGTCACTGTATACACCGACCATAAAAATTTGGAGTATATAGAAAATGCCAAAAGACTGAATCCTCGTCAAGCACGTTGGGCTTTATTTTTCTCACGGTTTAATTTCATTATAACTTACAAGCCAGGCTCAAAGAACACCAAAGCTGATGCTTTATCTCGTAATTTTGAAGTCCATTCTTCCAAGGTAGAAGCTCCTGAACCAATCCACCCTTCCCAATATATTGTTGCAGCCTTGTCTAGGTCCACCTTGTCAGAGGATTTATCCAGTCTCTTGAAAACTTTTCAAGATGACCCACCACCGGGGCAGCCAGCCCATACCTTATTTGTTCCACCACAATTTAGACTGCAGGTTTTACAACAATTCCATGAGTCTAAAAGTGTTGGTCATCCTGGTCAAAAGAAGACCCTGGAGTTGTTATCACGTCTTGTCTGGTGGCCCTCAATGATAAATGATGCTAAGGCATTTGTAAAATCTTGTACTGTATGTGCCCGCAGTAAAGCTCCCAGATTGGCTCCTAGTGGATCTTTACTCCCGCTTCCCATCCCCAGTAAACCTTGGACGGATTTATCTATGGATTTCATAGTAGATTTACCTCCGTCCCAAGGTTTTACGGTAATCTGGGTAGTGATAGACCGGTTTAGTAAGATGGCTCACTTTGTACCCTTAGTCAAATTGCCTTCGGCCAAAGAATTAGCTGAGTTGTTCATTAAACATGTCTTTCGTTTACATGGTATACCTGAAACCATTGTCTCTGACAGGGGGGTACAATTTGTGGCTCGGTTCTGGCGTTGTTTCTGTGCCAGGATGGGCATTTCTCTGTCTTTCTCTTCTGGGTTTCATCCAGAATCTAATGGCCAAACTGAGAGGACTAACCAGACCCTTGAGCAATATTTACGTTGTTATGTTTCTGAGAATCAGGAGGAATGGGCTGATTACATTTCATTTGCGGAATTTGCATTCAATAATCTGGTTAGCTCCTCCACCGGTTTGTCACCATTTCAAGTGGTTACTGGTTGTCACCCTAAATTTGCATCATTGTCTGGGTCATCATCTAATTTCCCTGTTTTGGAAGAATGGTTGAATTATATGTCATCCATATGGAATAAAGTTAAAAAAAATTTGGAAATCGCTAGTAAAAAACAAAAAGATTTTGCTGACCGGCATAGGTCACCTGAACCTGAATTTATTCCGGGAGATCTAGTTTGGATTTCCACTAAGAATATTCCTTTACGTCAACATTCTTCCAAGCTGGGTCCCAGATTTATTGGTCCATATCCTATCCTTGAAAAAATTAATAGAGTGACTTACAAAGTGTGTTTACCGCAGTCTCTGAGAATAGTCAACTCTTTTCATGTGTCGTTGTTGAAATCTGCCAGTGATGCCATTTCCTCCTCTTCCCCACCTCCACCCATTGAGGTAGATGGTAGTCCTGAATATGAAGTAGAACGTATTCTGGATTCTCGTAAAGTTAGGAATTCCCTTCAATACCTTATTGACTGGAAAGGGTATGGACCAGAGGAGAGATGCTGGATACCTGCTCGTCAAGTTCATGCTGATGATTTGGTTAAAGATTTTCATTCTAAGAATCCAGATAAACCAGGTGTTGAGTGTTCGGAGCCCACTCCTCAGAGGGGGGGTACTGTTAGGAATTCACCTGAAGGTTCCCGCAATGCGACCGCTCATGATGAGAGTTGCGTCGGAACCTCCACTTCCGCATGTCAACGGCCATCCTCCGCTGGTGATGCGTGCACTGGGGATCGCTCTGCGCATACTGGTGGGCGGTTTTCTCGCTCCTCTCGGCCACAGTATGGTCTGAGGCGGCGACAGAGGTAGTGTCAGCTGACAGTTTAGTCAACTGACATGGGTTTTAATAAATATATAAAATATGAATACTGTCCCTGGCTGGATTTGAACCCTGGCCTCTCACGCCAGAGGCGATGACTTTGACCAGTATGCTATAGCTAATATACAGCCAGGAGGTTTTGTTAGTCAGCTGAGTAGTTACCCAACTGACATGTATTGCTACCTGTGTCAGCTGATCTCTTCAGCTGACACTTAAACAGGATTATTGCCTGCGTGTGATTGGCTGCTGTGTGCATGTGGTCGACCACTGATTGGTTGCATGAAGTATTTAAACCTGCTGAGTGCTTCCTGTGATTGCCCGTGATAGCTTTGGCTGTGTGCTTTTGCTGGGTGTGATTTTCTGCTTATTGATAACCTGTGAACCGACCTCTGCCTGGAATCTGACTACGCTTTGCCTGCTGCCTGAACCGACCTTCTGCCTGATCCCTGACTATTCTCTGATCTCTGCCTGGACCGACCTAGGATTACCTGAACTTGATTTCGCCTGCTCCTTGTGTACCTCGATACTTCTGATTGTACGTGTATGACCTCGGATTGTTACTGGACTCTGCTTATCTCCTGTTAGGTTCTGGTGAGTTACATAGTTCACTCTACGTTCAGCTCCTATACCTTGCACCTACAAGGCCTGGGTGTAACCGAAGTCGGGCAGGTGTTGTTTCCTCACCTCCCGTTCAAGCGGGGACGCGCCACATAGGGTGAAGAAGGTGGGGATAGATTGGGGCATAGGAGCTGAGCTGTGAACTGATAACTGGCCAAGCCTGACATAACAATTACAATACAAAGTTTTTGGCTCAGTGTGAATTCCCAGGTCCTCCTGGTTCAAACACACTGTGGGATCTGACTAAGGTCTGAGTGCTTCCACGTAGTGATTGCAACGGCAGACAACTTGAGAATGGCCAGCAGCAAGTATATATGGAGTAGTGCTCTCCAGCACCACCCCTGAATATATATATATATGAGGCTCCCTTTGCCATATCGACTTGTTCATTTGGCACTTTTATTGGCCTGATGAAGCGGGCTTGGACCCGCGAAACGCGTTGCCTGTGCTAAATAAAAATCTTTTGTCATATACAAGGATTTCGTTATTGAGGTAAGCCACCTCATATTATTTCCTCGATTTTAAGCTGTTTTTAGATGCTTTTATTTCAACCAGGGCGCCTCTTTACCTTCAATTGTGCACCACCCCTGAATGATCAACCAATTGAATCTTGCCCTGGCGTCAGCTGATCAGCGGGATCAGCTGACCTTCTTCTGTTTAGTATAGGAGTTCTGCCTCTCAGCGCGCGCGCGTTCCTAAGCCTGTGTGCACTAACAGATCCAGCCACTCCAGACCCACGCTGCTCTGCACAAACCACCACGCTGGACGTGGAATCCGCCGTCCTATTGCTGTTACCAGCGGCGGCCCTTCCGCGTTCTGTCCTGCCACCAAACGCACGCGTCCGCGTGCAACCCGCCGCATTGGACGCCTCCTCACCAACAGACGCGGCGGCTTTTCCGCGTTCTCTCACAGATTTGTAATTACATATACCTCTGGTAGTAAAAACATCAAAGCCGATGCCTTATCCAGGTGTTTTGAACCTGAAACAGTACAGCCCTCAGCCCCTGAGACCATTCTACCTCAGAAGGTAGTACTGGCAGCCACTGAGACCTGGAGGGATTGGACGGTCACTCTGAGTCCTTACCAACCGGATGCTCCAGAGGGGAAGCCTGATGGGGTCATGTTTGTACCACTGCCTTTCCGTTTGCAACTCTTGCAGATGTTTCATTCCCATAAGAATGCTGGTCATCCCGGGGCCACCAGAACTCAGGATTTACTGGCCAGATGTGCGTGGTGGCCTACATTGGCGACAGATTGTAAAGAGTTTGTAAGAGAGTGTGCAGTGTGTGCAAGAAGCAAGCCCTCTCGTCAAGCCCCTGTTGGCACCTTACAGTCCCTGCCAGTTCCAAGTGAACCATGGACCCATGTCTCCATGGATTTTGTGGGTGAGCTCCCTCGGTCTGAAGGCAAGACGGTCATTTGGGTGGTAGTGGACAGATTCAGTAAGATGGCTCATTTTGTCCCTTTGAAAGGACTCCCCTCGGCCCAGGAATTGGCTGATCTCTTCATCCAGCACATTTTCCGGCTGCATGGCATTCCGGAGAATGTAGTGTCAGATCGGGGAGTCCAATTCGTTTCAAAGTTTTGGAGAGCCTTCTGCCATCAATTAGACATGGATCTGGCATTTTCATCAGGCTACCACCCACAGACGAATGGCCAGACCGAGAGAGTTAACCAATCCTTGGAGCAGTTCCTCAGGTGTTACGTTGCAGATGCGCAAGCCGATTGGGTAAAGTTTTTGCCGTTTGCGGAATTTGCGCACAACAACCTGAAAAGCTCTTCTTCTGGGTTTTCCCCATTCCAGGTAGTGTCAGGAAGGTCACCTAAGTTTGCTCCCTTGCCGGTTGCATCCACACCATTCCCAGCTCTGAAAGATTGGCAGAGGGCTCTAAAGGAGATTTTGGGAATGGTTAAGAAGAATCTGGGGAAAGCTTTCCAAACCCAGAAGAGACAGGCAGATAAAAGACGGTCTGTGGAGTGGAAGTTTTCTCCAGGAGACTTGGTGTGGGTATCCACTCGACATTCGGCCTTGAAACACCTGCCCCCAAACTGGGCCCTAGATTTTTAGGACCATTTCCAGTGTCTAAGAAAATCAATGATGTCACTTATGCGATTGATCTTCCAGCCAGTATGAGAGGTGTGAGATCATTCCATATGTCTCTTTTGAAGCCAGCAGTACACGTGGATTCCTCACCCCCCCCCCCCCCGTGTTGGTGGATGACCAACCAGAGTATAAAATTGAAAAGATCTTGGACTCTCGCTTAGTGCAGAATTCCATGCAATATCTGGTTCACTGGAAAGGATATGGCATAGAGGAAATATCTTGGGTGCCAGATTGCCGCATGCATGAGGAGGAATTAAAGAAGGAGTTTCATGACTTACATCCTGGGAAGCCTGGTGGGAAGTGTCCAGAGTCCACTCCTCGGGGGGGGTGCTGTAATGGATTGCGGAGACACCGCCGCGCGGACTGATAGCGGGGAGGCTGAATCCGCGTTCAGTCCGGCGGTTTCTCCGCATTGGCATGCGTCTGGTTTGTCTGAGCCTAGTAGTGCACACAGATGGAGAGTTACGCGCGCGCGCTAACAGGCAGGCCCTTTATGCCAATAGGAGAGGGATCAGCTGACCTGGACGGTCAGCTGATCCCAGCGCAGCAGGTGGATTGGTTGAATGGGACTGGGTGGCGCTGAGGACGCTTTGCTATATATACTTCTCGTCTGTCAGTGGCTAGATGTCTGCCGTTGCGAATGCTTATGTTAGCACTCAGACCATAGTCAGATCCCTCAGTGTGTTAGAACCAGGTGGACCTGGGAATTCACACTTAGCCAGATTACTGAGTTATTACTGTGAGCACACGAAAGGACTGGCACCACTCCGTAAGATTATAGCTCTCTTACAGCTTTATTGATGCAAGCTTGATAAGCAACATGTTGCTTATCATGCTTGCATCAGTAAAGCTGTAAAAGAGCTATAATCCTACAGAGTGGTGCCGGTCCTTTCGTGTGCTTGCTGATTTTGGCCCCTGGGTACTGGGGTGAGGACCTTGGCACACCAGTCTTTTTGAATTGAGCCTTAGTGGTGCTCCTGGACGCTTGAGGAAATGTGTTATTACTGTGTTATACTTTAGACCAGTTCCAGGGTGTAGAGACCACGGAACTCACACCCAAGACTAGGGATACTGTGTTATTGCTGTGTTATACTTTAGACTAGTTCCAGGGTGTCGAGACCACGGACCTCACACCCAAGACTAGACCTCTGTTTGATATCTGTTATGACCTATTGCTCCCTTGACTCTGCTCCTGCTCTCTGATTCGGTACCTTTGCATATCTGATATACAGCAAGATGGCGCCGGACTCGAACGCCGCGGCCACAGGGCTCCGGACTTTTCCTCTTTTTTAAATGTGAGCTCTCACTCTGCTCACCTCCGAGCTCCTCTTTCTGCTGAGGCAGGATGCGGAGGACATGGGGATGCTGGTCTCGCTCTCCACTGCCATCGGGTCGCTGTCTGCGGGCCGGCAAGAACACCAGCTGTTTTCCTCGCCATCTTCGAGTGCACAGAGGGCTTTGCAACAGACATGAGGGAGCGGGGCGGAACTTCGTTCTGCCGTCGCTGCTGCCAGACCACCGGCATCGCCTCCCATGTGGATCCCTCCATGGCCCTGCAGCTCGCTACACAGAGGGCTTCACAACAGACACGAGGGAGCGGGACGCAGAACTTTGATCTGCCGCCGCTGCTGCCAGACCACCGGCATCGCCTCCCATGTGGATCCCTCCATGACCCTGCAGCTCCCTTACACCACGTAAGCTGCCGACCACCGCCGCGGACCCGGATACAAGGCAAGTGGGCACCATCCTCTGCTGGCTCCCGGCACAGGCTGTGCGGGTCTGCCCAGCTGACTTGCCCCTCAGGTATTGCTGCCTGCAAAAGGCCACACAGTATCCCCTACCGTCCGGCAGGGCCACCCACAGTGCTGCTCCGTCTGCTGAGAGAGTGCAGCAATCCCGTAGCCCTGGATTGAGGTGGCTACAGGATCCCCCTCCACCACGTGGGCCGCTGCAATGGGGCCTAGGAGCCCAAGACGCCAGCCTGGAGCATGTGGGACACTCCACATGTACAGGAGGCCTGACCACCCACGCTTCCTGCTGGGCCTCCCATGTGGAAGAGATCCTCAGGATGAGCTCCAGAGAGGGTCTTCACCAGCCACAGCCTCCACCAGCCGCAGCCCCCAGCCTGCTCGGCCACCCAGGGTCTACCCCTGCCACTGCTGCGGACCATGTCAGCCTGCAACACCACCCACCACCCAGCCCTGAAGATCAGCGATCAGCCTGCACCACCACCCAGCCGTGAAGATCCGCGGCCCACCTGGCGATTTCCCACAGGGATGGACACTACTCGGACTGACTGTTTGTAACCTGTAGCCCAGAAAGGACTCTGTCTCTGTCTCTCTCCCTGCTTTGGCTCTTTTTCTTCTACACTCTCTCTGTAGCTATCCCTTCTCTCTTTCTCTCTCTCTCTCTCTTTCTCTTTACACTCTCTTCCAGGACACACTGCAGGGATCTGGGACTGCTGTGGAGCTGAGCGAGCGCCGCCGGTTAGACGGCAGGCTGCTCCCCTCACATAGCACTCCACATTTCCCCACGCGTCCCTCACTAGATTAAGTGCTGTATGTATATATAGGCATATTGCTTACTTGTATTACTGTACCTGATTGTATGTGTTGGTTTGCATGTATGTGTTTGTACCATCTCCGCCCCTTTTGAGCCAAAAATAAATCCGGGTACAACCCCCCGGTGTACTTGGCGAAATAAATATGATTCTGATTCTGATTCTAATTTCCTGTTGCCAACCCTGCCTGTCCCTGGTTACCGAATCAGCCTTCTGTCTCTGTAGTTTATATGCTCGTGTGTTGCCGATCCGGCCTGACCGACCTTTCTACCTGTGACACCCCCCCCCCCTGTGGGGCATCCAGTAGCTGCAGGGACTCCCTGTCTCTCAGAGGGATCTCTCTGTAATCCAGTCAGGGACTCTCTCTCATAGGAGTCCTTTGACTGCAGTAGAGTCTGATTCCCAGCTGTCCAGGGAATCACTGACTCTCTGGTTATCTCCAACCCTATCCAGGAGATACCTATTATATGGTCTAGGGTCACCTGCTCCTCAGGTGATCCAAGCTCATTTACTGTTGCACCAAACACTTACACTTTACCAGGTGTCCAGAGGTTAGTTATACTTGTATTATTGGTGATTCTGCAGATCATCAATAATCGGGTATTTATCTGTATTCTTGGTGATACTGCAGATCACCAATAATCAGATTCTCTCTGCGTGCTGACACCGATCGTTACACTTATGACCCTTCCCTCCTCCAGAATCTCCATTTTTGGTAATCTTCGGTTTGTTCCTGCTTTTAGGAACCCACAGTTGTTTTCCTGGTGGAGGGATAAGGGCCTCTTTACTGCTAATAAATTTTGGATCAGTGATGTTCCAATTACATTTAATATGCTCAGATTTAGTCGAGATGCTCCCCCGGAAGAGGCATTCCGATTTTGCCAAATTAAGCATTACTTCTCCTCCATCTTTTCTTCACCACCAGTGTTTGATCCCTCGATGTTTGAGTCACTCTATTTTGGATTCTCACAACGAAAAGGATTAATTTCATCTTTATATGCCCTGTTGCTAGGTCGTGATAGTGAGAATAAAATGTCATATATGAGAGCCTGGGAACAAGACTTGGGAATTCAATTAGATCTCACAGATTGGTCTTATATCTGGACTGCTGTCTCTGGTGTAGTCAAGTAAAATATGGTAAAGGACACGGCGATCAAGATCTTGTTTCGTTAGTATTATACTCCGACTAAAATTCATAAAATGCATCCTTCGCTTCCATCGACTTGTTTTCGAGGATGTGGTATGGAAGGATCTTTGATGCATGTCTTTTGGGACTGCCCCAGAGCACAGCAGTTTTGGGATTCATGGAAAACTATGATTCGGGAGGTGTTTGGCTTTCCGGTTTCGTTGACTGCTTCCCAGGCCCTTTTATATACCTTCAATGATGATGTACCAGGCAGATTTAGACCTCTATATAGATATATGTTACTAGCCGCTCAGTGGTCAATATAGCCTTCAAATGGAAATCCGCTCATCTGGAGTTAACACTGGTTACTCAACGTTTGGACCTAATGATGATAATGGATCGGGTGTATTACTATAGTATTGAGAATATGATAAGATTTGATCTCATTTGGGAATCCTGGAAAATATATAGGCGTTCTTAATCTCCCCTGGACATATGTGTATATTAATCATAGTATGACGTATAAGATTGGAGTTATTTAGGACTCTTGTAACCTGACGTTATAAGTAGGGTTTTACTTTAGGTTTTTATTTTTATGTGTGTTTTTGTTTTTATGTATGTGTCAGAGAGAGCAATATAATACCACACTGTGGACTTATGGGACGGACTGATTCCTGGGATCTTAGCTGGAGGTACCTGGTGCCCCATTTCCCAGGACGAGCAGTCCGACTATCTGAACTAAGCTCTCTTGAGGCTTTCTTTTTTTCTTTGCTTTTTAGTTGGAGTGATATCTAGTGTTTTATCTGTTTTGCTTTCAAAAGCATTGTATATTTGTTGATCTGCTCAATAAAGCTTTCTAATATAAAAAAAAAGAAAAGCTAGGTGCCCATGCAACTATACCTGCTAACCTAAAGCTTAATTGTGCCTTACAACACATTGGCTTAAGACATTACCAAATCCAATGCTCCAATATGGGGAAGCCTTTCTGTTTGCTGTTTTTTTGTTTTTTGTTTTGTTTTTTTAAGTGTGGTGTCCCAGTTCACTCATCTCTTCAGCTACAAGAAAGGCCCAGGAGTAGTCTTAGCTACCGTAATATCTATGTTACGGCAGGGTCCTTATTACCCTTTCTCTTACAGGGCTATGGAAACCGTTTTGCCCATGCGATAAAGCGAGGTGCAAAAACGAAATCATGCCTAGCAGAGGATGGTTTCGATCCATCTTCCTCTGGGTTATGGGCCCAGCACGCTTCCGTTGCACCACTCTGCTTACGTTTGTATATAACCTTCAAATTTAAGAAGGGTACATTAGTTGAAATAGTTACACTACTATCTATGTTACAGCAAGGCCCTAATGACACTTTCTCTTACAGGGCTATGGCCACTACCGATTGGCCCATGTGGTAAAGCAAGGTGTAAAAACCAAAGTACACCTAGCAGAGGATGGTTTTGATCCATCGACCTCTGGGTTATGGGCTCAGCACGTTTCCACTGTGCCACTCTGCTGCTGTACAGCAGATGCTTTGTTGTAGGAAAAAGTGAGTGAGACCGCTTAGCCGTACGGAAAAATGGGCACTCCTTTGCCTACTTCTTTCTGGCCTTTGTCATTATGAAAGGATCATAGAAATATATGTAGAAATTTGATATATACAGGTTTTGGTTAAAGTGGCGTTAAACTTCTTGGAGCAGACTTTTTTCCTCCCTCAACAAGACACACATGCATCCACATAAAATTGTTTAGCAACAACTGTGTGCACAGACTCTGTGGTGCAATCAGTTAGCGTGTTCGGCTGTTAACCGAAAGGTTGGTGGTTCAAGCCCAGAGAGAGAAAGAGATGATTCTACATGGCTATCTGGGGTTCTCTTTGGACAACTGTTAAAGGCAAGGCTGTTTTTGGGTGGGCTTGAACCACCAACCTTTCGGTTAACAGCTGAATGCGCTGACCGATTGTGCCACAGAGCCTGTGCATGCAGTTGCTGTTGAATTATTTTATGGGAATGTATGTGTGTCTTTTGGAGGAAGGAAGTAAGTCTGTTCCAAGAAGTTTCAGCATGTAGCGTTGGTGGTATACTGGTGAGCATAGCTGCCTTCCAAGCAGTTGACCTGGGTTTGATTCCTGGCCAATGTATGTGAGGTTGCTTTTGACATCCTACAAATCTCTAAGCAACTTCCTTTTTCTCTTGGGTATATCACAATAGTACAAGCTAGGCTGGCTTCAGCATGTAGTGTTGGTGGTATAGTGGTGAGCATAGCTGCCTTCAAAGCAGTTGACCTGGGTTCGATTCCCGGCCAATGTATGTAAGCTGGCTTTTGACATCCTACAAATCCCTGAAAGACAAGACAAGATGAGAGGTGGAGGAGGGAGGAGGAGGAGGGAGAAAGTTTAGGCCTGCAATTTAACATTGAATGTGATTTCTGCCCTTAAAAACACTGCTTTGCGTCAAAACCAAATTTATTTCCGGGACTTTTAATGTCTATCCCACTCAACCATGTCTCCCTCCAGGTGTTAGACCCCTTGAAACATCTTTTCCATCACTTTTCTGGCCAGCATAATTTTTTCTAATTTTCCAAGTTCACCTCGCCATTGAAGTCTATTGCGGTACGTTAAAGTTTTCGCGAACCTAAAATCGGAGGTTCGGGCCATCTCTAATGTCTGCATGTCTGACATCACCATGAGATTGTGGACATGGGAGGAGGAGGAGGAAGATTACTGGCAGGGGCACCTTTATTCCATTATGCTGTGACAATGTAACAATTTGTGTCAGCAAAGAACAGAATTCTGATTATTAGGTGATCTGCAGTATCACCTATAATGCAGATATATACCTGATTATATGGTGATCTGCAGAATCACCTATAATACCGGTATATCAGAAGCTGATGTGACAACAAATAGCAATAAGTGATTGGTGCAACAGTAGTACTGATAGGTTTAGCAATACCTCACAAGAGGAGCTGGTGGGTACTAACAGTACAGCGCCCCTCAGTCAAGGGCCCTCTGGTGAGAGTAGAGTGGTCAGACAGATCGGGTTTGGCAACAGACAGATGCAGTACAAAATCGGAAGGGAGACACAGGAAGAGATGAACAGGCAGCAAGGTCAGATGGGCAGAGGTACAGAATCACTGAGCAGAAGAGTAGTCAGAACGAGCCAGAGTCATGCACAAATAATAACACAGTAATGTATAATCTTTAAGGCTATCAAACAATTCCTATCTTGTGTGAAATCCCCGGTTTCCTCCCGGATCAAAGCACACCGGAACTATCTAAGGGTCTGAGCGCTAACATCAAGTATTCGCAACAGCAGACAAGTTGCGAGTGATACAGCAAGGCTTATGAAGCAGAGGAGACCCCTCTGGCACGCCCCCTGCCATCAACCAATGAGGAGCGGCGAGCGTCTCCTCTGACGTCAGCCGACCAACCGGTCAGCTGACGCGCCTCCCCCCCGCATAAAGGTCCTGTCTGTGCGCGCGCACGCGACAAGGCAACCCTATGTGCAACTGACAGACCAGTCCTTGGTGTGCTAGACGCCTGAGGCACGGATACACTGCTAGACAGGGAGCTGGAGGCAGCTGCGGTGGTAGCGCTGTTCACCGCGGCTGCCTCTCCAGCGTTTGTTACAGACAACACCCTTAAACGCACTGTAAAGCATCCTTGCTAGCTTGTTGTGCAAGTGCTGCATCCAGTCTGCCTTCTGGAAATTTGGTAAAATCTCTGCATGAGCCTGCAGGCATTACGTATGAGTGTCCAGAACCTTGGCAAGAAAATCCCCAGCTCCCCAGAGCCTGACCTTTGACCGTAGCTGTACAGATAGGCGTTGATGTTTTTCTCCTGTTGTTGCAGGCGGTCAAACATGAGGAGCGTTGAATTCCAGCGAGTCGGGCTATCGCTAATCAAGCGCCTCACCGGCAAGTTGTTTCTCTGCTGAATATTGACCAAGCGCCATGGTCGTGTAGGAATGCCCACACACCTTCCTGGACTGCTTCAGGGCCTCCTGTAAGCCTGGGTACTTACACACAAATCTTTGGATTATTAGATTCAGCACATGTGCCATGCAGGGTACATGTGTCAACCTTCCCAAACTCAAAGCTGAAATGAGATTGCTGCCATTGTCACACACCACGTTGCCGATCTGGAGTTGGTGCAGGCCAGATACTGATCCACCTGTTTGTTCAGAGCGGCCAGGAGAGCTGCTCCAGTGTGTCTCTCGGCTTTGAGGCAAGACATGTCCAAGATGTCATGACACCGTCGTACCTGGCATACAGCACAGGCCCTGGGGAGCTGGGGGTGTGTAGTTGGAGAGGAGATCGCAGCACCAGTAGAGTGGCACTGCCACTCAGCTGAGGAGGAGATAAATGACAGCGATGAGGATGTAGCAGGAGGAGAAGGAGAGGAGGTGGCAGCAGGCCTGCCTGCAAGCCGTGGAAGTATCACAACCAGGTCCGCTGCACAGCCACGTACTCCCTGCTTGCCAGCGGTCGCCAGGTTGACCCAATGTGCCCTATAAGTAATGTACCTGACCTGACCTGACTTTGCTTTGCAGACCAGGCATCCGTGGTCAGATGGACCCTTGACCCAACGCCGTGTGCCAGAGATGACACCACTTGCCTTTCAACATCACGGTACAGTTTGGGGATCACCTTTTTTGAGAAATAATTGCGGCCTGGTATCTTCCACTGTGGTGTCCCAAATGCCACATATTTTCGGAAGGCATCAGAGTCCACCAGCTGGTATGGTAACAGCTAGCAAGCTAACAGTTCCACCAAGGCAGCTGTCAGACGCCGGGCAAGGGGGTGACTGGCAGACATTGGCTTCTTCCTCTCAAAGATTTCCTTCACGGACACCTGACTGCTGTGGGCAGAGGAGCAGGGACCGCTCAAGGTGAGAGGCAAGAGTGGCTGTGAAGGTGCAAGGGATAAAGTGGCTGAAGATGCTGCACCTGAAGGAGGAGGCGGAGGGTGGCTTTGCTTTTGTGTGCTACTTTTCCTCAGGTGGTCATCCCATTGCCGTTTGTGTTTTTTCATCATGTGCCTTCGTAAGGCAGTTTGTAATGATCTGCGCTGCTGTCTGCACAGGCAGGCAGCTGTTTGATCATTTTTTAGGTCTGAGTGCTGCAGGTCTCTGGAAAAGAGACCTGTCTTCACACTGCAAGTTTCAGAGTTGCTTTGCTGGTGAGAAATTTGCATTCACTTGTCATGCAAATTGCTTAGCTGCTTCCTTTGATGGCTTGCAGTATAAATACCTTTTGCTCCCAGAATTCCCTGCTGGTCATAGAGGTTTGTTCCTGCTAACTCACCTGGAGTGTCAGCCATTGCTATCTTAGTGTAGTTAATTCTTGGGGAGTGCTCCTTGCACTCCTATTTAGTGAAGTCAGGTTTGTGTTTTATTTGTACTGCCTATTCTGTCTTGTCTGTTGCGATTGTCTTGTCGCCAGCGGCGGTCGACAGGAAATCGTTCTGTCTGTCTGGATCGCATCCACTCTAGCGGTAGTGGTGGTGGTTCCTTCTGTACTCTGTCTGGGAGTGTAGGCCAGAGCTGCGGTTGCTACTGGCTACTCCTTCTGTCTGTCTTGTCTGGTACGAACGATTGCTGTAGGCTCAGTGAGGTAACCGTTTAGCAAGCGTTCGCGTTCCATAATTCGTGTTTGTGTTTCATTGGTTAGTTGGGGTGGCACGCTTATCACTGGGCACCTAACGCGCGGTGATCGTGTCTTAAACGCGTTCTCTGTTGCGAATGAGTGCGGAGTTCGCGTTTAGCTAGCGTTTGTTATTTTCCTTGGCGTTCTGATCATTGTTATTTGCTGTGTCTTTCTTGCTACCCTTGTGCTCTGTCTTACTCGGTCTTGTGTCACTATTGGCAATCACCATTCTTGCGATTGCATTCCTGCTTTGTTTCTGCTGTTGTGTGTTCACCGTCGCCGGGTGGCGACTAGATTGGTGGACACACATACATTCTGTCTCTGTGCTCACTTTTCTCTCTACAGGTGTATTGCCCCAAAGCTGTGTTCTGCTATTTAAAAACGCTTGTGGAGGATTTCCGCAATGTCAGCGCACATCCTGTGCGCTGACAACAGAGATAGTTCCACAATCGTTACAGTATGACCAGCCAAACCGAAATTCCCAGTGTAGAGGGAATTTCCGATTTGTATGATTTTATCGAATATGGCTCTTGTACCTTTAAGAGGTTTAAAAAACTTGACTCTGAAACCAAGGAGGACTTCCTGTCTGAATGTGTAAGATTTTTTCTGAATCCTACCTTTCAAATTACTGATTTGTCCACATCGGCTCTCCAATTAGCTTATATTCTATTGCAAGGAGATCTGTTTGTGTGGGCTTATGAGATTTTGAAAAGTCATTCCTGAAATGATAATCCTTATCAGTTTCTTACATTGATTTTTTTTCCCACTGGTTTAAACTGCCTTGCTTACCATCTATTCTTGGCGAGTGTGTACCTGCTAATCAGTCAGCTGTTCTATCCATTCCATGCAAAACCATTCAGTGTGATAATGAATGCAGTAACAGCTCCCTTGCATCTAGACAGCAGCCACTTGTAGCGGCTAAAACTAAAAGGAGAAAATCCAGGAAGGCTTCCAAGCGGAAAAATCAGTTGCCCATAGCAACTACTAATAAAGAAATTATTTCTGTAAAGTCTGAAATGTGGAACACACTTGAATGTGATGAATCCAGAGAGACTTCGTAGTCTCAGGTTTTGTTGCCCCAAGCAAAAGCATATGTGGATCCTATGAAAGGCAGAATTATTCTGTATATTAAAGGTGTAAGAAAATCTATGCATGTTCCTGATCCCAACCAATATGAGTGTTACCTTGATACAGGGTTGTTTGAGCCTCCATTTGCTTCATGGGAGATTGGGGCTTTGATTGAGGAGTTCGAGATTGATTGGAAGGTGTTTTGCGATTTTTACATAGCAGAAAGTGAAGGGATTCTTAATGCTTGTGTTAATTCTGTGTACACTTTGATTGATTCGGATGAGTGTGACGAATGTTTTGTGGATCCGGTGATTTTGTGTGTGGCAGACGATTTTGGATCACTTGCACACACACCAACCAATTGACTCCAATAAAGAGACACCATTATCGGATGATTGTTCCTGCCTTTCTGGGGTAAAACAAGTGAGTTCAGACACTGTGCGATCTGAAATTAATGGGTGTACTACTGTTGTTGACACCTGTATGAATTCTGAAAGATTCTCTTCTGTTTCTGTGGAATTTGAATCTAATGCCTGTTTTTCAGGTGTTCCTGCAGATTATGATCAACATAAATGTGTCAGTTTTGTCAAAGATATGTGGGATCCCTTGTCATTTAAGAACAGATCTTTTTCTCCCAGTAATTCTTCAAGATCTTCCATCTATGATCCTGCTATGGGGAAAATTCCTAAACTATGCAGGAGGCGCGTCAGCTGACCAGCCGGTCGGCTGACGTCAGGGGAGACTTTCGGCGTTTCCGATTGGCTGATGAGTGTGGGCGTGGCCGAGGGGTCTCCTCCACTTCTTAACCACTTCCCGACCGCCTAATGCACAGGGGCGGCCGGGAAGTGGAGCCCTTAAGGACCGGCTCACCCACAGAGGCGGCGGACCTTGTAAGGACATGGGCGGAGTGATCGCGTCATCCGTGACGCGATCCTCCGCCGGCGCCTGTCACCGCTCGCCCGCCGCAACATCCCGCCGGCTATACGGAAGCGCCGGCGGGATGTTAACCCCGCGATCGCCGCATACAAAGTGTATAATACACTTTGTAATGTTTACAAAGTGTATTATACAGGCTGCCTCCTGCCCTAGTGGTCCCAGTGTCCGAGGGACCACCAGGGCAGGCTGCAGCCACCCTAGTCTGCACCCAAGCACAATGATTTCTCCCCCCCTGCCCCAGATCGCCCACAGCACCCCTCAGACCCCCCGCCTGCCCACCCCCCAGACCCCTGTTTGCACCCAATCACCCCCCTAATCACCCATCAATCACTCCCTGTCACTATCTGTCAACGCTATTTTTTTTTAATCTCCCCCCCTGCCCCCTGCCCCCTCCTGATCACCCCCCCACCCCTCAGATTCTCCCCAGACCCCCCCCCCAGACCCCCCCCCCCCCTGTGTACTGTATGCATCTATCCCCCCTGATTACCTGTCAATCACCTGTCGATCAGCTGTCAATCACCCATCAATCACCCCCTGTCACTGCCACCCATCAATCAGCCCCTAACCTGCCCCTTGCGGGCAATCTGATCACCCACCCACACCAATAGATCGCCCGCAGATCCGACATCAGATCACCACCCAAACGCAGTGTTTACATCTATTGTCTCCTCTAAACACCCACTAATTACCCATCAATCACCCCCTATCACCACCTGTCACTGTTACCCATCAGATCAGACCCTAATCTGCCCCTTGCGGGCACCCAATCACCCGCCTACACGCTCAGATTGCCCTCAGACCCCCCCCCCTTATCAATTCGCCAGGGCATTATTTACATCTGTCCTTCCCTGTAATAACCCACTGATCACCTGTCAATCACCCCCTGTCACTGCCACCCATCAATCACCCCCTGTCACTGCCACCCATCAATCAGCCCCTAACCTGCCCCTTGCGGGCAATCTGATCACCCACCCACACCAATAGATCGCCCGCAGATCGGACATCAGATCACCACCCAAGCGCAGTGTTTACATCTATTGTCTCCTCTAAACACCCACTAATTACCCATCAATCACCCCCTATCACCACCTGTCACTGTTACCCATTAGATCAGACCCTAATCTGCCCCTTGCGGGCACCCAATCACCCGCCTACACGCTCAGATTGCCCTCAGACCCCCCCTTATCAATTCGCCAGTGCATTAGTTACATCTGTTCTTCCCTGTAATAACCCACTGATCACCTGTCAATCACCTGTCAATCACCCATCAATCACCCCCTGGCACTGCCAGCCATCAATCACCCCCTGTCACTGCCACTCATCAATCAACCCCTAACCTGCCCCTTGCGGGCAATCTGATCACCCACCCACACCAATAGTTCGCCCGCAGATCCGACGTCAGATCACCTCCCAAGGGCAGTGTTTATATCTGTTCTCTACCCTAAACACCCACTAATTACCCATCAATCACCCCCTGTCACTGCTGCCTATCAGATTAGACCCCTATCTGCCCCTAGGGCACTCAATCACCTGCCCACACCCTCAGAATGCCCTCAGGCCCCAGCCCTGATCACCTCGCCAGTGCATTGCTTGCATCTATTCCCCCCTCTAATCACACCTTGAGACACCCATCAATCACCTCCTGTCACCCCCTTGCACACCTACCCATCAGATCAGGCCCTAATTTGCCCCGTGTGGGCTCCTGATCACTCGGCCAAACCCTCAGATCCCCCTCAGACCCCCTTCCGATCACCTCCCCAGTGCATTGATTGCATCTATTTTCCCCTCTAACCACCCCCTGAGACACCCATCAATCACCTCCTGTCACCCCCCTAGCACTCCTATCCATCAGATCAGGCCCAATACAACCTGTCATCTAAAAGGCCACCCTGCATATGACCGGTTCCACAAAATTCGCCCCCTCATAGACCACCTGTCATCAAAATTTGCAGATGCTTATACCCCTGAACAGTCATTTTGAGACATTTGGTTACCAGACTACTCACGGTTTTGGGCCCGTAAAATGCCAGGGCGGTATAGGAACCCCAGAAACTGACCTCCATTTTAGAAAAAAGACACCCCAATGTATTCTGTTAGGTGTATGACGAGTTCATAGAAGATTTTATTTTTTGTCAAAAGTTAGCGGACATTGATTTTTTTTTTTCACAAAGTGTCATTTTTCACTAACTTGTGACAAAAAATAAAATCTTCTATGAACTCGCCATACACCTAACGGAATACCTTGGGGTGTCTTATTTCTAAAATGGGGTCACTTGTGGGGTTCCTATACTGCCCTGGCATTTTAGGGGCCCTAAACCGTGAGGAGTAGTCTAGAAAACAAATGCCTCAAAATGACCTGTGATTAGGACGTTGGGCCCCTTAGCGCACCTAGGCTGCAAAAAAGTGTCACACATGTGGTATCGCCGTACTCAGGAGAAGTAGTATAATGTGTTTTGGGGTGTATTTTTACACATACCCATGCTGGGTGGGAGAAATCTCTCTGTAAATGGACAATTTTGTGTGTAAAAAAAATCAAACAATTGTCATTTACAGAGGTATTTCTCCCACCCAGCATGGGTATGTGTAAAAATACACCCCAAAACACATTATACTACATCTCCCGAGTACGGCGATACCACATGATTGGCACTTTTTTGCAACCTAACTGCGCTAAGGGGCCCAAAGTCCAATGAGTACCTTTAGGATTTCACAGGTCATTTTTGTTTCAAGACTACTCCTCACGGTTTAGGGCCCCTAAAATGCCAGGGCAGTATAGGAACCCCACAAATGACCCCATTCTAGAAAGAAGATACCCAAACGTATTCTGTTAGGAGTATGGTGAGTTCATAGAAGATTTTATTTTTTGTCACAAGTTAGCGGAAAATGACACTTTGTGAAAAAAAACAATTAAAATCAATTTCCGCTAACTTGTGACAAAAAATAAAATCTTCTATGAACTCACCGTACTACTAACGGAATACCTTGGGGTGTCTTCTTTCTAAAATGGGGTCATTTGTGGGGTTCCTATACTGTCCTGGCATTTTAGGGGCCCTAAACCGTGAGGAGTAGTCTTGAAACTAAATTTCTCAAAATGACCTGTGAAATCCTAAAGGTACTCATTGGACTTTGGGCCCCTTAGCGCAGTTAGGGTGCAAAAAAGTGCCACACATGTGGTATCGCGGTACTCAGGAGAAGTAGTATAATGTGTTTTGGGGTGTATTTTTACACATACCCATGCTGAGTGGGAGAAAGATCTCTGTAAATGGACAATTGTGTGTAAAAAAAATTTAAAAATTGTCATTTACAGAGATATTTCTCCCACCCAGCATGGGTATGTGTAAAAATACACCCTAAAACACATTATACTACTTCTCCTGAGTATGGCAATACCACATGTGTGGCACTTTTTTGCAGCCTAACTGCGCTAAGGGGCCCAAAGTCCAATGAGCACCTTTAGGCTTTACATGGGTGCTTACAAATTAGCACCCCCCCAAAATGCGAGGACAGTAAACACACCCCACAAATGACCCCATTTTGGAAAGTAGACACGTCAAGGTATTCAGAGAGGGGCATGGTGAGTCCGTGGCAGATTTCATTTTTTTTTTTTGTCGCAAGTTAGAAGAAATGGAAACTTTTTTTTTTTTTTTGTCACAAAGTGTCATTTTCCACTTACTTGTGACAAAAAAATAATATCTTCTATGAACTCACTATGCCTCTCAGTGAATACTTTGGGATGTCTTCTTTCCAAAATGGGGTCATTTGGGGGGTATTTATACTATCCTGGAATTCTAGCCCCTCATGAAACATGACAGGGGGTCAGAAAAGTCATAGATGCTTGAAAATGGGAAAATTCACTTTTTGCACCATAGTTTGTAAACGCTATAACTTTTACCCAAACCAATAAATATACACTGAATGGGTTTTTTTTTATCCAAAACATGTTTGTCCACATTTTTCGCGCTGCATGTATACAGAAATTTTACTTTATTTGAAAAATGTCAGCACAGAAAGTTAAAAAAATCATTTTTTTGCCAAAATTCACGTCTTTTTAGATGAATATAATAAAAAGTAAAAATCGCAGGAGCAATCAAATAGCACCAAAAGAAAGCTTTATTAGTGACAAGAAAAGGAGCCAAAATTCATTTAGGTGGTAGGTTGTATGAGCGAGCAATAAACCGTGAAAGCTGCAGTGGTCTGAATGGAAAAAAAGTGGCCGGTCCTTAAGGGGTAGAAAGCCCTAGGTCCTCAAGTGGTTAAGCCGCTTAGAGTCACTTGCAAACTGGCTGTTGTTGCGAATGCTACGTGTTAGCACTCAGACCTTAGATAGATCCGGTGTGCTTTGATCCGGGAGGAAACCAGGGATTTCACACAAGACTAGGATTTATTATTGTTATTGATATATATATATATTGCTTGACATCCTGTGTTTGACTCTGGCTCTCTTCTGACTTTGCTTTTGCTTTACGATTCTGTTCTTTAGCCCATCTGATCCTGTTGCTAACTCTGCCTGATATATCTCTATCCTCTTGCCTGCCGATTTTGTACTGTATCTTTCTGTCTGTTGCCGATCCGATCTGTTGGACTACTCCACTCACCAGTGAGCCCTAGTCACTGGTGAGGTTCATTACTGATAGTACCCACCAGCTCCTCTGGCGAGGTTCTGCCAAACTAAATCAGTATTACTGTTGCACCAAGCACTACTCCTGTTACACCTTTTGTATTTGTTGTCACGGCAGCTTCTGATATACCAGCATTATAGGTGATACTGCAGATCACCTAATAATTAGAATTCTGCCTCTTGCTGACACAAATCGTTACAAAAATTATGCAAAGTAAGTGCAAATGTATGTGCTAGTCCCTAATCTAAAATTTGAATGCAGATTGGATGCAGGCTACCACAAGTATACTTAGAACATTTTACATAGAGAAGAGAGTGTAGGCAGTGCTTCCAAACACAGAAGGCTGCACCTGAATTGATTTAGCTGCAAAGAAGTGCAGAGCTCCAATGGACTATATTACACAACATGCATTCAAACAGGTACAGCAATGGAGGGCGTTCACTTCAGCAATAATGTGTGCACAAATCATTCCTACTAGACTTCCCCACGGCGGTGACGTGCCCTCTGGTAGCCTGCATCCAATCTGCATTCAAATTTTAGATTAGGGACTAGCACATAAATGTGCACTTAATTTGCATAATTTTGCATCTGATTTGGATTCAAGGCGTGTATTTAGCCCCTGGGGGTCTGTACACGTCCCTGATGGTTTATAAGTCAGTTGCAGCCTGTGAGCGCTGTCATTTTTGTTTGTCTGTCTTGAAGAAATGTGTATTCATTGTATAAGTTGCACCAGGTGAGTTATGCTTTTAATGTTAGGTTAGTGGTTAGGCCTTCCCGGAGGGGGCACGTCACTGCCGTGGGGAAGTCTAGTAGGAATGATTTGTGCACACATTATTGCTGAAGCTAACGCCCTCCATCGCTGTACCTGTTTGAATGCATGTTGTGTAATATAGTTTATTGGAGCTCTGCACTTCTTTGCAGCTAAATCAATTCAGGTGCAGCCTTCTGTATTTGGAAGCGCTGCCTACATTCTCTTCTCTACAGAACCTAAGACTGTTGACGATGCAATCTCACTGACAGTAAAAATAGATCGCCGGGTTCGTTATCAAAGGCAAACTCGAGGTAGAGTCTCGGGCAGATTTGTCCCTATCATCTCTCCTTCTCCGTCTCCTTCTCTTCCTCAGGATGAGCCGATGCAAATTGGACATTCCAAATTGTCAGAGGTAGAGAAAAATCGGAGACGAACAGAGAGGCTCTGCTTATACTGTGCGGAGAAGGGTCATTTGGTATAGAATTGCCCCAAGAAGGCGGAAAACTCTGCCGCCTAGGTGTAGCTAGAGGTACTACCCTAGGCGAGCCTGTGTTACCTCTAAATAAGAATCGTTTACGTCTCCCGTGTTCTATTACCTGGGAAGATCGAGTTTTGTCTACCCAGGCATTTATAGACTCGGGCTCAGCAGCCAATTTTATAGATTATAATTTCGCTATGAGCTTGTTTCTTTGAACAGACAGATTTTTGTTACTGCAGTGGACGACTCTCCACTTCAGGGGAAACAACCTCTGTCCCAGACTCCTGTTTTGTTATGTCAGGTGGGGGTACTTCATAAGGAGCAAATACAATTTTTTATACTCAAAATGGCCACTTCCACAGTGATCCTTGGTATGCCAAGGCTGCATAAGCACTCCCCTCAGATTGATTGGAGTTCCGGGCAGTTATTAAGCTGGTCCTCCTTTTGCCATCATCATTGCATGGAGAAAGTTACTGTTTGCATTACTAAGGTTCAAGTGGAAGGATTGCCCGCACTATATACTAAATTCACTGATGTCTTTTGTCCTAAAGCGGCAGACAAACTTCCTCGCATAGAAGTTTTGACTGTCCCATTGACTTAAGACCAGGTTGTATGCCCCCTAGAGGTCATTTATATAACCTTTCTGGTCCTGAAAAACTTGATATGCAGGATTACATTAAGGAAAACTTGGCCAAGGGGTTCATCTGTCCTTCAAAGTCTCCGGCCGGAGCAGGATTCTTTTTTGTACAAAAAAAGGATGGTGGGCTTCGGCCATGTATTGATTACAGAGAATTAAACAAGATTACCATAAAAAATAGTTACCCACTCCCTTTAATCGATGACTTGTTTTCCCAGGTTACTGATGCATGTATCTTCTCTAAACTTGACCTAAGAGGGGCATAAACCTGGTACGCATAAGGGAGGGTGACGAATGGAAGATGGCGCTCAATACGCCCGATGGGCACTACGAGTATCTAGTTATGCCCTTTGGGTTGTGTAACGCTCCCGCCGTCTTCCAGGAGTTGATCAATGAGGTCTTCAGAGAAGTCCTTGGGCGGTTCGTCCTAGTATACCTGGACAACATACTTATTTTCTCACCTAACTTGGCTGAACACAGGGAGCATGTAAAGTTTGTTTTAAGAAAACTTAGGCAGAACTCTTTATATGCAAAACTAGAGAAATGCCTCTTTGAAGTGTCTGAGGTTCCCTTTTTGGGATATATCATTTCTGCCGCCGGACTCTCCATGGACCCAAAACAAGTATCAGCTGTGCTGGAGTGGCCACAGCCTTTCAGGCTGAAGGCACTCCAGAGGTTCCTTGGCTTTGCCAATTACTATAGAAAATTTATCAAGGGATTTTCTTCCGTGGTGTCACCTCTCACGGAACTTAACAAGAAGGGGGCAAACAGCTGAAGCACATTCTGCCTTTTTATCATTGAAAAAATTGTTCTGCTCCGCTCCCATTTTGCGGCATGTTGATGTCACTTACCCTTTATAGTAGAGGTGGATGCATCAGAGATTGGGGTTGGGGCTGTACTGTCTCAACACTCCGGTCTTCAGGGCAGACTGCATCCCTGTGTATTTTTCTCTCCCACCGAGAGAAATTATGATATTGGAAACCGAGAGTTGTTAGCTATCAAACTTGCGTTTGAGGAATGGCGTCATTGGCTTGAAGGGGCAGAACATACGATTACGGTCTATACTAACCACAAGAATTTGGAATATATTGAGGGGGCCAAGAGACTTAGCCCCCGACAGGCTCACTGGTCTTTATTTTTCTCGAGATTCAGATTCATTATTACCTACAAGCCAGGAAGTAAAAACATCAAGGCAGATGCCCTGTCTAGATGTTTTGAGCCTGAGACAGTACAGCCATCAACCCCTGAGAACATCCTGCCCGAGAAAGTTGTCTTAGCAGTCACCGAGACATGGGAGGATTGGTTGTCTACTTTGGGTCCCTACCAACAGGACATTCCCCAGGGGAAACCGGATGGGGTTCTATTTGTGCCTCTTCATTATCGCTTGCAACTTTTATAATTGTTCCATGCACATAAAAATACAGGGCAGGATTTGCTTGCTAGATGCGTCTGGTGGCCGTCCCTGGTCTCGGATTGTAAGGAGTTCGTCAGAGATTGTTCAGTCTGTGCCAGAAATAAACCATCCAGACAGGCTCTGGTGGGCACGCTCCAGTCATTGTTGGTGCCTGAGCAACCATGGACCCATCTGTCCATGGACTTTGTGGGCGAACTTCCTAGGTCTGAGGGTAAAACTGTCATCTGGGTGGTAGTTGACAGGTTCAGCAAAATGGCTCATTTTATTCCACTGGACGGACTCCCCTCAGCCCAAGAACTGACAGATCTCTTCATCCAACATATTTTTCGGTTGTATGGGATACCAGAAAATGTGGTGTCAGATAGGGGAGTCCAATTCGTGTCCAAATTCTGGAGAGCTTTTTGTCATCATCTGGGAATGAACCTGTCATTCTCGTCCAGCTATCATCCACAGACCAATGGACAAACCGAAAGGGTCAATCAATCACTAGAACAATTCCTTAGGTGCTATGTAGCTGATGCTCAGTTGGAATGGGCGAAATTCCTGCCGTATGCAGAATTCGCACATAACAATCTTAAGAGTACCTCATCTGGCTTCTCTACTTTTCAGGTGGTCTCAGGGAGATCTCCTAAATTCTCCCCGTTACCAGTGGTGTCCTCTCGGGATCGGTTGAAAAGGGCGCCCGAGCTGCCTGTATGAAAAGGGCGCCGCCATAGACATCAATGTTATTTCTGGAAATATGGGCTACAAGGTGTAGAAAAGGGCGCCCGAGTTTTGATATAGGCTACAAGCAGGCTCCCCTTTGTAGCCCATATTTTTTCGGCTACAAGGTTTTCGGCTACAAGCGGGCTCCCCTTTGTAGCCCATATTTTTTTCGGCTACAGTAAGGTGCCCCTCTGTAGCCCATATTATTGACTTTTTTTTGTAGCCAAAGTTTTTATATGGGCTACAAGCACTGTAAGCCGAATTATTTCATTCCCCCACTATCCATGGCGGCCTGGAGGGGGAATAGTAATTAACACATCCCGGAGTTTTTTTGTAGCCGAAGTTTGTATATGGGCTACAAGCGCTGGAAGCCGAATTATTTCATTCCCCCACTATCCATGGCGGCCTGGAGGGGGAATAGTAATTAACACATCCCTGAGTTTTTTTGTAGCCGAAGTTTTTATATGGGCTACACCAGGCGCCTTTTTTTTTGTAGCCGAAGTGTTTATATGGGCTACACCAAGCGTCTTTTTTGTAGCCGAAGTTTATATGGGCTACACCAGGCGCCTTTTTTGTAGCCGAAGTTTATATGGGCTACACCAGGCGCCTTTTTTGTAGCCGAAGTTGGTATATATATGGGCTCCACCAGGCGCCCTTTTTTACCGGCGCCCTTTTCATGTAGACCCGTCCTCTCCTCTTCCTGAGATGGAAGATTTGCACTAATCACTTAGGGAGATCTGGACTATGGTAAAAGAAATCTGGAAAAGGCCTTTTTCACCCAGAAGAGGCAGGCAGATAAAAAATGATCTGCAGAATGGGAATTTGTACCTGGGGACATGGTGTGGGTTTCAACCCGGCATTTGGCCCTGAAGCAACCTTCGGCTAAGGTGGGCCCCAGATTTATAGGCCCATACCCCGTGTCCAAAAAGATCAATGATGTCACTTATGGCATTGCGCTGCCATCTTGTATGAGAGGTATAAAATCTTTTCATGTGTCTTTATTGAAACCGGCTGTGCATGTGGATTCCTCCCGAAGTGGTGATTGATGGTGAACCTGAGTACGAGATTGAACTAATTTTGGATTCACGCTGGGTGCGCAATTCGCTTCAGTATTTGGTTCATTGGAAGGGGTATGGGCCTTGGGAGAGGTCTTGGGTGCCGGATCGTCGCATGCACACTGAGGAGCTGAAACAGGAGTTTCATAATTTACACCCTGAAAAACCATGCGGGTCATGTCCGGAGTCCACGACTCAAGGGGGGTAGGGTACTGTAATAAATAATGAGGCAGCTGCGGCGGACCACGCTGCCGTTGCAGCTGCCTCTGCCTCCCTGCCTGACGGTGCTCCCACACCTCGGGCGTCTTGCACGTCTCTTCCGCACACGGTGTCACATTGATGCGTGCGCGGAGGCGTATCAGCTGACCTGCGGTTCAGCTGACGCCACGCTATGTGCCCGCCACTGCTGATTGGCCGGGCGCAGGGGGGCGTGCCTCGGGGTCTCCTCGGGCTCTTAAGGCCGGAAGGATCATTTGCAACTTATCTGCTGTTGCGATCACTTCGTGTTAGCGCTCAGACCTTAGATAGATCCGGTGTGCTTTGATCTGGGAGGAAACCGGGGATTTCACACTGTGATAGGATTTGTTTTGATAGCTTTAATCATATCATTATACTGTATATATCGGTGTATGACTCTGGCTCGTCCTGACTACTCTTCTGTTCAGTGATTCTGTACCTCTGTCCATCTGATCCTTGTTGCCGACTCTGCCTGTTTTACCTTCTTGCCTTCTGCCTTCGGATTTTGTACCGTATCTGTCTGTCTGTTGCCAACTCGATCTGTCTGACCACTCTACTCACCAGTGGGCCCTCTCCACTGGTAAGGTTCCTCGCTGCGTCCCTTCAGCCAATCTCTCGTGCCTTGTGAGATTATCACTGAGGACCTAGCAGGAAATTACTGTTTGCACCAAACACTCTCACTGTGCAATACAGTTGTCTCTGATATCACGTCATATATTGCTATATCCAGGGTCGGATTTAGAGCTTAGGAGCCTATAGACACATAAGTTCTTGCGCCCTAAGCTCCGCCCCTCAGCACAGGCCACACCTCCAAGGCACCCCCCTTTTAGCTATGGGGAAAAAATGCAAGGTAATGCATAAGTGCCCATTGAAATGGCGGTATTATCGGGAAATTTGAGAGCCTGTGGAGCCCGATAAATAGTGGCGGGGGGGGGGGGGGGGATAAATAGTGGGGGGAGGGGGGTTGGTGGCTGGTAGGTTGTGTGAAGGAAGACTGTTAGGGTTAGCATCAAATAGGTTGTTTGGGGGAAGGGGGCTGTTAAGGTTAAATCTCTGGAGGGGGTGGGGGGGTTGTGTTCAGAGTAGAGTTAGGTTGAGCTATAGTAAAATAATGGTATTTAACCAATATTTACCCTCCTTCTTTACATTTTAAGAGTAAACTATTGGTAAATTTACCAATATTCTACTATTAGCTTTCCTGGGTGCCCAAATTTCCAGACACCCTTTTATTACTTATGCCACTCACACATACACAAAGGTCGCACCCACAGATCTCTCTCGTTCTCACAAACACACAGATCGCAGACACACACACACACTGATCACACGGACACTGATCACACACACACACACAGATCACACGGATCACACAGGCACACGGATCACACAGACAGGCACACGGATCACAGAGACAGGCACACGGATCACACAGGCAAACGGATCACACAGACAGGCACACGGATCACACAGACACACGGATCACACAGACACACTGATCACACAGACGCACTGATCACACAGACGCACTGATCCCACAGACAGACGCACTGATCACGCACACACACACACACACACACACACACACACAGACGCACTGATCACACACACAGACGCACGGATGACACAGACGCATGGATGACACCCTTTTATTACTTATGCCACTTACACATACACAAAGGTCGCACCCACAGATCTCTCTCGTTCTCACAAACGCACAGATCGCAGACACACACACACACACACACACTGATCACACGGACACTGATCTCACACACACACACACACACACACACACACACACACACAGATCTCACGGATCACACAGGCAAACGGATCACACAGACAGGCACACGGATCACACAGACAGGCACACTGATTACACAGGCAAACACACTGATCACACAGGCAAACACACTGATCACACAGGCAAACGGATCACACAGACACACTGATCACACAGACAGACGCACTGATCACACAGACAGACGCACTGATCACACAGACAGACGCACTGATCACTAGAGATGTTGCGAACTGTTCGCTCGGCGAACATCTCTGGGGCTTTTACTACTTCCGGGTCGCTCTGACCCGGAGTAGTACGCCTGCGCTGCCCGGCGAAGCGCGTCCTAGATCGCGCTCCTGTTGCCGGGCACTCTCTGCGCATGTGCGTGACGTCGTTCATGACGTCACGCACATGCGCAGAGAGTGCCCGGCAACAGGAGCGCGATCTAGGACGCGCTTCGCCGGGCAGCGCAGGCGTACTACTCCGGGTCAGAGCGACCCGGAAGTAGTAAATGCCCCATGTATTCAGAGATGTTCGCCGGCGAACGGTTCGGGAACCATTCGCTACATCTCTACTGATCACACAGACAGACGCACTGATCACGCACACACAGATGCACTGATCACACACACAGACGCACTGATCACACACACAGACGCACTGATAACACACACAGACGCACTGATCACACACACAGACGCACGGATGACACAGATGCACGGATGACACAGACGCACGGATGACACAGACACCTCACACATAGGTCACAGACACACACACACACACACACACTCCCCCCATCCCCACACAAAACAAAACCCTCACTTCCCCTCCCCCATTAAAACAGCTAGCTAACTTTCTCTGCAGCTTTGAAGTTCCCTTACCATGTGACACTTTTTGTCAGGCTAGAGCGAAGCAGGAGGAATCCATCTCGGGAGAAGGCAGCAGGAGCTAAAGCTGCTCTGCTCTCTCAGCAACCTCTCGACCCCTAAACTGAGTGTGCCCCGGTCTGACCCCTTCTCCCTGACAGTCACAGGAGATGGATGGATGAAGAGGGAGAAGAGGGATGGGAGCGGACAGACAACGGTGACATCAGTCAGGAGAGTGAAAACCTACAAACCACGTTGCACATTATTGACACTAAACTCCTCGCCTTAGCCTGTCACACACACATGCTGGCTGGTGGCTGCTGAACAGGACGAGAGAGGGGGGCGGAGCTTTTTCCCTACCTTCGCTGTACTTCTCTCTCTCCCTCTTGTTCACTCCGGGCACAGGCAGGCTTAATTCACTGGCAGGTAAGCGATGCCTGCCAGGCGCCCACATGGTTTTTCCCATCCTAGCGGCAGCAGAGCGATGCCTATGCACGCAGCTGCTCTAGGCTTGTTGTAATTGCAGCGCTGCGTGCAGGCCAGGCAGGAATACGGTGGTGGGCGGAGAGAGCTGTGCTTGCAAGAGCCGCCCTCAGCCTGTCTTTCGGTCACTGTGTGTGGAGACTCGGAGAGTGAGGCGGCTGCATTATTATGATGAAAGTGGGCGGGACGAGCGGCGCGGTCATGGAGGATCGCACTTTAAGGTTTTTAAACTTGAAAGGGGCAATTAAAACCCCGCCCTTGCCCAATCAGACGCCTGTAGGCACGTGCCTAGTGTGTCTTATGGTAAATCCGGCCCTGGCTATATCTATATTGTTGATGATTCTGCAGATCATCCATAATCAGATATAGTATCTGTATTATTGGTGATACTGCAGATTACCTATTAATCAGAAATCTGTTTCTTGCTGACACAAATCGTTACAGCTTCCTCTTCATCACTCTCGCATAGAGCATCTCCTTGTGTAAATTGCGCCGAATGGTTGAACGATGTACAGTGACTCCATCTGCAGCAAGATGATGTTGTAGGTCTTTGGTGCTGGTCTGTGAGTTGACTCTGACTGTTCTCACCATTCGTTGCTTCTGTTAATCCGAGATTTTTCTTGGTCTGCCACTTCGACCCTTAAAGGAATACTGTAGGGGGGTCAGGGAAAAATGAGTTGAACTTACCCGGGGCTTCTAATGGTCCCCCACAGACATCCTGTGCCTGTGCAGCCACTCACTTATGCTCTGGCCCCGCCTCCGGTTCACTTCTGGAATTTCAGACTTTAAAGTCTGAAAACCACTGCGCCTGTGTTGCCATGTCCTCGCTCCCACTGATGTCACCAGGAGCATACTTATGCAGGCCCAGTATGGTCTTGTGCCTGTGCAGTACACTCCTGGTGCCGTTAGCGGGAGGAGGACACGGCAATGCAGGCGCAGTGGTTTTCAGACTTTAAAGTCTTAAATTCCAGAAGTGAACCGGAGGCGGAGCCAGAGTATCGATGAGTGGCTGTGCGGGCACAGGATGTCTGCGGGGGACCATTAGAAGCCCCGGGTAAGTTCAACTCATTTTCCCCCGACCCCCCCTACAGTATTCCTTTCAACTTGAACTGAGCCTGTGGTCTTTCATTTCCTCAATATGTTCCTAACTGTGGAAACAGACAGCTGAAATCTCTAAGTCAGCTTTCTGTATCCTTCCCCTAAACCATGATGGTGAACAATCTTTGTCTTCAGGGCATTTAAGAGTTGTTTTGAGATCCCCATGTTGCTACTCTTCAGAGAAAATTAAAAGAGGAGAGAAACTTACAATTGACCCCCGTAAATACTCTTTCTCATAATTTGATTCACCTATGTATGTGGCTTAAGGGTAACTGAGCTTACCAAGCCAATTTGAGTTCCAATAATTAGTTCTAAAGGTTTTGTAATCAATAAAATAAAGTGCCCAAATTTATGCTCCTGCCTAATTTTATTTAAACAATTATTGCACACTTTCTGTAAATCCAATAAACTTCATTTCACTTCTCAATTATCATTGTGTGTGTCTCCTAATGAATATACTTCACTGACATTTTTTATCGTAACAACCAATGATTTATACAGGAAAGATTAACAAGGTTGCCCAAACTTCCGCATCCCACTGTATCATCATGTAGCCAAACTTTGACCCCTTACTTCACAGTCATCAGACACGTGGCAGCCAATCAGCTAGCACCCCCTATTGGACCCCCACCCCCTATCAAAAAAGCAGTTGCAGCGGCCATACTGGATTCATTCTCTGTTGGCTGCTGACTGTTAGTGAGAGCAGGGTCAGACTTGCTCAGATAGGTAGGGAAAGCATGTGTTCTTAGCTAGCTAGGCCTGTGTTCTTGTTCCTCACTTGCTGTGAAAGCACCCCAAACAGCCCTTTTGAGGGTACCACATCGGTCTCTTGTGTTTTTTTTTTGTTTGTGTGACACTCCACAGCCCACTGAGACCCAGAGCTGTGTGCACACTACTGCTATTGTTGTTGCCTCATTAAAGCGGAATATAACCCTGCATTTCAACTTTGCTCTAAAACATTATTTACAGTATATTATATGCAACCAGCATTTTTTTTTTTACTAGACCAGCATTGGAAGGGTTACACAGGGCTTTAAAGTCCCTGGAGATTTTTGCAGACGCATCCGAACTTGAGTTAGATACTTTTTGTTTACACAAATGTATCTAAGTGTTTATTGTGACTCATCTCTCTCACTGAGAAGGAGTTGGAGGACAGCCAAAGAGTGTGTAACATTTCTAAATATATACATATAACTAAATAGAATATAACTATCTGAACCAGTGGTGCTCACCGCCAGGTCGTGATCACGCTTGCGCGTGGATTCACGACCATTTTGACGCATTCCGCCTCGGACACGAAAATCCGTGAATAGATTTTCAACCACGAAAATCTACTTCGGCTTCGCGTGAATGCGAACAGAAATCCGCATTCACGCTCGTGAAACCCGGCGCTGAAGTCATGGTTTGCGGAAATGCGTCAAACTATGCGGAAGTGACACATTGCAGGCCAATCAGAGTGCCCCAGCCAGGCCCTAGCAACCAATCACAGGAGGGGAGCTATGCCCTCCCCTCCTGAATATAAAGCGGCGGCCATGATGGAAAAGCTCATTCCTTGCTAGACTGTGGTGCTGAGAGGATTATCTCCAGGCCATTGTTGTTTGAGCAAGTGCATTTATTGTGTTAAAAACAAAGCGTTTTTTTTGCTAACACTGCTCTTATACTGTACACAGTTAGCTAGTCAGTGAGTGATTGCTGTAGTTAGTTGTAGTCAGTGTAGTGTAGTGGGAGTGTGGGAGTCTAGTGATTATTTAACTGTGTGTAGTGCAGGCAGGTTCAGTGCTGCAGTGTAGTCAGTGTAGTGGGAGTGGGGATTATCTGTGTGTAGTGCAGGCAGGCAGGTTAGTGCAACTGCAGTGTTCACTTGTATATTCCAGTGACAGTTATACACTTGTACTATTTGCAGGCAGCCAGTCACACCGCCGGCGCCGCCACTCTCTGCCAGCGCTGTTCATTCATTCTGTCAGTGACCTTGTGCTGTGCCCAGTGCCCACTGCTCGCTCGCTGGCATATGAGCATCTCATTACACAGTGTGACATCCTTGTGTGCCCACTGCATCCTTCAGTGACCTAGTTGTATATCCAGTGCCCACTGCTGTGCCCGCTGCATCCTTCAGTGACCTTGTACTGTGCCCACTGCATCCTTCAGTGACCTAGTTGTATATCCAGTGCCCACTGCTGTGCCCACTGCATCCTTCAGTGACCTTGTGCTGTGCCCACTGCATCCTTCAGTGACCTAGTTGTATATCCAGTGCCCACTGCTGTGCCCACTGCATCCTTCAGTGACCTTGTACTGTGCCCACTGCATCCTTCAGTGACCTAGTTGTATATCCAGTGCCCAATGCTGTGCCCACTGCATCCTTCAGTGACCTTGTGCTGTGCCCACTGCATCCTTCAGTGACCTAGTTGTATATCCAGTGCCCACTGCTGTGCCCACTGCATCCTTCAGTGACCTTGTACTGTGCCCACTGCATCCTTCAGTGACCTTGTACTGTGCCCACTGCATCCTTCAGTGACCTAGTTGTATATCCAGTGCCCACTGCTGTGCCCACTGCATCCTTCAGTGACCTTGTGCTGTGCCCACTGCATCCTTCAGTGACCTAGTTGTATATCCAGTGCCCACTGCTGTGCCCACTGCATCCTTCGTGACCTTGTGCTGTGCCCACTGCATCCTTCAGTGACCTAGTTATATATCCAGTGCCCACTGCTGTGCCCACTGCATCCTTCAGTGACCTTGTACTGTGCCCACTGCATCCTTCAGTGACCTTGTACTGTGCCCACTGCATCCTTCAGTGACTTTGTACTGTGCCCACTGCATCCAGTGATTCATTACTAGCAACATGTCTGGCAGGGTTTCGCGGGGTGAGAGGAAAGGGAGTTCAATTGCCTCAGCCACTTCTGGGACTGCTCCACGTCCAGGGAGAGGACGCCCAGCTGTACGTGGTCGTGATGCAGCAGAAAGGGGGGCAGCAAAGTCTGGGCCGAGTCAGCGGATGCCATTGTCCAAATATTTTAAAGTTTCTGGTCCCCGCGTGGTGGTTGAGCAAATGGAACCTGACGTACTCATGGACATCATGACTTCCTCCCAGACCTCTACTGTGAGCACCACTCCAAGCAGCAGCAGCCAACGTCCCACGCTTGTTGCGACATCCACCCCAGCACCCACTGGTCAGCAGCCCTCCCAGGATGACAGCGTTCTGTCCCTCAGTCCGGCTTCTGGGAACCTGCTGATGCAAGAAGCTCAGGACTTACTGGGGACTGATGTGGCAGAGATTGAGATCGGGCCACAATCACAAGCGTTGTTGAGTTCTGGTGATGAAGAAGAGGGGTCTGTGTCTGGGGATGTAGGGACAGAAGAGGAGGCGGTGGAGTCAGAGGAAGAGCTGGATTATGAAGATGCTGCTGATGATGACGACGTTGTGGACCCCAACTATGTGCAGCCTGCTGAGTCCGTGGAAGAATGGTCAGAGGCAGAGCAGGATGACGAGTCACCTCGGCCTAGGCAAGGATATCGCCATATGTCAGGCAGGGGCAGGGGCATCGGCAGCAGTGGGCGTGGAGGAAGTAGACAGGACACTGCTTCAGCCGGCACCACCACCATGCAACCCCCGGCAACTACTACCACACATTGTTCCACTGCACCCTCTGCTAGTGGGGGCCGCAGTAAATTAAAGTCACCAGTGTGGGATTGCTTTGAGGAATGTACTGATGACAAAAGGTATGCGGTGTGCAGGTTATGCAGCAAAAGATTGAGCTGTGGGAAAAGTCTGAGCAAGATGGGTACCTCATCCCTCCAGGGCCACCTGAGAAGCCGCCACTGCCGCGAGTATGCGGAGTTTAAGAGGAAGCAGGCACTGCTGGTAGGGGTTCCTGAGAGCAGAAGGCCCACCAGCGCAGCAGCATCATCCCTCCCTCAGGGTCGTGAATCCCCCACAGCAGCAGCAGTAGTAGCACGCAAGCGCTCTTCCACCTCGGCTACTCAGGACACAGACATTGAGGCTGGCAGCCAGTGTTCGTCTCTCTCCTCTGTCTCCCCTGCATCCCAGCGTCGTCAGACCCTGCTGAGCGACACCTTTCAGGGTCTGACCAAGCCACATGCGGATCCGCAAACTAAATGGCTTGCTGGCCCGGGCCATGGCATCACAGCTGCTTCCCTACTCCCTGGTGCAGGAGGGGAGCGCCATGCGGACGCTGCTCCAATTTGGCATCCCCGAGTGGCAAGTCCCCAGTCGCCACTATTTCAGCAGGAGCGCGATCCCAGCACTCCACAAGTTTGCAGTGGAAAACGTGGCCCGTTCCCTGGACTACTCTGTGGGCAAGCGGGTCCACGTGACCATGGACTCGTGGAGTAGCAGATTTGGGACAGGTCACTACCTGTCCTTTACGGCCCACTGGGTGACACTGATGGAAGGGAGGGAGGACAAGAGCGCATCAGCCCAGCTAGTGGTGCCACCACGCGGGATCAGGGGGGATGCAGAAGGGTCCTGTCACGACACTCCCTCTGCACCCGGAAAGCAAGCCCGCCTCGGCAGCAGCAGCGCCAAGCCTCGGCACTGCCAAGCCCTTTTAAAATTGGTGACCCTGGGGAAGGAGAGGCTTACGGCCACCAACGTCCTGGCCGCCCTCAGGAAGCAGGAGCGGAGGTGGCTGACCCCCAGAGGCCTGGAAGTGGGGTATGTGGCAGCCGATAACTGGGCCAACCTGGTGGCAGCAGTGCAGCAGGGAAACCTCCAGCACATCCCCTGCTTGGCCCACGTGCTCAATCTTGTGGTGCAGCGCTTCTTGCGCACCTACCAGGGGATGAGCGAGCTGCTGCAGGATGCCTGGGCGGTGGTACGCTTTTTCCGCCTGTCAGCCACTGCCTCTGCACTCTTGTCCACCTTACAGCAGCAGTATGGAAGGCCACAACACCGGATGATCATCGACATGCCAGTTCGCTGGAATTCGACTCTGGCCATGTTGGAGCGGCTGTGTCAGCACAGGCTGGCTCTTAGGGCCTACATGCTAGACCCAAGTGTCCCCAGCAACCAGCAAGTCCCCATGATTACTGCCACTCAGTGGACACTGATGCAGCAAGTATGCCTTGTGCTGAGTCCCTTCCTGGAGGCAACCAAGATGGTCAGTGAGGAGCGGGCCTCTGTGTGCCAGTGGGTGCCCTTGGTTTGTCTACTGGAGCAGGCAATGGACAATTTAATTGAGCGTGGGGATGAAGCCCTGAGGCAGTTGGAAGAACAGGAGCAGATGGCAGCACAGTCCAGCTCAGAGGAGGGCTCACAGCAGGTAGTGGAAGAGTTGGAGGTCCCTAACCTGAATGAGGAGGAGGAGGAGGAGCAGAGTGCAGCAGGCATTGTACGTGGATGGCGGTTTGAGGAGGACAACGACATGGCACAGGAAGAGGACAGGCATGCGTTATGGGACAGTGGCGAGGACGAGGAAGATCTTGCTGGCAGGGCCCACTTGTTTCCCATGGCTGTGCACATGTTGCGCTGCCTTCGCAGGGACCCCCGGGTGATCCAGATGCGTTCAAGGGAGGACATCTGGATTACCTTGATGCTTGATCCCCGTCTGAAGGGGAAGCTGGGAGACTTAATGATGCCATCCACCACCGAGCAACACACAAGGGAGTTGAAGGAGGCCCTTGTGCGCAGACTACTGGAAGCATTCCCCCAGCCTTCCACCCCCACTGTAACTGCTCTGCCAAGCCAGCAAGAGGTGCCTGCCATTGCCACTAGCAGCACAACAACAACCACCAGCAGCAGCAGCAGCAACTGGCGCCCCGGAGACCTGAAGAGCGTAAGCAAGGGCCTGTATGCAGTGCAGCAGCCCAGAACAGAGGTGCCCGCCACAGCATCCACCACCAACCAGCACAAGCAACGACTGACCACCATGGTGTCTGACTATATGGGGTCATCCAGCGGGCTCAATGACACCGACAGCCCCGTGGACCCCTTGGAGTACTGGGTCAAGAGACTGGACATCTGGAGCGAGCTTTCCCAGTACGCCCTGGAACTCCTATCCTGCCCTCCTTCCAGTGTCCTCTCAGAGAGATGCTTTAGTGCGGCCGGTGGCGTGGTCACAGAGAAGCGCTCTCGGCTCTCCCACGCCTCTGTGGACAAACTCACCTTCCTGAAAATCAACCAGGCTTGGGTGGAAGGTGAGTTCCTGGCCCCTATTGTCGGACACAGGGGGACATGAAGTGGCTGCTGCATGTGCTGTTGTTAACTATGCCTGCCTTTATAAAGACAGTTACTACCTGCCTAGTGCCTACCTAGGTTAATTTTTTGGTGTTATGGTACTACTACCAGTAAGTTGCCATGGTCCTCCTTCTGAGCTGCTGAACTGACCGCCCGCTTTGTCCTCCTGACTCAGTCGCTACTACACTCTGCGTTCACACTGCCCGGGTCACTGGGTGCATTTAATTTTTTGGCCAGCACTATGACGCTGTGCTGCTACTACTAGCACCAGTATGTTGCCATGGTCCTTCTGTGCTGCTGCTGCTGCTGCTGAACTGAACGCCCGCTTTGTCCTCCTCCTCCTCCTGACTCAGTCGCTACCACGGTACTACCAATGTACTCTGTCTGCGTTATCACTGCCTGGGTCACCGGGTGCATTTAATTTTCTGGCCAGCACTATGACGCTGTGCTGCTACTGCTACTACTACCACCAGTATTTTGGCATGGTCCTTCTGTGCTGCTGCTGCTGAACTGACCGCCCGCATTGTCCTCCTCCTCCTGACTCAGTCGCTTCCCGCTGCTGCACTCTGCGTTCACACTGCCCGGGTCACCGGGTGCATTTAATTTTTTGGCCAGCACTATGACGCTGTGCCGCTACTACTAGCACCAGTATGTTGCCATGGTCCTTCTGTGCTGCTGCTGCTGCTGCTGAACTGAACGCCCGCTTTGTCCTCCTCCTCCTGACTCAGTCGCTACCACGGTACTACCAATGTACTCTGTCTGCGTTCACACTGCCCGGGTCACCGGGTGCATTTAATTTTTTGGCCAGCACTATGACGCTGTGCTGCTACTACTACTACCAGTATGTTGCCGTGGTCCTTCTGTGCTGCTGAACTGACCGCTCGCATAGTCCTTCTCCTGACTCAGTCGCTACCACCACTGCACTCTGTGTTCACACTGCCCGTGTCCACTGACAACTCTGCTGCGATGTCATTGCTAATTGCTGCAAAAAAAAACCAAAAAAAATTACAAAAACCTCTCAGGGACCTTTTTGGCGTCAGCCACTCATCCTCCTCCAGCGGTACCTTCGCCGCCAAGTGCCATTGGAACTCGCCTTCACCTCTTTGACTGCTTAACGCGTATATCCCTTTTTAAAACCACTTATTACCAATTAATAGCCCCATTTAAAGTGTTGATTTCACTTTAAAATCCATTTTCTCTAGAAAAAAAAATGTTTGGGAATTTTTTATGTTGAAGTTATGTTGCCCCTTATCACCTCGATAATCCATGCAATTTGGGGGATTGTAGCATGTATGGGGGCTTTGTTATTAACGTTAAAAGAAAATCCGCCTCCGGGCGGGAATCCACGCGTGATTACGCCATTCACGGCAGAAAATCCGCGCGGTTGCGTGGACGCGAACGAAAATCCGCATGCGGCGGGGCCGAATGCGGATTTTTTTTTGCAACCACGCGGATTTCCGAATTCGTGGATGAGGCACATCCGAGCATCCCTAATCTGAACGTCTGCACGGAACTTAACCACTTCACCACTGAGGGGTTTTACCCCCTGACCACCAGAGCAATTTTCACCTTTCAGCACTCCGTCCATTCATTCGTCTATAACTTTATTATTACTTATCGCAATGAAATGAACTATATCTTGTTTTTTCCACCACCAATTAGGCTTTCTTTAGGTGGGACATTATGCCAAGAATTATTTTATTCTAAATGTGTTTTAATGGGGAAAATAGGAAAAAATGTGGGAAAAAATTATTATTTTCAGTTTTCGGCCATTATAGTTTTTAAATAATGCATGCTACTGTAATTAAAACCCATGAAATTTATTTGCCCATTATTCCCGATTATAAAACCGTTTAAATTATGTCCCTATCACAATGTTTGGCCCCAATATTTTATTTGGAAATAAAGGTGCATTTTTTTCAGTTTTGCATCCATCCCTAATTACAAGCCCGTAGTTTATAAAGTAACAGTGTTATACCCTCTTGACATAAATATTTAAAAAGTTCAGTCCCTAAGGTAACTATTTATGTTTTTTTTTTTATTGTATATTTTTTTTTTTTTTTAAATTACAAAAAAAAAAAAAAAATTGGGGAGTGTGGGAGGTAATGAGTTAATTTATTATGTAAAACAATTTATTTGTATGTGTAAAATGCATTAGGGTGCAGTTTACTATTTGGACACAAGATGGCCACAGTGAGTATGTTTACATGCGACCTGTAAGCGACCGGAAGGACGCTTACAGGAAGCAGTAGGAGGCTGGGAGACTCACAATGATCGCGCTGTTTCTGAAAGAAGCAGCAGATCATTGCGGGGGCTTAGATCAACGAACGGGAATGGATTTTCCCGTTCATTGATCTCCGGGCAAGCGGGCAGCGACGTGCACGAGCGGCAGGTGCGCGCGCACGAGCGGCGGTAGCGCAGACAGCGGCGGGAGCGCGGAAGGTACGGATTTCTCCGTCCCTGGTTTTTTAGGAGGGAAAAAAGGGACGGAGAAATTCGTACCGCCGGGGGTAAAGTGGTTAAAACCTCTGTGTTTCACCCTTCCAATGCTGGTCTAGTAAAAAAAAAATGCTTTTTGCATATAATATGCTGTAAATAATGTTTTAGAGCAAAGTTGAAATGCAGGGTTATATTCCGCTTTAAGTTGCACGCACAGAGGCACTCTAGTGCATTATTATTTCACTGCATTCTGAGTACTATTGCATTTCTCTGTGTGTGACACTCCACAGCCCACTGACACCCAGAGCTGTGCATAATGTGATTTCTGCCCTTTAGGTATTAAAACCCAGTTTTGCATCAACTCCGTAATTTTTGGTGGGACTTTTGACATGGATCCCCCTCTGGCATGCCACAGTCCAGGTGTTAGTCCCCTTTAAACAACCTTTCCATCACTTTTATGGCCAGAAACAGTCTTTGTAGGTTTTAAAATTTGCCTGCCCATTGAAGTCTATGGCAGTTTGCATGTTCGCTAACATTTGCGGAAGTTCACATTCGCGGTTCACGAACGGAAAATTCTATGTTCCCGACATCTTTACTTGCGGGTAACAGTCTGCTGTGTGCTCAAAAAGCTATGTGATTATGTAAATGGTTATCATTTTAAAGGACATCCAAGGTATCCCACAGTTTTATTTTATATCTAAGTCTAGTTTTTAAGTTTTTACTGTTTCACTGTCTCTACTCAATGACACTTTTTCATTGAAGTATGTCAGAGCTCAAATCTATGAATTATTGATCCTTTTTATCTCTTTGTTGCTCTCAGAAGCCATTTAACAGGAAAGTGTTTTATGGCTATACTTACTTATCAGTGAGGGTTATGTTCTAGTTTGACCCTGTCCGACCTGGTCCTCGACCTGGACAGAAACTGTCACTTGCATACCTGATGTTTAACTTTTTTAGGCAGAGAAAGAAAAGAAGGAGCACAGCCTAGTTATTTTGTGGTTGGAAATGTACATACACATCATGTCACATGTTATTTTGGTTGTCCTGGAATTTGGGGTGTTTTATGGCTGTGGCCTATGTCATGTGATTTTTATTTTTTTTTAACAAAGTGAAGAAAACTGAAAAAAATAACATTTTTCAAGTTATGGTCCAATTTCAACAAAACCGCAAAAGTGCAAATGTTTCAAAATATGTACATCTGAGTAAGTTTGCATCTCTAGTTTACAGAATGGCGCTATTTATGGCTTTTCTTAAATTTTCAGATGATCCAGGGGCTTTGCTAGGAAAGAATTACTCTCTTACTTTTAGTGCAAAAAATGGCCTCGAAAAGCCATCGGTGCTACTTGTGGTTAACAGTCTGCAGTGTGCCTAAAAAGCTATCTGATTATGTATACAGAGTATTATTCTAACAGTGAAAGCAAGAGAATAGAAGCTGAGGCCTATGTCATGTGATTTTATTTTTAGTAACAAAGTGAAAAAAACTGTAAAAAAAAAAAAAAAAAGAATTCAAACTTAATTTCAGCAAAACTGCATAGGTCCAAATGTTACAAAATATGTATATTTGAGTACCTCTGAGTCTCTAGTTTTCAGAATGGGGACATTTATGGCATTTCCTGAATAGGACAAACAGGCAAATGAAATGTGTGGGTTTTATCTACAATAGTACTGTTAACTTTATTCTATAATGGATGAAAATGGAGAAAGTGTATTTTTAATTTTCTTTCCTTATATTTCCATTTAAAACGCATAGAAAATAAAGTACTTACAATATATATATATATATATATATATATATATATATATATATATATATATATATATATATATATAATTTCAGTGTAATAAGGGGTGCTAGCGTTACTGCCGAATGAATGGGAGAAGCACTGATATGTGAAAATTGCTCTGGTCCATGGGGCAAAAACTCCTTTGTGTTGAAGTGGTCAATGTATGTGAACTTTATTTTTAAAATAATTGTATGACTGAAGCTGCAAAGGTATTATTCAGAAGTTATTTTTTTTGTGCTCAGATAATGTACTTACCTGAGCCACCAAACATCAGGACATCTATTTGCTCCAGGAAATACTCACAGAATGTATTAACTTGAGGAAAGAGACCCAAGAGGGAAAGAATGGGAAAGCAGTTCACAAACACTGAAAAACACAACAAATATAGAACTTTATGGACTTCAAAAATATCTTTTTTTAAACAATTTTTAACTGTTTTTTTTTTTACCAACATAGCATAGAAAACCAAACAACATAGACAAACAAAGCATCAGATGGTATAACCATGGAATACAATAATACAGTTTGCATACATTTTCAAGGATAGCCTAGGTGCAGCACAGACCTTAAAAAAAACATCAATCCTGTCCTGTTGTGAAAGTAGCAACTGTCCCTGCGTGGTTGATACACATCTTAGCCATTCAAAGTAAGTCATGCTGACCACAAACCCCATATATCATGGAGAAGCCAAAAAAGGGGGTAAGACCATGTTTAGAAAAGATCTAAAAAGGGGTAAGTTTACACCTTATATGCCACATGGTTCATATATTTTAGTGTGTTGGTGTGTTTTTTTTTTTTTTCGTTTTTTGGGGGGTGACGCGGAACTTGTTGCCTAGAGTGACAAAGAGGCTAGAAACGGCCCTGGTTCCAGTGCAATGTTTAATGAAGGACCTCTCTCACGAAATTCTTAAAAATTTCAAATACTGTATATGTAAACATATACAAATAAGAAGTACATTTTGTCAGGCGCTATGCCTTTGTTATCCTGCTGGTGGCAGCACTGGTGAACTTTGGTGCAGACTTCTTCTGTCCACTAGCAGATGGCTCTTGTTTTGCGAGGAGTTGTGCAACTCCCCTGCTCACCAGCAGATGGAGCTATGAGGAGATTATGGACGATCATCTGATCAATGTGTTGCATATTTAAGGGTGGACTTCCTAGCAGCACATTGCTAGATCATTCTGGTTTTCCTGCAGTGTTGTGACTCTAACCCAGGGCCGGATCATCAACCAGGCACGTCAAGCACCAGCTTGGGGCCCCATTCAAGTTGGAAAGGGCCCCATCTACAAGCCTGCTTCAGTGCTGCTGCCGCTGCTGCTAAGGGCCCCATCAGTGTGTAGTCACACTCTCTCATCCGGCTCTTTCACCTGTCTCTAGCCGGAGTCTGCCTCCCGCAGCGGCACTGGTTTCCGGAACTGAGCTGTGAGCTGGGGCTGAGCGTCTTCTGTTGCTATGGTAAAGAGACGCTTAGCTCTCCAGTCCTCACAGTCAGTCAGCATGTGCCTTGTGTGACCCACCTCTGCCAAGTGCAACGTTATTTCGTCGGCACACCCCCTTCCGAGAGGCCTAGGGAGGTCAGCAAGGGGATACATCTGCCCCCCCCCCTCACAGCATCAGAGGGAGCGCATCGGCAGTGAAGCCGATCATATAGCCAGGGCCAGGGCTGTGGATAAGCAGCAGCTGCAGAGATCATGGCCAAGCTGCAAAATTGATTTACCTGCCTGCTGAGCTGACCCTCAGATCACTCGCTAGTTCGGCTATGGAGGGTAAAGGCCACCCATGTGCTGCTTGAGTTGTTGACAGCCCCCAGCGTGTCCCATGTGCTGCAAGACGTCACTGACGCTGAGTATGAGGGAGCCTGCCCTGTAACAAGAGGGAGCTCAGAGCAGCTTGCGCTGAGGAAGGACTCTGTAAATGCAAAAGTGAATGCAGAGCCAGCCGAGGAGGGAGGCTGTCACTGTGTCCTGTCTGCATCCAGCATGGTAAGCTGATGGCTCTCACATTCCTCTCCCTCCTGACTTCCTTTGATCTTCTGTTTACCCCTCTGCCTATTCACCTCCCCCTCTCTCCCTCTCTGATCTCACTGTTAGTTTTCACCCTTTCTCTGCTGGTTTTATGAGCTGCAGGCCAGCTCTTTATTTTCCTATATGGCCACATGTCTGTTTACTTATTTTTTCTAATAGGCCTTTTTCAGTTTTGCATAATCCGTCAGCGATTATTATCATTTAGTATTTATATAGTGCCGACATCTTCTGCAGCACTTTACAGAGTACATTGTCTTGTCACATAACTGTCCCTCAAAGAAGCTCACAATCTAATCCCTACCATACTTATGTATATATCTATGAATCTGGTAGTCGTGTATATATTGTAGTTTAGGGCCAATTTTTATGGGGAAGCCAATTACCTTATCTGTATGTTTTTGGGATGTTGGAGGAAACCGGAGTGCCCGGAGGAAACCCACAGAGACACGGGGAGAACATACAAACTCTGTGCAGATAGTGCCCTGACTGGGATGCAAACCAGGGATCCAGCGGTGTAATGCTGGGAATACACAATGAATTTTTTTTCTGCTCGATCGATTTTGCCACTCGATTCTCTTTTCTTCCGCTTGTTTATCTTATCTTTTCCCATTCACTTCTATGAGAAATCGAGCAGCAAAACAATCGAACGGGAGATCGGACATGTCGAAAATTATCAAACCATCTATCTGCGGCAGAAACGAACTGTGTATTCCCAGCAATAGGCGAGAGTGCTAACCACTACGCTACTGTGCTGTCCACAGTTTAGTCTTTTCACTGATAGACAGAACTAAGCACCTTTTTTATTAGTTTCTTGCTGCTAATGGAATTTAACAACTATTTACCAAGTCTACATTCTATATTTTCAGGGAACACTAGTCCTAATGTAGATCTTACCTAACACTTTTTACGCAGGCCCATAAGACATGCGCCATCTTCTCCATCCAACTGGCAGCTTCTACTAGCTTTGTAATTCTTGGCGGGGTGATGTACATGTGTGCCGCAATGCATGCCGGGATATGTAGTCCATGGATGCAAGTACAGAGCTATACTCGCATCCAGGGTTTACATCTGCCAGCATGTATTGTGACATAAAAAAGCTGGCAGAACCTGCTGGTCAGGTGGAGAAAATGACGCATGTTGTATGGACCCGTAGGTAAGTAATGATGCTATGCCAAGCAACACACACCATATAATGAACCTCCCGACAGTAATCTGGCCCTGCACAGGCACGTCATGATCGGCGGGCCGGGGTGAATTTTATCCTACAGTGTACTGCCGCTGTGTCCATTTACGTGGCAGTGGCTGGCATTGCCATGATGACGAGCCAGCACCGCTCTCCCGATCCCGGCCAGAACACCGCTCCGAAAGCTGCAGTCAGCTCAGTACTTGTGGCTGGCTGCTGACATCATCTCCCCTGCGTCCCTTCTATGTCCTGCCCCCTGCTTGTCAGGCACGCGGCTATCATGACTCTCATGAGTAGGCTGGCTTGGTGCCCGGGGCTGGTGAAAACATTAGCAGAAGGGAGGTCAGGTGCGTTGTTCTAATATGCTGCAGGTGGCCTCTGGTGTACGGCATGTAGAGCTGTGACCCTCGACTAGTGCATGTGCAGGACCATGGGTGTCATTGGGCGTGCATCACAGAGGTGGGCACTTTTCTCTAGAGCCCGTTATATAACGGGCGCAGGCTTTGTGACTAGTATACTATACATACAGTAGGTCAGTCAGTCATAATTATGATAAAAATAATAAAATGTGGTCATAAACCTGTCCTGAAATAGGTCTCTAGTCTATCGAAGCCTCTCTTCAGGACAGGTTAATCACCACATTTTATAATTTTCATCATAATTATGACTGTCATATTATATATATAGTATACTGTAATATACTGTATATCTATGTATAAATTATGCTACACAAGGGAACTGCTACTTCCACTATGCTGTGTACTGAAGGCTGTATTCAGGTGGTTTCTTACTGAGGTTCTGCACTGTGGCTGTCCATAAACCTACAGTAAAGTGAAATAATAGCTGCCAGTTTAACTTACCTGGAGGTTCTTCAGCCCCCTGTAGTTTTCCTGGTCCCTCGCCGTCTTTCAGCAATGGGTTGAGGGAGGGGGGCCCAAATCTACTACTTTGCTTAGGGCCCCATTTGGTCTTAATCTGGCTCTGCTCTAACCATTACTCCTGTGTTCCCTGAACCTTGTTCCTGTACTCTGAATTCCTGATATTGACCCTTGCTAGTCCGACTATTCTCTTGCCTACTGTCTGTATTCCTGATATTTCTGATTACCTGGTTTGATTACTGCCTGTCTGACTATTCTCTTGTATGCCGATTTGGTATCCACTCCTGTATATATTGGGCCTGATGCTATTGCAGGTGATAAGTAGCTTGCAGATTCTAGCTACTTATCACCTAGCCATCGCACGAGGATTACTGGCAAATCCTATTGCCAGTTTCACTTCTTCGATGGCTGATCGTTAGGGAGCATTACTCAGGCAAAAGCCTGAGCGATGCTCCCTATTACTGGGCGATGGGGAGCGAGGTTTACCCTGTGGTGCTATCCATCAGCACCACGGCCTCGCTCCCCACACATGCACACAACCCACCGAACATCCGCCGCCATCTTCCGCCGCTGCATCTGGACCCCCAGTGCTCCCCGCCGACCGCCGCTAGGCTGTACAACCCCCCACGTAGCTGCAAAGATACTTGTAAGCAATTTCCCTCTCGCCGATTTACACCCGCCAGCCGCCACATCTCGCCGCAAGTCCCCGCTGTGTAATTACAGTGTATGAGTTACTGTAATTACACTCGCTAATAACAGAGTTCCGGCAAAGCATCCTTGAATCAGCCGCCGGGGCTCCCCATTGGTTCACAGGCTGAGCCATTTTCATTGGTCCAGACTGTGAACCAATGGGGAGCCCCGGCAGCTGATTCAAAGATGCTTTGCCGGAACTCTGTTATTAGCGAGTGTAATTACAGTAACTCATACACTGTAATTACACAGCAAGGAATTGCGGCAAGATGCGGCGGCCGGCGGGTGTAAAGCGGCAGGAGGAAAATTGCTTACAATTATCTTTGCAGCTATGTGGGGGGGTTGTACAGACTAGTGGCGGCCGGAGGGGGGAGCTCTGGGGGTCTCCTTATTAAAGGAGACCCCCAGATGCAGCGGCGATGACATGCGTTAGCATGATTAGACCTGCTTTCTGCAGCTCTAAGCTAACACTCATGTATGCCAGGGAAGCATCGCTTCCCGGAGGCATGCAAAGTCCAATAGGATAGGGTGTAAGGAACTTGCTGGGCGATAATATCGCCCAAGAGAGTTTTTTACCACCCTGCCTAGAGCTAAATGCAATTGGATCAGGTGACTTTATTGTCGCCTGATTGTCGAACTCACGAGCGTTTAACGCTGGCGAGTCTGACAATTGCATCAGGCCCATTGTGAGATCTGTGTTCCTGTGTATGTCATTGTAAATATTGTGTGATCTATGTTATTGCATATTTGTTGTATATACTTGTATAGTTAGGTAGTTAGTTAGAGACTCATACTGTCTCCCATCAGGTCCGCAGATGGTTTGATCTCCCCACCTGCACATACTCAGGTGATCCGCCTTATGGGCGAGGTTAGCAATATATTAGTGGTGATATGTGTTGTTTGTATGTATTTGACGCGTACGTTAAAAAAGGGCGCTGGGAAAAAAGGGCGCCGGGTTTTTAACGATAAGCATGGATAACGTTTAAAAATGTATTGTACTGTATTTCGTTTAAAATTAATGTTTTTTAAAGTTATAAATCATTAAATAATGTGCATTAAATCGGCAATTGTAAAAACGTTAATCTTTCGTTTAAATAGTGAAACGTATAATAACATTTTAAAAAAAAATTACTAAGTAACCCTCCCTGTACCTACCCCTAACCCCTAGACCCCCCTGTTGATGCCTAAACCTAAGACCCCCCCTGTTGGTGCCTAAGTAACCCTCCCTGTACCTACCCCTAACCCCTAGACCCCCCTGTTAGTGCCTAAACCTAAGACCCCCCTGTTGGTGCCTAAACCTAAGACCCCCCTGTTAGTGCCTAAACCTAAGACCCCCCTGTTGGTGCCTAAACCTAAGACCCCCCTGTTGGTGCCTAAACCTAAGACCCCCTGTTGGTGCCTAAACCTAAGACCCCCCTTTTGGTGCCTAAACCTAAGACCCCCTGTTGGTGCCTAAACCTAAGACCCCCCTGTTGGTGCCTAAACCTAAGACCCCCCTGTTGGTTTTTTCGTTTAAAAATAATGTAAAAAAAAAAAAAAAAAGTACTGTTTTTCGTTTAAAAATAATGTTTGGAAAAAAATATTGTACTGTTTTTCGTTTAAAAATAATATTTAAAAATGTATAAATCATTAAATAATGTGTAATCATGAGAAACAGTAATAAAACATTAAGTCTCCGGGCGCCGCTTTTAAAACGTTAGTTTTCTCCGGCGCCCTTTTTTCCTATCGGGCGCCCATTAAACGATATTTATTATAGTAGTGAATGGCGGCGCCCGATTTGTCCACTAGCCTCAGGCGCCCGAATTTACTGTTCCCGTATTTGACATTTCTTGGCAACTTGATAAAGGCCTCTCTCAGGCCTCTCTCGCTGCCTGTCAAATTTTAAAGATGCAATAAAAGTTTAAGAGCTACTTGATACACACATTGTGTGGTGCCGATCCTTTGTGGACTACTTGATTGCATTGACCCTGTGGTACAAGGGTGAGGATCCAGGCACACACTTATTTACCACTGAGCGTTAGTGTGGGTGCTCCTGGATACACGTCTTCATTCATTTGGTACCAGAACCAGTGAGCAACATGGCTGATGATGAGGAACAAGCGGTTGATACCTTCTATTACTCTAAAGAACAAGCAGCTTCTATTTTGTCCAAGGTGGTGAGTGGCACTCAGTTTCTACTCAAGCCTGATGTGAGACCTATCCAAATGGAGCTGGAGAATTTGAGACGCACTAGAATCAATCTAGACCTGCATGCAAAAACACTTGCGGAATACTGTAGAGCTCGACGGATTCCAAGAGGTAAAAGAGCACATGTGGCACCTCTATTGTTCCCTAATGATACTGCCTTTTGTACGGTATGGGAGAAAATATGGAACAAAGCATCGTTTGATGCGATGCTACATACCATAGTTCGCATTCAGGAAGAGCTGCCAACACTTGATGCGAAAATGAATCCGTTGGTGGAACAGATGAGAGATCTATTATCTGCCGCAGAGTTTAAGACCTATATGGAGAATCTGGATAAGAAGATGGATGATTTCGTGAAAACCCTGGAGGAGAGGAAAAGAATTAAATTTAACCGTGATAAAGCGGACTATACTACCGGATATGTCTATTCTTGGCAAAAACCTGTAACACAGCCACAACCACAGGGTAAAGTACCACGCAGACCTAAGAAGGGACCCCGTGGGAGACCCCGAGGAGGCAGTGCTTCTGGAGCTGGCTCATCTTCATCTGATGTCGCTCCAACCTCAAGAGATGGTTCCCCAAACCAGCACCCCCAAGGAGGCGGAAGTGGAGAGGGGGCTGGAGGTTCAGGCGCAGGTGCCTACCGAAAACCTCCACGCAACACGATGAATTTGAGACCGAGGAAACGGACTTAATACATCCATCACTGGTGGTAAATATATCTTCATACTCATTAACTAATATTGAGGAGAGGGTATTGAACTATGGGTTATCATTTAGTCCTACATATTCACCAGACTTTTTTAGTCTTGAACAGGACTTATTTCGGTTCTTCAGATCTATTAAACTAAAAGTTTTTTTCAGTAACATACCAGCTAGTACTATTACTGACAATGGGAGATCTGATAATGAAGATTGTTTCTACCTCAGAGACTCTGGCTTACGCAATAAAAGTAACTTTTTACCTTCTAGCCATGCCCTTATTGATACCTAAACATCGAAAATCTCGGAGGACATTAAGAAAATGGAAGAGGATTTCAGGGAAGGACAGTTTAGAGTAGCACACAATCTTACTCGAGCAGAGAATGAAGCTTTAAAGTCCTTACAGGACAACTCTGATATAGTAATCTGCCCAGCTGATAAGGGTGGGGCGGTGGTGATAGTCGACAAATGTGACTATGATCAGGAGATAGCTCGTCAATTATCTGATACTAATGTGTATGCTCCCTTAGATGGTGATCCTTTACCTGAGATACAACGATTAATCTTGAGTGTATTACAGAATGCATTGGTCAAAGGTTTGATTATATATAATATAGGTTTATATATATAGTATACTGTAATATACTGTATATCTATGTATAAATTATGCTACACAAGGGAACTGCTACTTCCACTATGCTGTGTACTGAAGGCTGTATTCAGGTGGTTTCTTACTGAGGTTCTGCACTGTGGCTGTCCATAAACCTACAGTAAAGTGAAATAATAGCTGCCAGTTTAACTTACCTGGAGGTTCTTCAGCCCCCTGTAGTTTTCCTGGTCCCTCGCCGTCTTTCAGCAATGGGTTGAGGGAGGGGGGCCCAAATCTACTACTTTGCTTAGGGCCCCATTTGGTCTTAATCTGGCTCTGCTCTAACCATTACTCCTGTGTTCCCTGAACCTTGTTCCTGTACTCTGAATTCCTGATATTGACCCTTGCTAGTCCGACTATTCTCTTGCCTACTGTCTGTATTCCTGATATTTCTGATTACCTGGTTTGATTACTGCCTGTCTGACTATTCTCTTGTATGCCGATTTGGTATCCACTCCTGTATATATTGGGCCTGATGCTATTGCAGGTGATAAGTAGCTTGCAGATTCTAGCTACTTATCACCTAGCCATCGCACGAGGATTACTGGCAAATCCTATTGCCAGTTTCACTTCTTCGATGGCTGATCGTTAGGGAGCATTACTCAGGCAAAAGCCTGAGCGATGCTCCCTATTACTGGGCGATGGGGAGCGAGGTTTACCCTGTGGTGCTATCCATCAGCACCACGGCCTCGCTCCCCACACATGCACACAACCCACCGAACATCCGCCGCCATCTTCCGCCGCTGCATCTGGACCCCCAGTGCTCCCCGCCGACCGCCGCTAGGCTGTACAACCCCCCACGTAGCTGCAAAGATACTTGTAAGCAATTTCCCTCTCGCCGATTTACACCCGCCAGCCGCCACATCTCGCCGCAAGTCCCCGCTGTGTAATTACAGTGTATGAGTTACTGTAATTACACTCGCTAATAACAGAGTTCCGGCAAAGCATCCTTGAATCAGCCGCCGGGGCTCCCCATTGGTTCACAGGCTGAGCCATTTTCATTGGTCCAGACTGTGAACCAATGGGGAGCCCCGGCAGCTGATTCAAAGATGCTTTGCCGGAACTCTGTTATTAGCGAGTGTAATTACAGTAACTCATACACTGTAATTACACAGCAAGGAATTGCGGCAAGATGCGGCGGCCGGCGGGTGTAAAGCGGCAGGAGGAAAATTGCTTACAATTATCTTTGCAGCTATGTGGGGGGGTTGTACAGACTAGTGGCGGCCGGAGGGGGGAGCTCTGGGGGTCTCCTTATTAAAGGAGACCCCCAGATGCAGCGGCGATGACATGCGTTAGCATGATTAGACCTGCTTTCTGCAGCTCTAAGCTAACACTCATGTATGCCAGGGAAGCATCGCTTCCCGGAGGCATGCAAAGTCCAATAGGATAGGGTGTAAGGAACTTGCTGGGCGATAATATCGCCCAAGAGAGTTTTTTACCACCCTGCCTAGAGCTAAATGCAATTGGATCAGGTGACTTTATTGTCGCCTGATTGTCGAACTCACGAGCGTTTAACGCTGGCGAGTCTGACAATTGCATCAGGCCCATTGTGAGATCTGTGTTCCTGTGTATGTCATTGTAAATATTGTGTGATCTATGTTATTGCATATTTGTTGTATATACTTGTATAGTTAGGTAGTTAGTTAGAGACTCATACTGTCTCCCATCAGGTCCGCAGATGGTTTGATCTCCCCACCTGCACATACTCAGGTGATCCGCCTTATGGGCGAGGTTAGCAATATATTAGTGGTGATATGTGTTGTTTGTATGTATTTGACGCGTACGTTAAAAAAGGGCGCTGGGAAAAAAGGGCGCCGGGTTTTTAACGATAAGCATGGATAACGTTTAAAAATGTATTGTACTGTATTTCGTTTAAAATTAATGTTTTTTAAAGTTATAAATCATTAAATAATGTGCATTAAATCGGCAATTGTAAAAACGTTAATCTTTCGTTTAACCACTTCGGGACCACAGTCTTTTCGCCCCTTAAGGACCAGAGCCTTTTTCTCCATTCAGACCACTGCAGCTTTCACGGTTTATTGCTCGGTCATACAACCTACCACCTAAATGAATTTTACCTCCTTTTCTTGTCACTAATACAGCTTTCTTTTGATGCTATTTGATTGCTGCTGCGAGTTTTACTTTTTATTATATTCATCAAAAAAGACATGAATTTTGTCAAAAAAATGACTTTTTTAACTTTCTGTGCTGACATTTTTCAAATAAAGTAAAATTTCCTATACATTTGAGCGCGAAAGTTATTCTGCTACATGTCTTTGATAAAAAAAAAAACATTCAGTGTATATTTATTGGATTGGGTAAAAGTTATAGCGTTTACAAACTATGGTGCCAAAAGTGAATTTTCCCATTTTCAAGCATCTCTGACTTTTCTGCGCACCTGTCATGTTTCATGAGGGGCTAAAATTCCAGGATAGTACAAATACCCCCCAAATGACCCCATTTTGGAAAGAAGACATCCCAAAGTATTCAGTGAGAGGCATGGTGAGTTCATAGAAGATTTTATTTTTTGTCACAAGTTAGCGGAAAATGACAGTTTGTGACAAAAAAAAAAAAAAAAAAAAAGTTTCCATTTCTTCTAACTTGCGACAAAAAAAAATGAAATCTGCCACGGACTCACTATGCTCCTCTCTGAATACCTTGAAGTGTCTACTTTCCAGAATGGGGTCATTTGTGGGGTGTGTTTACTGTCCTGGCATTTGGGGGGTGCCTAATTGTAAGCACCCCTGTAAAGCCTAAAGATGCTCATTGGACTTTGGGCCCCTTAGCGCAGTTAGGCCGCAAAAAAGTGCCACACATGTGGTATTGCCGTACTCAGGAAAAGTAGTATAATGTGTTTTGGGGTGTATTTTTACACATACACATGCTGGGTGGGAGAAATATCTCCGTAAATGACAATTTTTTTATTTTTTTTACACACAATTGTCTATTTATAGAGATATTTCTCCCACTCAGCATGGGTATGTGGAAAAATACACCCCAAAACACATTATACTACTTCTCCTGAGTACGGCGATACCACATGTGTGGCACTTTTTTGCACCCTAACTGCGCTAAGGGGCCCAAAGTCCAATGAGTACCTTTAGGATTTCACAGGTCATTTTGAGAAATTTCGTTTCAAGACTACTCCTCACGGTTTAGGGCCCCTAAAATGCCAGGACAGTATAGGAACCCCACAAATTACCCCATTTTAGAAAGAAGACACCCCAAGGTATTCCGTTAGATGTATGGTGAGTTCATAGAAGATTTTTTTTTTTTGTCACAAGTTAGCGGAAATTGATTGTAATTGTTTTTTTTCACAAAGTGTCATTTTCCGCTAACTTGTGACAAAAAATAAAATCTTCTATGAACTCGCCATTCTCCTAACGGAATACCTTGGGGTGTCTTCTTTCTAAAATGGAGTCATTTGTGGGGTTCCTATACTGCCCTGGCATTTTAGGGGCCCTAAACCGTGAGGAGTAGTCTTGAAACCAAATGTGGCAAAATGACCTGTGAAATCCTAAAGGTACTCATTGGACTTTGGGCCCCTTAGCGCACTTAGGGTGCAAAAAAGTGCCACACATGTGGTACCGCCGTACTCAGGAGAAGTAGTATAATGTGTTTTGGGGTGTATTTTTACACATACCCATGCTGGGTGGGAGAAATATCTCTGTAAATGACAATTATTTGATTTTTTTTACACACAATTGTCCATTTACAGAGAGATTTCTCCCACCCAGCATGGGTATGTATAAAAATACACCCCAAAACACATTATACTACTTCTTCTGAGTACGGCGATACCACATGTGTGACACTTTTTTGCAACCTAGGTGCGCTAAGGGGCCTAACGTCCTATTCACAGGTCATTTTGAGGCATTTGGATTCTAGACTACTCCTCACGGTTTAGGGCCCCTAAAATGCCAGGGCAGTATAGGAACCCCACAAGTGACCCCATTTTAGAAAGAAGACACCCCAAGGTATTCTGTTAGGAGTATGGTGAGTTCATAGAAGATTTTTTTTTTGTCACAAGTTAGCGGAAAATGACACTTTGTGAAAAAAAAAACAATACATATCAATTTCCGCTAACTTGTGACAAAAAATAAAATCTTCTATGAACTCATCATACACCTAAAAGAATACCTTGGGGTGTCTTCTTTCTAAAATGGGGTCACTTGTGGGGTTCCTATACTGCCCTGGCATTTTAGGGGCCCTAAACCGTGAGGAGTAGTCTTGAACCCAAATGTCTCAAAATGACCTGTGAAATCCTAAAGGTACTCATTGGACTTTGGGCCCCTTAGCACAGTTAGGCTGCAAAAAAGTGTCACACATGTGGTATCGCCGTACTCAGAAGAAGTAGTATAATGTGTTTTGTGGTGTATTTTTACATATAACCATGCTGGGTGGGAGAAATATCTCTGTAAATGACACATTTTTGATTTTTTTTTACACACAATTGTCCATTTACAGAGAGATTTCTCCCACCCAGCATGGGTATGTGTAAAAATACACCACAAAACACATTATACTACTTCTCCTGAGTATGGCGATACCACATGTGTGACACTTTTTTGCAGCCTAGGTGCGCTAAGGGGCCCAACGTCCTATTCACAGGTCATTTTGAGGCATTTGTTTTCTAGACTACTCCTCACGGTTTAGGGCCCCTAAAATGCCAGGGCAGTATAGGAACCCCACAAGTGACCCCATTTTAGAAAGAAGACACCCCAAGGTATTCCGTTAGGGGTATGGTGAGTTCATAGAAGATTTTATTTTTTCTCACAAGTTAGTGAAAAATGACACTTTGTGAAAAAAAACAATAACAATCCAATTTCCGCTAACTTTTGACAAAAAATAAAATATTCTATGAACTCATCATACACCTAACAGAATACCTTGGGGTGTCTTCTTTCTAAAATGGGGTCACTTGTGGGGTTCCTATACTGCCCTGGCATTTTACGGGCCCAAAACTGTGAGTAGTCTGGAAACCAAATTTCTCAAAATGACTGTTCAGGGGTATAAGCATCTGCAAATTTTGATGACAGGTGGTCTATGAGGGGGCAAATTTTGTGGAATCGGTCATAAGCAGGGTGGCCTCTTAGATGACAGGATGTATTGGGCCTGATCTGATGGATAGGAGTGCTAGGGGGGTGACAGGAGGTGATTGATGGGTGTCTCAGGGGGCGGTTAGAGGGGAAAATAGATGCAATCAATGCACTGGGGAGGTGATCGGAAGGGGGTCTGAGGGGGATCTGAGGGTTTGGCCGAGTGATCAGGAGCCCACACGGGGCAAATTAGGGCCTGATCTGATGGGTAGGTGTGCTAGGGGGTGACAGGAGGTGATTGATGGGTGTCTCAAGGTGTGATTAGAGGGGGGAAATAGATGCAAGCAATGCACTGGCGAGGTGATCAGGGCTGGGGTCTGAGGGCGTTCTGAGGTGTGGGCGGGTGATTGGGTGCCCGCAAGGGGCAGATTAGGGTCTAATCTGATGGGTAACAGTGACAGGTGGTGATAGGGGGTGATTGATGGGTAATTAGTGGGTGTTTAGAGGAGAGAATAGATGTAAACAATGGATTTGGGAGGTGATCTGATGTCGGATCTGCGGGCGATCTATTGGTGTGGGTGGGTGATCAGATTGCCCGCAAGGGGCAGGTTAGGGGCTGATTGATGGGTGGCAGTGACAGGGGGTGATTGATGGGTGGCAGTGACAGGGGGTGATTGATGGGTGATTGACAGGTAATCAGTGGGTTATTACAGGGGAGAACAGATGTAAATATTGCACGGGCGAATTGATAAGGGGGGGGTCTGAGGGCAATCTGAGCGTGTGGGCAGGTGATTGGGTGCCCGCAAGGGGCAGATTAGGGTCTAATCTGATGGGTAACAGTGACAGGTGGTGATAGGGGGTGATTGATGGGTAATTAGTGGGTGTTTAGAGGAGAGAATAGATGTAAACAATGGATTTGGGAGGTGATCTGATGTCGGATCTGCGGGCGATCTATTGGTGTGGGTGGGTGATCAGATTGCCCGCAAGGGGCAGGTTAGGGGCTGATTGATGGGTGGCAGTGACAGGGGGTGATTGATGGGTGGCAGTGACAGGGGGTGATTGATGGGTGATTGACAGGTAATCAGTGGGTTATTACAGGGGAGAACAGATGTAAATATTGCACGGGCGAATTGATAAGGGGGGGGTCTGAGGGCAATCTGAGCGTGTGGGCAGGTGATTGGGTGCCCGCAAGGGGCAGATTAGGGTCTAATCTGATGGGTAACAGTGACAGGTGGTGATAGGGGGTGATTGATGGGTAATTAGTGGGTGTTTAGAGGAGAGAATAGATGTAAACAATGGATTTGGGAGGTGATCTGATGTCGGATCTGCGGGCGATCTATTGGTGTGGGGGGGTGATCAGATTGCCCGCAAGGGGCAGATCAGGGGCTGATTGATGGGTGGCAGTGACAGGGGGTGATTGACGGGTGATTGACAGGTGATTGACAGGTGATTGACAGGTGATTGACAGGTGATCAGGGGGGATAGATGCATACAGTACACGGGGGGGGGGGGGTCTGGGGGGGGTCTGGGGAGAATCTGAGGGGTGGGGGGTGATCAGGAGGGAGTAGGGGGCAGATTAGGGACTTAAAAAAAAAATAGCGTTGACAGATAGTGACAGGGAGTGATTGATGGGTGATTAGGAGGGTGACTGGGTGCAAACAGTGGTCTGGGGGGTGGGCAGGGGGGGGTCTGAGGGGTGCTGTGGGCGATCAGGGGGCAGGGGGGGGGGAAATCAGTGTGCTTGGGTGCAGACTAGGGTGGCTGCAGCCTGCCCTGGTGGTCCCTCGGACACTGGGACCACCAGGGCAGGAGGCAGCCAGTATAATAGGCTTTGTATACATTACAAAGCCTATTATACACTGTTGCAGCGGCGATCCGGATGCCAGTAACCCGCCGGCGCTTCCGAACGGCCGGCGGGTTACGGCGAACGGGGGGCGGAGCCAGTCCCCGGCGGCTGATCGCGTCACGAATGACGCGATCGCCGCATAGCCACTCCCGCAGCCGCCCCCGCCGATGGGCGTATTGCGGTCGTTTGGGCCCAGACTTTGCCGCCGCCCATCGGCTGGGGGCGGTCGTTATGTGGTTAAATAGTGAAACGTATAATAACATTTAAAAAAAAAATTACTAAGTAACCCTCCCTGTACCTACCCCTAACCCCTAGACCCCCCTGTTGATGCCTAAACCTAAGACCCCCCCTGTTGGTGCCTAAGTAACCCTCCCTGTACCTACCCCTAACCCCTAGACCCCCCTGTTAGTGCCTAAACCTAAGACCCCCCTGTTGGTGCCTAAACCTAAGACCCCCCTGTTAGTGCCTAAACCTAAGACCCCCCTGTTGGTGCCTAAACCTAAGACCCCCCTGTTGGTGCCTAAACCTAAGACCCCCTGTTGGTGCCTAAACCTAAGACCCCCCTTTTGGTGCCTAAACCTAAGACCCCCTGTTGGTGCCTAAACCTAAGACCCCCCTGTTGGTGCCTAAACCTAAGACCCCCCTGTTGGTTTTTTCGTTTAAAAATAATGTAAAAAAAAAAAAAAAAGTACTGTTTTTCGTTTAAAAATAATGTTTGGAAAAAAATATTGTACTGTTTTTCGTTTAAAAATAATATTTAAAAATGTATAAATCATTAAATAATGTGTAATCATAAGAAACAGTAATAAAACATTAAGTCTCCGGGCGCCGCTTTTAAAACGTTAGTTTTCTCCGGCGCCCTTTTTTCCTATCGGGCGCCCATTAAACGATATTTATTATAGTAGTGAATGGCGGCGCCCGATTTGTCCACTAGCCTCAGGCGCCCGAATTTACTGTTCCCGTATTTGACATTTCTTGGCAACTTGATAAAGGCCTCTCTCAGGCCTCTCTCGCTGCCTGTCAAATTTTAAAGATGCAATAAAAGTTTAAGAGCTACTTGATACACACATTGTGTGGTGCCGATCCTTTGTGGACTACTTGATTGCATTGACCCTGTGGTACAAGGGTGAGGATCCAGGCACACACTTATTTACCACTGAGCGTTAGTGTGGGTGCTCCTGGATACACGTCTTCATTCATTTGGTACCAGAACCAGTGAGCAACATGGCTGATGATGAGGAACAAGCGGTTGATACCTTCTATTACTCTAAAGAACAAGCAGCTTCTATTTTGTCCAAGGTGGTGAGTGGCACTCAGTTTCTACTCAAGCCTGATGTGAGACCTATCCAAATGGAGCTGGAGAATTTGAGACGCACTAGAATCAATCTAGACCTGCATGCAAAAACACTTGCGGAATACTGTAGAGCTCGACGGATTCCAAGAGGTAAAAGAGCACATGTGGCACCTCTATTGTTCCCTAATGATACTGCCTTTTGTACGGTATGGGAGAAAATATGGAACAAAGCATCGTTTGATGCGATGCTACATACCATAGTTCGCATTCAGGAAGAGCTTCCAACACTTGATGCGAAAATGAATCCGTTGGTGGAACAGATGAGAGATCTATTATCTGCCGCAGAGTTTAAGACCTATATGGAGAATCTGGATAAGAAGATGGATGATTTCGTGAAAACCCTGGAGGAGAGGAAAAGAATTAAATTTAACCGTGATAAAGCGGACTATACTACCGGATATGTCTATTCTTGGCAAAAACCTGTAACACAGCCACAACCACAGGGTAAAGTACCACGCAGACCTAAGAAGGGACCCCGTGGGAGACCCCGAGGAGGCAGTGCTTCTGGAGCTGGCTCATCTTCATCTGATGTCGCTCCAACCTCAAGAGATGGTTCCCCAAACCAGCACCCCCAAGGAGGCGGAAGTGGAGAGGGGGCTGGAGGTTCAGGCGCAGGTGCCTACCGAAAACCTCCACGCAACACGATGAATTTGAGACCGAGGAAACGGACTTAATACATCCATCACTGGTGGTAAATATATCTTCATACTCATTAACTAATATTGAGGAGAGGGTATTGAACTATGGGTTATCATTTAGTCCTACATATTCACCAGACTTTTTTAGTCTTGAACAGGACTTATTTCGGTTCTTCAGATCTATTAAACTAAAAGTTTTTTTCAGTAACATACCAGCTAGTACTATTACTGACAATGGGAGATCTGATAATGAAGATTGTTTCTACCTCAGAGACTCTGGCTTACGCAATAAAAGTAACTTTTTACCTTCTAGCCATGCCCTTATTGATACCTAAACATCGAAAATCTCGGAGGACATTAAGAAAATGGAAGAGGATTTCAGGGAAGGACAGTTTAGAGTAGCACACAATCTTACTCGAGCAGAGAATGAAGCTTTAAAGTCCTTACAGGACAACTCTGATATAGTAATCTGCCCAGCTGATAAGGGTGGGGCGGTGGTGATAGTCGACAAATGTGACTATGATCAGGAGATAGCTCGTCAATTATCTGATACTAATGTGTATGCTCCCTTAGATGGTGATCCTTTACCTGAGATACAACGATTAATCTTGAGTGTATTACAGAATGCATTGGTCAAAGGTTTGATTGATGAAGGTTTGTTTAAGTTTTTGCAACAGGACAGTCCCACGACTCCGCATTTGTATATATTGCCAAAAATTCACAAAACTTTGGTACGCCCACCTGGGCGTCCAATTGTGGCAGGAGTGGGTTCTGTCTTTGTTCCAATAGCAACCTTCCTTGATAGAATGTTACAACCTATAGTACAATCCTTAGATTCATATATCAAAGATACTGATGCTTTTCTGTGTAGACTTAGGTCTATGCCACCTGTTGGTGATGATGTCCTCCTGGTTACTTTGGATGTGGAGAGCCTCTATACCTCCATCCCTCATGATGGAGGTATAGAGGCCGTGGATTGGTATCTAATGATGCAGACTGACTGTTCGGTTGATCAGCGGAGGTTTTTAGTGAGACTTTTGGAAATCGTCTTGAAATTTAATTATTTCTCTTTTAGGAACAGATTCTATGGACAGCGACAGGGCACAGCTATGGGCTCGAACGTGGCCCCCTCCTACGCAAATCTATATATGGGTCTATTCGAGGAAACTTTTGTGTACTTAAATCCCATATTTCGCCGGCATTCTTTATGCTGGTGGCGTTTTATAGACGATGTGTTTTGCATGTGGAGGGGGCCGCGTGAGAGCCTAGATGCTTTTATCTCTGGTGTCCATGAGCAATGCCCTTTCATACGCCTTACTGCTCATGTAGATTCATATAGTGTTCCTTTTCTTGATGTTAAGGTGATCCGTGAAGGGGAAAGATTTGTTACTGATCTATATGTTAAACCCACGGATCGTAATTCTGTATTACATTTTCAGAGCTTTCATCCACTAAATACAAAAAGGAGTATACCACAGAGCCAGTTTGCAAGGATTGATAGAATTTTTAGTGATCCAGACACATCTACTTTGCGTAAACGTGAGTTGAGTAACAAATTTAAAGCACGGGGGTATACTGATGTTCAGGAATGTAGACAGCGTCGTACTCCAAGGAGAAATATTGCACCTAGACTGCCATTTATTTCTACTTATAATACCTGTAGTGACAGTGTGAGTCGTATTATACGTCGACATTGGTACATTCTGAGGGATGGCTTCCCCAGGGTACCAGAGTTCAGATATCCGCCCCTTATGTCGTTCCGTAGGGCACCAACCCTGCGTGACAAATTGCGTGCAAAAAAGAAAGATGTGTCTGGTGATCTCCCAGTCAATAGAGGCATGTATCCGTGTCTTACATGCCACATGTGCAATAGTGTGATCCGCGGCAAAGATTTTTGTCATCCCACCACAGGGAACAAATATGAGATCAGGAGACGATATACATGCGACTCTCGATATGTTGTTTATCTTTTAAAGTGTCCCTGTGGGTTTATTTACATAGGGATGACAACTCAGCGCCTTAAGGACCGTATCTCATCTCATAAAACTGCTATTAGGGGTAAAAATACTGAGCAGTCGGTTTCTGCACACTTTACAAGTTGTAAACATAATGTTTCACAATTAAGGGTCATGGCCATTGACGGGGTCCCCCATGAGTGGCGAGGGGGTAACCGCCAGAAGGAATTACTAAGGAAGGAGGCTGGCTGGATTAAGAGACTGGGGGCCATGGGTCCAGCAGGACTCAATAGGGAATGTGACCTAAGCTTTTGTATTTGAAATTTATTTAAGCTATTATGTTATAATTTGTGAGGTAACCGCTTGTTAATATTGATCTATGTGTGTATTGGGATACTTATCTTTTGTTGATATGTTTTTATTTTTGTATTTTAGGTGCAGATGGGGAGATCTTGCATTAAAGGTTCGTATCCTGTGCAGAATACCTTTGACTCGGTGAGGCTGGCTGGGTGAGTGTTGTGTTTACAATTTTTGGTTACTAGGAGACAATCCAGCTACCACTGAGTTGCGCTGGCTGGATCTCCGCATTACTGACACGCCCCCTGCCTCTACTGGTCCGAGGCCGGCTGTCCCCCATTGGCTAAGGCTTGGGCGCAAGTGATTGGTTGCTAGCCGGCCATGTGTCTAGTCACATGACCGGCAAAGCTCACAGCGGGCGCCGCCGCTGATTGCATAGCGGCGGCGCGCTGTCCGTGATGCGCATATACAGGCCGCTTTGGGTGGTTTGAGCTGGTGGTTTCTGCCAGGTATCCGATCCCTGATAGGTGAGATTTGAATTTAAATTTAAACTCTGTGCACTCCCAATGGGTGGTTATACTTGTACTCATACTGTCTCCCATCAGGTCCGCAGATGGTTTGATCTCCCCACCTGCACATACTCAGGTGATCCGCCTTATGGGCGGGGTTAGCAATATATTAGTGGTGATATGTGTTGTTTGTATGTATTTGACATTTCTTGGCAACTTGATAAAGGCCTCTCAGGCCGAAACAGCGGGCTGTCGCTGCCTGTCAACTTTTAAAGATGCAATAAAAGTTTAAGAGCTACTTGATACACACATTGTGTGGTGCCAATCCTTTGTGGACTACTTGATTGCATTGACCCTGTGGTACAAGGGTGAGGATCCAGGCACACACTTATTTACCACTGAGCGTTAGTGTGGGTGCTCCTGGATACACGTCTTCGTTAGTTAGAGAGGTTCTGGAATTGTGATTCATTGTTTCTTGGATTGTACGATTGTATGTGTATGGTGGATGTATATTTGAATTGCTGCACCTTTGTAAATAAAACATGTTTTCACCTTCAAATCCAACCCCTGCAGACCTCAGTATTTTCATATATGTGATTTGTTGCTCTTGCATTGTCTTGATAAAAATCTGCATGTGCAGATCCTTACACGTTTCTTCCAAAGTAAAAAGAGCCATACATTACTTTTCTCCCATGTTGCTGTCACTTACAGTAAGTAGTAGAAATCTGACATTATCAACAGGTTTTGGGCTAGTCCAACTCTCCATAGGGGATTCTCGGCATGGCCTTTATTCTTTATAATGACGCTCCCTGAAAAAGATTTATACAAAGATGCTGGCCAGCCTCCCTGCTCACCGTACACTTTTTTTGACAGATGGACGGAGCAATTGCCATTCATTGAGTGCTTTTTAAAATAAAGAAAACCCTGAGAATCCCCCATGAGGAGATGGGCTAGTTCAAAACCTGTCGGTTCTGTCAGATTTATACTACTTACTGTAAGTGACAGCAACATAGGAGAAAAATAATTTATGGCTCATTTTACTCTGGAAGAAACATGCTTTTTATTTGTTCATGTTTACATATATTTAAAATTTTAAAGATTTTTGCGACAGAGGTCCTTTAACCACTTGCCGACCGCCCACTACCTATGGGTGTCAGCAAAGTGGCACCCCCAGAACCCCCTAACGCCAATCGGCGGCGGCACCTGGGGGACTGAATAGCTGGGGATCGCACGCATAGATGTGCGCGCATCTGCTGGCATTAGGCTCCGCCCACCCGTGACGTCAACCCGCTGGCCAATTAACAGCACCGGCGGGTTGTTAACCCCCGATCTGCTACATACAAAGCGTATAATACGGTTTCTAATGTATACAAAGCGTATTATGAAGGCTGCCTCCTGCCCTGGTGGTCCCAGTGATCGAAGGACCACCAGGGCAGGAGGCAGCTGTGTATGTAGTAACACACACACACTGATCCTGCACCCCCCCTGCCCCCTGATCACAGCACCCCTCAAACCCCCCGATCACCCCCTCAGACCACTGTTTGCACACAATCACCCCCCTAATCACCCATCAATCACCCCCTGTCACTATCTGGCAATGCTATAATTTAGATTAGGTCCTAAACTGCCCCCTGGGGGCTCCTGATCACCCCCCCACACACACACACACCCTGAGATCCTCCCCAGACCCCCCCCCCCCCCTGTGTACTGTATACATCTATTCTCCCCTGTAATCACCCACTGATCCCCTGACAATCACCTGTCAATCGCCCATCAATCACCCCCTGTCACTGCCACCAATCAGATCAGACCCTAACCTGCCCCTTGCAGGCACCTGGTCACCCTCGGATTGCCCTCAGACCCCCCCCCCCCCGTCCCCTATCACCTCGCCAGCGCATTGCTTGCATCTATTCTCCCCTCTAATGACACCCTGATCACCTATCAATCACCCCCTGTTACCACCTGTCACTGCTACCTATAAGATCAGACCCTTATCTGCCCCTTGCGGGCACCCACATAACCGCCCACACCCTCAGATCGCCCTCAGACACCCCCCCCCTGATCACCTCCCCAGTGCATTATTTACATCTGTTCTCCATCTCTAATCACCCACTGATCACCCGTCAATCACCCCCTGTCACCACCTGTCACTGCTACCCATCATACCCATCAGATTAGACCCTCATCTGCCCCTTGCGGGCACCCAATCACCCACCCACACCCTCAGATCGCCATCAGACCCCCCCTGATCACCTCGCCAGTGCATTGCTTGCATCTATTCTCCCCTCTAATCACACCCTGATCACCCATCAATCACCCTGTCATCCCCTGTCACCACCTGTCACTGCTACCCATCAGATCAGACCCTAATCTGCCCCTTGAGGGCACCCAAACACCCGCCCACACCCTCTGATTGCTCTCAGACAACACCCTCCCCCCCCCCCTATCACCTCCCCCCCCCCGATCACCTCCCCAGTGCATTATTTACAGCACTGGGTTTCACTGCACCAATTGTTAGAAACTAAAAGTTGGTTGCTATTGGCAACAACACTACACCTTTTTTCCGGCACCAGAAACTCATTAATAAGAGCTGCAAACACGACTCTCATCACAGCAACAGCATAGGAGATAGAACTTCTTAGGCGTCCTCAAAGTTTAGGAGTTTATTCAGTCAACAGATAAGACAGTACATTTTGTTACATCTTAGCGAAGCAGATTGTTCTGTAGTACGTCCTTTGTGTTACAGCCCTTGGCTACCTTCCTGGTGAAGGATAACAAGTCTTGGTCTTCTGTCTAGCTATACTAAGTTACATCTATACTACGTATATACAGCATACAGTTAGATAAGATAAGGCATAAATAAATAAAAGTAAAAGGTTGAAGCCAGCCGTCACAGGAAGCAAAGAGTGCCTCTCCGTAGGCCGGCGGCTGTTTAAATACTGACCAGGAAAGAGTTAAATGTGACATCTGAGCCATACCCCCAAGCCTACAATTGGCAGGCATGGGCATGTGACCCACCTTATTAATTAATATTCCATTGTTTTATACCCTAGTTACAAAGAATGCAATGTTTTGTAAATATCTGCTTTGTTTACCTTTCTGTCGTCTAACAGTCAGGGCAGTTTAGACCTGTGGCCTTCCACAAGAAACATGTTCCTGGTAACTGCCTGCATCATCTCTTCAGTGAGAAACTCTGCTTAAAGGAAGACTCTGCGAATCAAGCCTTTCAACTAAACTCAGTCCAAATAACTGAGGCCTTACATTCTAACACTGTTCTCCCCTCTAATCACCCACTGATTACCCATCAATCACCCCCTGTCACTGATACCCATCAGATCAGACCCTAATCTGCCCCATGCAGGTACCCAATTACCCGCCCACACCCTCAGACCCCCCCACCCGATCACCTCCCCAATGCATTGCTTGCATGTATTCCCCCCTCTAATCACACCCTGAGACACCCATCAATCACCTCCTGTCACCACCTGTCACCCCTACCACATCTAGGGCTCCTGATCACTCGGCCAAACCCTCAGATCCCCCTCAAACCCTCTTCTGATCACCTCTCCAGGGCATTGATTGCATCTATTCTCCCCTCTAATCACCCCCTGTGACACCCATCAATCACCTCCTGTCACTCCCTAGCACTCCTATTCATCAGATCAGGCCCTAATCTGCCCCCTGCAGGCTTCTGATCACCCGGCCAAACCCTAGCCCGCCCCACCGCAGTGACAGAATTTTTTTTTTCTGATCACTGCTGGTCTCTACGACTTAATTGTGGCTGAGACCAACCGTTATGCCACACAATACGCAACCACCAATCCAAGAAGCTACCATGCCCAGTAGGGATGGTCGTAGTCAGCAAACTTCGCTACGCTAGAAATACGCGTAGTTGTTCGCAAGTACGCGTAGTACAACTTCGCATACGTTGCATGCTCTACGTTACGAAAGTGCATACGACAGTATGCATTAAACTACGCAATGTTGCGTAGTTACCGTAGCCGTATGCATACTGTCATGTTCACATGCGGAAAAATGTACGCCTCGACCAAAGCCGTATTGCGCACGCGTGACTAAATATCTAGGCGTATGGTTTAGCATTCATGCGGAACTAATTTCTAATCATCCTATCTTCCCAAAGTGGGCCAATGCGCATGTGTATGCGAATTTTCCGTCCGCACACGTAAAACCACGCGAACTTTAGTAACACGTTTCTGATTGGCTGGTGCGTACACAACAACAGGAAGTTGTCCAAACCCGGCTAACGCGTGCAGAGTGTACGAGACTACGCGTGGACAGCACTGCAGAGTCTGACTGCCTGCACAAATAAAGAAAAAAATGCCTCCAAAGATGCCCCCAGGGATGAAAAATATGGTCATTGAGGTAAGCAATTTTCTTCTATTTAACCACTTGAGGACCCACCCTTTACCCCCCCTTAAGGACCAGCGCTGTTTTAGCTGATCTGTGCTGGGTGGGCTGTGCAGCCCCCAGCACAGATCAGGGTGCAGGCAGAGCGACCAGATCGCCCCCTTTTTTCCCCACTAGGGGGATGATGTGCTGGGGGGGTCTGATCGCTCCTGCCTGCCTGGGTGTTGCGGGGGGGGCACCTCAAAGCCCCCTCCGCGGCGAAATTCCCCCCCTCCCTCTCCTCCCTCCCTTACCCGGAGATCAGAGGCTGCACAGGAACGGATCTGTCCTGTGCAGCCTCTAACAGGCTCCTGCCTGTCATGTGACAGCGATCCCCGGCCGCTGATTGGCCGGGGATCGCTGATCTGGTACAACGCTGCTACTGTTAGCAGCGTTGTACGAATGTAAACAAAGCGGATTATTTCCGCTTGTGTTTACATTTAGCCTGCGAGCTGCGATCGGCGGCCCGCAGGCTATTCACGGAGCCCCCCGTCGTGAATTGACAGGAAGCAGCCACTCACGCGAGCGGCTGCTTCCTGATTAATTAGCCTGCAGCCGGCGACTGCAGCTGCCACTTTGCCGACGCGCGGTATGAGTGCGCGGTCGGCAAGTGGTTAAACAAAATGCATATTTTTGGGGGTACTTTTTCTGACTGCATTTCTTTAATTTTTATTTGTCCCATCTAAAAGGATATCATAGGTGTTGTACATAATTGTTTTTAGTTTATCTCTGTAACTTTGCAACTTTGCTTGTACCAGTACTGTTAATAGTAGAGAGTGAGACACATTCACACTGTTTTTTGCAAAGTGTTAGTGATATGATGCAATTATATTGTTGTTGTAACTAGCTGACCTAAGCCCCCACAAAATGCAATCAGATTGTCGGCCAATTTCCACACAAAATGTAATCAGATTGTCGGCCGATTTCCACACAAAATGTAATCAGATTGTCGGCCGATTTCCACACAAAATGCAATCAGATTGTCGGTCAATTTCCACACAAAATGTAATCAGATTGTCGGCCGATTTCCACACAAAATGTAATCAGATTGTCGGCCGATTTTCACACAAAATGCAATCAGATTGTCGGCCGATTTCCACACAAAATGTAATCAGATTGTCGGCCGATTTCCACACAAAATGTAATCAGATTGTAATGTAATCAGATTGTCGGCCGATTTCCACACAAAATGCAATCAGATTGTCGGTCGATTTCCACACAAATGTAATCAGATTGTCGGCCGATTTCCGCACAAAATGTAATCAGATTGTCGGCCGATTTTCACACAAAATGCAATCAGATTGTCGGACGATTTCCTCACAAAATGTAATCAGATTGTCGGCCGATTTCCACACAAAATGCAATCAGATTGTCGGCCGATTTCCACACAAAATGTAATCAGATTGTCGGCCGATTTCCACACAAAATGCAATCAGATTGTCGGCCGATTTCCACACAAAATGCAATCAGATTGTCGGCCGATTTCCACACAAAATGTAATCAGATTGTCGGCCGATTTACACACAAAATGCAATCAGATTGTCGGCCAATTTCCACATGAAATGTAATTAGAATGTCGGCGGATTTACACACAAAATGCAATCAGATTGTCGGCCAATTTCCACACAAAATGTAATCAGATTGTCGGCCGATTTACACACAATATGCAATCCCTGGGGGCCCCTGTTCTGAAAGGTAGGGGGGTACAGTGCAGAAATAGAGTTGGGCCGAATGGTTCGCCTGCGAACGGTTCCATGCGAACTTCCGTGGTTCGCGTTCGCGTCCCGCAGGCGAACCTTTGCGGAAGTTCGGTTCGCCCCATAATGCACATGGAGGGTCAACTTTGACCCTCTACATCACAGTGTCAGCAGGCTCAGTGTAGCCAATTAGGCTACACTAGCCCCTGGAGCCCCACCCCCCTTATATAAGGCAGGCAGCGGCGGCCATTACGGTCACTCGTGTGCCTGCATTAGTGAGAGTAGGGCGAGCTGCTGCAGCAGACTGTCTCTCATAGGGAAAGATTAGTTAGGCTTAGCTTGTTCCTGGCTGCATACCTGTTCTGTGAACCCACCACTGCATACCTGTACTGTGAACCCACCACTGCATACCTGTTCAGTGAACCCACCACTGCATACCTGTACTGTGAACCCACCACTGCATACCTGTTCAGTGAACCCACCACTGCATACCTGTTCAGTGAACCTGCCACTGCATACCTGCTCTGTGAACCCACCACTGCATACCTGTTCTGTGAACCCACCACTGCATACCTGTTCTGTGAACCCACCACTGCATACCTGTTGTGTTCAGTGAACCTGCCACTGCATACCTGTTCTGTTCAGTGGACCCGCCACTGTATACCTGTTCAGTGAACCCGCCACTGCATACCTGTTGTGTTCAGTGAACCTGCCACTGCATACCTGTTCTGTGAACCCACCACTGCATACCTGTTCTGTGAACCCACCACTGCATACCTGTTGTGTTCAGTGAACCTGCCACTGCATACCTGTTCTGTTCAGTGGACCCGCTACTGTATACCTGTTCAGTGAACCCGCCACTGCATACCTGTTGTGTTCAGTGAACCCGCCACTGTATACCTGTTCTGTTCAGTGAACCCGCCACTGTATACCGGTTCTGTTCAGTGGAGCCGCTACTGTATACCGGTTCTGTTCAGTGAACCCGCCACTGCATACCTGTTCTGTGAACCCGCCACTGCATACCTGTTGTGTTCAGTGAACCTGCCACTGAATACCTGTTCTGTTCAGTGAACCCGCCACTGCATACCTGTTCTGTTCAGTGAACCCGCCACTGTATACCTGTTCTGTTCAGTGAACCCACCTACGTGAGTGCACGCAGTGTGATATACCACTCCGTGCATACCCGATATGGACAAAACAGGTAGAGGAAGAGGTAGTGCCAGAGCCAGAGGAAGGCCACCCGGCAGGTCTGCGCGAGGTCGTGTAAATGTAATTTCGTGTGGACCTGGCCCACAGTACAGTGCTCGGAAGAAGGCACGTCCCATCACCTCCCAAGATTGTCAGGACGTGGTTGAGTATTTAGCGTGTGAACACCTCATCTTGCTCAGCCACCAGCGCTACTACTAGCACCACTTCCGCTGCATTTGACATTTCGCAAGAATTATTTAGTGTTGAAATCACTGATGCACAGCCATTGTTGTTACAGCCAGATGAATTTTCACCAGCTCATATGTCTGAGTTACGCGGCAACACTATGGATGTAACGTGTAAGGAGGATGAAGGACCTACTGATGGTGCATGTTTGGATTTGTCTGAGGCAAGCGAAGCTGGGCAGGATGATTACGATGATGACGATGATAGGGATCCTCTGTATGTTCCCAATAGAGGAGATGAAGAGGGGGACAGTTCAGAGGGGGAGTCAGAGAGTAGTAGGAGGAGAGAAGTTGCTGAAAGAAGCTGGGGCAGCTCTTCGTCAGAAACAGCTGGTGGCAGTGTCCGGCACCATGTATCGCCACCTATGTACAGCCAGCCAACTTGCCCTTCAGCATCAGCTGCTGAGGTCCCCATAGTGCCCACATCCCAGGGTGGCTCAGCGGTGTGGAAATTTTTTAATGTGTGTGCTTCAGATCGGAGCAAAGCCATCTGTTTGCTCTGCCAACAAAAATTGAGCCGTGGAAAGGCCAACACTCACGTAGGGACAAGTGCCTTACGAAGGCACCTGGAGAAAAGGTACAAACAGCAATGGGATGGCCACCTGAGCAAAAGCAGCAGCAGCACACAAAAGAAAAGTCACCCTCCTTCTCCTCTTCCTCCTTCAGGTGCATCATCTGCTTCTGCCGCTTTCTCCCTTCCACCTTCACAGGCACCCTCCTCCACTCCGCCTCTGCCCTTGAGCGGTTCCTGCTCCTCTGCCCACAGCAGCAGTCAGGTGTCCGTGAAGGAAATGTTTGAGCGGAAGAAGCCAACTTCGGCCAGTCACCCCCTTGCCCGGCGTCTGACAGCTGGCGTGGCGGAACTGTTAGCTCGCCAGCTGTTACCATACCGGCTGGTGGACTCTGAGGCCTTTTGAAATTTGTGGCCATCGGAACACCGCAGTGGAAGATGCCAGGCCGCACTTATTTTTCGAGAAAGGCCATACCCCAACTGCATCGTGAAGTTGAGAGGCAAGTGGTGTCATCTCTTGCGAAGAGCGTTGGGTCAAGGGTCCACCTGACCACGGATGCCTGGTCTGCCAAGCACGGGCAGGGCCGCTACATTACGTACACAGCCCATTGGGTCAACCTGGTGGTGAACGATGGCAAGCAGGGCGCAGCGGACCAAATTGTGACACCTCCACGGCTTGAAGGCAGGCCTCCTGCCACCTCCTCTCCTCCTGCTACATGCTCTTCGCTGTCCTCCTCCTCCTTGGCTGAGTGGCAGTTCTCCTCTCCAGCTACACAGCCCCAGCTCCGCAGGGCCTATGCTGCATGCCAGGTACGACGGTGTCATGCCATCTTAGACATGTCTTGTCTCAAAGCGGAGAGTCACACTGGAGCAGCTCTCCTGACTGCTCTTAAGAAACAGGTGGATGAGTGGCTGACCCCGCACCACCTGGAGATAGGAAACGTGGTGTGCGACAACGGCAGCAATCTGCTTGCCGCTTTGCATATGGGGAAGCTGACACACATACCCTGCATGGCACATGTCATGAATCTAGTTGTTCAAAGATTTGTGGCAAAGTACCCTGGCTTAGCGGCTGTCCTGAAGCAGGCCAGGAAGTTCTGTGGGCATTTGAGGCGGTCTTACACAGCCATGGCACGCTTTGCGGAAATTCAGCGGAAAAACAACATGCCGGTGAGACGCCTGATTTGCGATAGCCCGACTCGCTGGAATTCGACCCTGCTCATGTTCTCCCGCCTGCTAGAACAGAAGAAAGCCGTCACCCACTACCTCTACAACTACAGTAGAATGAAACAGTCTGGGAAGATGGGGATGTTCTGGCCCGACAACTGGACACTGATGAAAAATGCATGCAGGCTCATGCGGCCGTTTGAGGAGGTGACCAACCTGGTGAGCCGCAGTGAGGGCACCATCAGCGACTTAATTCCCTACGCTTACTTCTTGGAGCGTGCTGTGCGTAGAGTGGCGGATGAAGCTGCGAATGAGCGTGACCAGGAACTGTTACGGCAGGAACAGGCATGGGACCAATTTTCATCAGACCCAGCTGTTTCCTCAACACCTGCGGCAGCACAGAGGGGGGAGGAGGAGGAAGAAGAGAAGTCGTGTGCAGAAGACGAGTCAGACTCAGAGGATGATGAGCAAGGTGTTTCTTTGGGGGAGGAGGAGGAGGAGGGGACGGCGGCAGGAGAACAACCGCAGCAGGCGTCGCAGGGGGCTTGTGCTGCTCAACCTTCCCGTGGTATTGTTCGTGGCTGGGGGGAGGAGGTTGACTTACGTGACGTCACTGAGGAAGAGCTAGAGGAGATGGAGGGTACTGGATCCGACTTTGTGCAGATGTCGTCTTTTATGCTGTCCTGCCTGTTGAGGGACCCCCGTTTAAAAAACCTCAAGGGAATGAGCTGTACTGGGTGGCCACATTACTAGACCCTCGGTACAGGCACAAAGTGGCGGACCTGTTACCAACTCACCTGAAGGTGGAAAGGATGCAGCACATGCAGAACCAGCTGTCAACTATGCTTTACAATGCCTTCAAGGGTGATGTGACAGCACAACGCCAGCAAGGTACCACTGCCACTAATCCTCCTCCCGTGTTCACGCAGTCAAAGACAGGACGCTCCAGCGATCTCATGGTGATGTCGGACATGCGGACGTTCTTTAGTCCAACGCCTCGCCGTAGCCCTTCTGGATCCACCCTCCACCAACGCCTGGAACGGCAGGTAGCCGACTACCTGGCCTTAAGTGTGGATGTAGACACTGCTGTGAACAGCGATGAGGAACCCGTGAACTACTGGGTGCGCAGGCTTGACCTGTGGCCAGAGCTGTCCCAATTTGCCATCCAACTTCTCTCCTGCCCTGCCGCAAGCGTCCTGTCAGAAAGGACCTTCAGCGCAGCTGGAGGCATTGTCACTGAGAAGAGAAGTCGCCTAAGTCACAAAAGTGTTAAGTACCTCACCTTTATCAAAATGAATGAGGCATGGATCCCGGAGGGCTGCTGCCCGCCCCAAGACTAAGTCAGTCCCCGCACACACAGCATCTCTGCCTGCACGCCGTGTGACTGGCTGCCTGGCCTGCCCCAAGAAGACTAAGTCGCTCCCAGTCCCTCCACACAGCATGTCTGCCTGCAGGCCGCTTGACTACCTTCTTCGCCACCAGCAACAGGGTCCGGGACTCCAGGCGGATTGCTGAATTTTTTAGGCCGCTGCTAGCAGCAGCCACTGTAATAATTTTTCTGGTGCGTGTACATGACTGCCTCATTTTTCTGGCTGCACTGCGGGCAGCTGCAACAACAAAAGAAAAGGCATGTACATGCGCCCATTCCCCTTCGTGATCATTACCTTGCCGTGGTGAAGGGGCTTGCGTATCACAATGAAGCAATGACCGGCGCCTAGATGAGTGTCTCGGGGGGCACACAAAAGATAATAAGGTCGTTGCTTCATTGTGGTCAGACCAAATTTGATCAGCTGGACAGTCACTGTTCTGTCATTCAGCTACATCAGCCAGGCGACCATATGGGCTGTAAAGCCACCAAAACCTGCACTCTCGCCATGGTGCGCACCAGTCCAGCACGGCCGTCACTACACAAACAGCTGTTTGCGGTGCGTTACACGGTGAGTTTGGTGTGTCAGTGTGAAGCAGTACCTTAATTACACTACTTGATTGATGTATACACATGCAAGATGTTTTAAAGCACTTTAGGCCTGTCATTTAGCATTCAATGTGATTTCTGCCCTTAAAACGCTGCTTTGCGTCAAATCCAGAGTTTTCCCGGAGACTTTTGGCGTGTATCCCACTCTGCCATGCCCCCCTCCAGGTGTTAGACCTCTTGAAACATCTTTTCCATCACTTTTGTGGCCAGCATAATTTTTTTTTTTTCAAAGTTCGCATCCCCATTGAAGTCTATTGCGGTTCGCGAACTTTAACACGAACCGAACGTTTCGCGAAAGTTCGCGAACCCGGTTCGCGAACCTAAAATCGGAGGTTCGGCCCAACTCTATGCAGAAAGCGGGGAAAGTGGCACAAAGCAGCGGGGAGGGGGGGAAGCCCCCCTCCCTCACTTGGGGCACCCCTTCCACCACGCTTCCCCCTTCAAAATTGCAGCCAGCCAGCAGCGGCAGCAAGCGGGAATCACTTACCGTTAGAGTCAGATAGCTCTGCATGTCACTGCTGGTCTGGTCTCTTGCACTGCACTGTCCAATCACGCTCTCACAGGAAGTACTGTGAGAGCGTGATTGGACAGTGCAGTGCAGAAGACCGGACCAGCGGCACACAGAGCTAGCGCTCTCTCTGCGGCAAGCCGTTCCCTGCTGCTGCTGCTGGCTGGCTGCAATTCTGGATGGAGGAGCGCGGAAGGGGGGGCCTTCCTGAGTTGTGCCCCCCTCCTTTTCAGCTCTAGGGTCCCCAGGGCCCCGGAGGACAACCCGGAAAATTCCCGAGCTCTCGCTGTCTGAGCCTGCGTGCACCCTCTCGGCCACCCTGCCTCCTTCCCCGTCCTGCGTCCTGTCCCACTCCCAACGGCTGTGTCGGTGCAGGACATGCAAAGTAGCACAAAATCTCTGACACAGGGACAGGATGCAGGGACACTTGTATTTTATACATAGAGATAGTACTGTTAATGTGCCCCCCCCCCCCCCCCACCCACAAACAAGGGACAGGGACAGCAGGCAAACCCCTTCAGTCAGGAAGACATGTAATGCGGCCGCTTTTCACCGGAAAATGCATATAATGCGTCAACGTACGTTTCCACAGACAAAATGGTGCAGCTTTTCCCCAGATAATTCTAGTGGGGTGGTAATTCAGTCAGATCCTTGTGGTCCCGCTCACCCGTCACATTTCCATTCAATTATATATTTGAGGCCTGCTGTCACAGGATCTTCTCTGTCAGTCAAATCACACATGAAATGAAATGATGTAGTTATTATGGCTAGCAATATCTGTCAGCAGTTATAGGTGGCACTTATATCCTCTTGTAGCCATCGTTGATCCCTAGTATCTGTCCGCAGTCATAGTTGGTTGGTTGCCACAATTTTTGAACACTGTTATTATGAATAATATTATAATCTTTTACAGTATGCTTTAAGTAAGAAGATTCTTAATTAATTCATGAATAATACAGTGGTCATTAATACTGTAATATTTATTTTTCAGGAATTCTAGAGAGGTCGTTATGACCTATCCAACCCTGCGGCCAAGAAAGCCACAGTCCAGAAGGTGCAGGAGATCCTGCGAAGGGAATATCGGCGGGTCATGACCCCCAAACAGGTCCAGGTCCTTTGGAGCGACCTAAAAAGGAGGGACCTGGATCTGGTGAAGCGGGTGGGGGAAGAATTAAGATGTAAGTCCCCAAACTATTCATTTATGTATGTCTATCTTGGGTTTTATATGCTGTATGTATTTAGCCCCCCAAAAATTCCATGGGCTATAAATACTATAGAGTTGTACAGTATGTACAGTTTAAGTATATATCTGTAAGGTATTCACAGTGCACCACTTTTCCCACATTTTTTATGGGCTTATTCCAAAATGGCTTAAAAATGTATTTTTTCATGCTCCTGTGTAGGCATTGTGATGATATTTGTGCAATTATTAAAAAAAAATGGGACCCTAGGCTTAACATTGGATTTTTGATAACCACTGATGATCACCTATTTTTTTTTGGGGGGGGGGGGATAATTGGATAGGTGCTGTCGTCCATCTAGATTCTAGATCCTCTTCAGTCCCTATGCAAGTGCCTTGGATTGCCTTGTGGGTGATCCGGCTCTGGTGCACAGCCATTTTTTTAAGATCTCTCCAGAGCTATTCAATCGTATTGAAGCCTACGCTCTAGCTGGGTCACTCAAGGACATACATAGAGTTGCCTCAAAGCCACTCCACATTGATATCTTGGCTGTGTGCTCAGGGTCGTACTCCTACTACAAGATGAACCATTGCCCCAGTCTGAGATACAAGTGCTCTCTTTAAAGCCTATCCTATCCTATTCTTTCATGTCTAATACATAAATAAAAGGTATAAGAATATGATTTTTTTAAGGTCCTTATCAAAGTTCACTTGAAAATAGAAATAAAAGTAATTGTAGTTCAAACAAAAAAGTGATTACTTTTTATCCATTTTATCATATATTTTGATCACATTTTATAATTCATTACTCCTTACTAGTGTTGGGCGAACAGTGTTCGCCACTGTTCGGGTTCTGCAGAACATCACCCTGTTCGGGTGATGTTTGAGTTCGGCCGAACACCTGATGGTGTTCGGCCAAACCGTTCGGCCACATGGCCGAACTAAGAGCGCATGGCCGAACGTTCCCCGAACGTTCGGCTAGCGCTGTGATTGGCTGAACGGGTGACGTGGTTCGGACCCGAACGCGCTCTGATTGGCCGAACTGTCACGTGGTTCGGGTAAATAAATACCCGAACCACGTCATATTTCCGCCATTTGTCTGTGGGTTTAGCTTTGGGTAGGCAGGCAGGGTAGTTCGCGCTCCAGCCACGCTAGCCAGGGTCCCCCCAGTCATTGTGTCGCTGCTGGGAATAGTAGTACACTGCTCGCTCAGCATTCTGTTTACTGCCACTCTGTGTACCTCGCTCAGCCACACTATATAGCATTCTGTTTACTGTTCTGTGTCTGCTGGGAATAGTAGTACACCGCTCGCTCAGCCACACTATATAGCATTCTGTTTACTGCCACTCTGTGTACCTCGCTCAGCCACACTATATAGCATTCTGTTTACTGTTCTGTGTCTGCTGGGAATAGTAGTACACTGCTCGCTCAGCCACACTATATAGCATTCTGTTTACTGCCACTCTGTGTACCTCGCTCAGCCACACTATATAGCATTCTGTTTACTGCCACTCTGTGTCTGCTGGGAATAGTAGTACACCGCTCACCCGCCACTGTATAGCATTGTGCTCTGTGTCGCTGCTGGGAATAGTGGTACACCGCTCACCCGCCACTGTATAGCATTGTGCTCTGTGTCGCTGCTGGGAATAGTGGTACACCGCTCACCCGCCACTGTATAGCATTGTGCTCTGTGTCGCTGCTGGGAATAGTGGTACACCGCTCACCCGCCACTGTATAGCATTTCTGTACTGCCACTGTACTGCTGCCAGTCAGCGTGTACTTTAAGGATAAGTGAAATGAGGAAGAAATCCGGTGAAAGAGGGAGGGGCAAGGGAAGAGGTGGTTCCCGTACAGGCCACAGGGGATCACCCAAGAAAACCCACTCAATACCGCCCATGTTGTCCAGGACAACAACCCTCACAAATCCAAAAGAACAGGACCAGATAATTACTTGGGTGACCTCTCAAGCGTTCAGCAGTGGGTTAAGCAGCACCAGCACATCACGCACGAGGTCCGAGTCCTCAGCCAGTTACAAGGAGCCAGTGGGCACAAAGCTGACACAACCGGCAGCGACACCACGCACATAACTGCTAGATAACCAGTCCGATGAATTACCTCAGGACACAATGGGGTATTCGCAGGAGCTATTCCCAGCCCAACAAACTTCCACCTTTCAAAGGTCAATGGAGGAACAGCCAGAAATGTTGTGCCCGGATTCACAACCATTAACTGTGGGAAATGCACCGCGCACTGAAATACAAGGCGAGTCCGAGGAGGACTCGGAAACCCAAATCCCAGAGCAAGTTGGGCAGGAGGGGTTGCAATTGCAGGAGGTCGGCCGACAAGATCTGGAAGACGACGTTGGAGTGAGCTGCGCAGAGGTTGTTCTGGGGAGCTTTATTCCACGGCGGCGGCCCCCCACAATGACATATGACGAGTTTCAGGAGATGGAAGAGGAGGGTATGGACAATGTGGACAGAGACCCAGATTTTGTTTGTGAACGAGAACATCGCCGTCGTAGCAGCAGCACAGATGAGTCTGTTGAAGAACCCACTGCTGCACGAGTTCGCCTTGTGCCACAAGGTAGGCGGCGCGCAATTTCAGGCACCACAAGCGTGGAAGTTCAAGTGAGAGGCAAAAGAGGAGCAAACAGAAATCGCCAGCAAGGCAGGTGCTCCAAAGTCTGGGCTTTCTTTGAAGACTGCACTGAGGATGTTACCATGGCGATTTGCAAGGTGTGCAAGACCCGCCTGAGCAGGGGGAAAAGTATTAACAACCTCTCCACCACCAGCATGAGCCGCCACATGCTATCCAAACATCCCACTCTGTGGGCAAACGCGGCAGGACAGGGTACCAGCAACACTGCCTCCCTTGGGTTCACCAGACTCACCACCAGACCCGCCTCAGCAGCAGCAGTAGCCCAGCCATTGCGTGGTTCACAACATTCACAAACATCAGACGACGCTGACACTGTCACTTTCCGGAGTAGTGCTCTTGAGGTCTCCCAGTCTTCATCAAACACAACAACCAACAGCCCTTCCGTGTGCAGCGCTACGGTTCAGTTGTCTGTGTCGGAGATGTTTGAGCGCAAGAGGAAATTGCCAGCAAATGACCCCCGGTCTGTGGCAGTAACAGCCAGCATAGCCAAGCTTCTGGCCTGCGAAATGCTGCCATATCGAGTGGTGGAGACAAACAGCTTCAAGGGCATGATGTCAGTGGCCATCCCACGTTACGTGGTTCCCAGCCGCTACCACTTTGCGCGCTCTGCAGTGCCTGAGTTGCATGAGCACGTGGTCAGCAAAATAACCCGAAGCTTGAAGAATGCCATTGCCTGCAAGGTTCACCTCACCACTGACACCTGGACGAGTGCGTTCGGCCAGGGTCGATACATCTCCCTTACCGCGCACTGGGTGAACCTTGTGGAGCCTGGCAGCGATTCCTCACCTGCTACGGCGCGGGTGTTGCCCACGCCGCAAACAGCTGCACCGCCGTCCCTCCCACTGGATAACAACAGCAGCACCTACCTCTCTGACTCCTTCTCCTCCAACGCATCTCAAAGCTGTACCTCATCCGGAAACGCTAACCCAGCAGCAGTAGGATCGTGGAAGCAGTGCAGCACAGCTGTTGGCATGCGTCAGCAAGCGTTGCTGAAGCTGATCTGCCTTGGGGATAAGCAGCACACAGGGGAGGAAATTTGAGGGGAGTAAAGGAACAGACGGATTTGTGGCTGGCACCGCTGGACCTGAAACCGGGCATGGTTGTGTGTGATAATGGGAGTAATCTCATTCGCGCTTTAAGGTTGGCTAAGCTGACACACATCCCTTGCCTGGCACACGTGATGAACCGAGTAATTCAGCGGTTCCTGAGGACATACCCAGGCGTGGCCGATCTTCTGTTGAAGGTGAGACGAGTGGCCAAACATTGTAGAAATTCCAGTACTGCTTCGGGGGCACTCGCCAAGATGCAGGAGCGCTTCAATCTCCCCCTCCATCACTTGCTGTGTGATGTCCCTACGCGCTGGAATTCTACGCTGCACATGCTAGCCCGCTTTTGCGAGCAGAAGAGTGCAGTGGTCCAGTACATGACGGCGCAGTACCGAGACTCCTTCTCCTCCAACGCATCTCAAAGCTGTACCTCATTCGGAAACGCTAACCCAGCAGCAGTAGGATCGTGGAAGCAGTGCAGCACAGCTGTTGGCATGCGTCAGCAAGCGTTGCTGAAGCTGATCTGCCTTGGGGATAAGCAGCACACAGGGGAGGAAATTTGGAGGGGAGTAAAGGAACAGACGGATTTGTGGCTGGCACCGCTGGACCTGAAACCGGGCATGGTTGTGTGTGATAATGGGAGTAATCTCATTCGCGCTTTAAGGTTGGCTAAGCTGACACACATCCCTTGCCTGGCGCACGTGATGAACCTAGTAATTCAGCGGTTCCTGAGGACATACCCAGGCGTGGCCGATCTTCTGTTGAAGGTGCGACGAGTGGCCAAACATTGTAGAAATTCCAATACTGCTTCGGGGGCACTCGCCAAGATGCAGGAGCGCTTCAATCTCCCCCTCCATCGCTTGCTGTGTGATGTCCCTACGCGCTGGAATTCTACGCTGCACATGCTAGCACGCTTTTGTGAGCAGAAGAGTGCAGTGGTCCAGTACATGACGGCGCAGTACCGAGGCGCATCCGGACAGCTGCCAAGCTTCTGTGGATCCGATTGGGCCAACATGTTGGACCTCTGCCAAGTCCTCCAAAATTTTGAGCAATCCACGTTGCTTGTGAGCAGTGACAACTCTTCAGTCAGCATTACCATACCACTGCTGTGTTTACTGAAGAAGTCAATGTTGAAAATCAAGGAAACAGCTGTCATGATGCAACTGGGGGAATCGGAAGGAGAAAACGATCAGTGTGATGGTACCAACATCAGGCCATCCGCCTCAGGAAACGCTGGCCCCAGCAGCTATGACGAAGAAGAGGAGGAGGAACAGCTGGAGTTGGAGCAGGAATTTCATGCCACCACTGACGAGGGCCAGAGCGGTGCACGTTGGACTTCCACAATTCAGCGCGAATGGTCAGCAGAAGCAGACCAGGAAGAAGGTGACGACTATGATGCATCATAACAACTATCACAACGCTCACAAGAGGATGATGAGGATTCTGGCAGGACTCTGGCACACATGGCTCAATTCATGCTAGACTGCATTGAACACGACCCACGCATTGTGCGCATTCTGGACAACACCAATTACTGGGTTTATACCCTTCTGGATCCACGGTACAAACACAATGTTCCAAAACTGCTTGAAGAAAGAGTCAGACAGGTCAAAATGGAAGAATACCAGCAAGCCCTTGTGGAGACTTTAGAGAGGAGATTGACATCCTCCCCCTCCTCTAGCCAGTTGTACGCCGACAGACTGACTTCCGCAAACCCAGGACGACCAGGAGGGCAGCAAACACAAGCCGCAGCTAGTGCCCAAAAGGGAATGGTATCGGCAGTGTCCTTGGAGTGGGAAAATTTTCTGACACCCATGCAGCAGCCCACAGAACAGCAAGCGTGCAGATCCACCTCCAACACCGATCGCCTGGAGAAGATGGTCAAGGACTACATGTCAGATGGCGTAGCTGTGTTGAGCAATCCATCTGCACCCTTCAACTATTGGGTATCGAAGCTAGACACCTGGCACGAACTGGCAATGTACGCAATAGAGGTGCTGGCTTGCCCGGCAGCCAGCGTTATGTCGGAACGCTGTTTCAGTGCTGCCGGAGGCATCATCACAGATCGGCGTATCCACCTCTCCACAGAAAATGCAGACCGTCTGACTCAAATTAAAATGAATCAATCCTGGATTGGAAACGACTATGCAACACTCCTGGACCCCAACCAAGTAACATGAACAATAACCATCTGTGATGGATTAGCGTTGCCGGTCCCTGTTTATGGAACCTCTTATCTTTATTACATTTATGACTGCATGGCGGCAAAAAGCATGTTATCCGCACGCTTTTTGTCCTCATGCAAGGCCTGGGTTGTTGTGTCTGAAAACGTGGCCTTCTCCTCCTGCGCCTCCTCCTGTTCCATCACGTGTGCTGCTGCTGGGTTAGCGTTGCCGGTCCCTGTTTATGGAACCTCTTATCTTTATTACATTTATGACTGCATGGCGGCAAAATGCATGCTATCCGCACGCTTCTTGTCCTCATGCAAGGCCTGGGTTGTTGTGTCTGAAAGCGTGGCCTTCTCCTCCTGCGCCTCCTCCTGTTCCATCACGTGTGCTGCTGCTGGGTTAGCGTTTCCGGTCCCTGTTTATGGAACCTCTTATCTTTATTACATTTATGACTGCATGGCGGCAAAATGCATGCTATCCGCACGCTTCTTGTCCTCATGCAAGGCCTGGGTTGTTGTGTCTGAAAGCGTGGCCTTCTCCTCCTGCGCCTCCTCCTGTTCCATCACGTGTGCTGCTGCTGGGTTAGCGTTTCCGGTCCCTGTTTATGGAACCTCTTATCTTTATTACATTTATGACTGCATGGCGGCAAAATGCATGCTATCCGCATGCTTCTTGTCCTCATGCAAGGCCTGGGTTGTTGTGTCTGAAAGCGTGGCCTTCTCCTCCTGCACCTCTTCCTGTTCCATCACGTGTGCTGCTGCTGGGTTAGCATTGCCGGTCCCTGTTTATGGAACCTCTTATCTTTATTACATTTATGACTGCATGGCGGCAAAATGCATGCTATCCGCACGCTTCTTGTCCTCATGCAAGGCCTGGGTTGTTGTGTCTGAAAGCGTGGCCTTCTCCTCCTGCGCCTCCTACTGTTCCATCTCGTGTGCTGCTGCTGGGTTAGCGTTTCCGGGCCCTGTTTATGGAACCTCTTATCTTTATTACATTTATGACTGCATGGCGGCAAAAAGCATGCTATCCGCACGCTTCTTGTCCTCATGCAAGGCCTGGGTTGTTGTGTCTGAAAGCGTGGCCTTCTCCTCCTGCGCCTCCTCCTGTTCCATCACATGTGCTGCTGCTGGGTTAGCGTTGCCGGTCCCTGTTTATGGAACCTCTTATCTTTATTACATTTATGACTGCATGGCGGCAAAAACCATGCTATCCGCACGCTTTTTGTCCTCATGCAAGGCCTGGGTTGTTGTGTCTCAAAGCGTGGCCTTCTCCTCCTGCGCCTCCTCCTGTTCCATCACGTGTGCTGCTGCTGGGTTAGCGTTTCCGGTCCCTGTTTATGGAACCTCTTATCTTTATTACATTTATGACTGCATGGCGGCCAAATGCATGCTATCCGCACGCTACTTGTCCTCATGCAAGGTCTGGGTTGTTGTGTCTGAAAGCGTGGCCTTCTCCTCCTGCGCCTCCTCCTGTTCCATTACGTGTGCTGCTGCTGGGTTAGCGTTTCCGGCGTTTATGGAACCTCTTATCTTTATTACATTTATGATTGCATGGCGGCAAAAAGCATGCTACCTGTGCAAAGAAAACAGACATTTCCCGCATTTTAAAGACAGTTTTCCCTTTGAAACTTTAAAATCGATTTTCTCAAAAACTATAAGCTCTTTTTGCTAATTTTTTTTCCTCTTGTACCCACTCCCAAGGTGCACATACCCTGTAAATTTGGGGTATGTAGCATGTAAGGAGGCTTTACAAAGCACGAAAGTTCGGGTCCCCATTGACTTCCATTATGTTCGGAGTTCGGCGCGAACACCCGAACATCGCGGCCAGGTTCGGCGAACGTTTGCAAACCTGAACATCCAGGTGTTCGCCCAACACTACCCCTGACTACATATACTGGGCATATATACCCCTGGCTACATATACTGGGCATATATACCTTTGCCTACATATACTGGGCATATATACCCCTGCCTACATATACTGGGGACATATACCCCTGCCTACATATACTGGGGACATATACCCCTGCCTACATATACTGGGCATATATACCCCTGACTACATATACTGGGCATATATACCCCTGGCTACATATACTGGGCATATATACCCCTGCCTACATATACTAGGCATATATACCCCTGCCTACATATACTGGGGACATATACCCCTGCCTACATATACTGGGCATATATACCCCTGACTACACATACTGGGCATATATACCCCTGCCTACATATACTGGGCATATATACCCCTGCCTACATATACTGAGCATATATACCCCTGCCTACATATACTGGGCATATATACCCCTGGCTACATATACTGGGCACATATACCCCTGGCTACATATACTGGGCATATATACCCCTGGCTACATATACTGGGCACATATACCCCTGCCTACATATACTGGGCACATATACCCCTGGCTACATATACTAGGCAACTATACCTCTGGCTACATATACTGGGGACTACTATACTCATGGCTACTTATACTGGGGACACCTATAGACCTGGCTACCTATGCTGGGGGTACCTATTTTGGGGGAACTGCTGTCAGATTATCTGCATTTTTGTGGAACCGCTGTTATGTATTTTGGGGAACAGCTGCCAGATTATGTGTATGTTAGGGGAACGGCTGACAGATTACGTGTATTTTGGGGAACTGCTGCCAGATTGTGTATGTTTGGGGGACCACTACTGACAGATTATATGTCCTTTGGGTGTTACGTGTATTTTGGGTGATCCGCTGCCAGGTTTCACGTATTTTGGGGAACTGCTTCCAAATTATGTGTATGTTGGTGGAACTGCTGCTGCCACATTGTCTATTTTGGGGGAACCACTTCCATATTATCTGTATTTTGGAGGAACTTCTACCAGATTATGTGTCTTTTTGGTGAAATGCTGTCAGATTACATCTATTTTTGGGGGATACACTACGGCAGAGCTCAAACTTCCTCGGCAGACCTTTTACATCACTGCTAAGGTCATGTATATTTGGCCCCACCCATGACCACGCCCACGGCGTGCTTGACCACGCCCATTTTTGCGCAGGAGTTCTCCAAGTGAGTCCACTCACTTCTTTTCCCAGGACTACACCCCTGTATATATATATATATATATATATATATATATATATATATATATATATATATATATATACTGTATATATATTCATACACACACAGACATAGTTACTGTAAGGAACAACGGGGCAGCTGCGGCGAACAGCACTGCCACCACAGCTGCCTCCGTGCCGCTGCACGTCCTCCCGGCGTCTAGGACGCCGAGGACGGAACGTTCGTTGTTTCAAGGGGTCACCGTCTCGCACAGACGGGACCTTTATGCTAGGAGGAGGCTCGTCAGCTGACCTGCTGGTCGGCTGACGTCAGAGGAGTCTCACAGCTGATTACAGGGGGCTTCATTCAGAAACTGTCTGCTGTCGTGAATACTTCTGTGTTAGCGCTCAGACCTTAGACTAGATCCCAGGTGTTGAAACCAAGGACTTCACACCTAGACTAGGATATTGCTATATTGTTATTGATTATCTGTGTTTGAGACATTAGACTAGATCCCAGGTCTTGAAACCAGGGACTTCACGCCTAGACTAGGATGTTGCTATATTGTTGTTGATTGTCTGTGTATGATTCTGGCTGTGCTCTGACCTTGCATCTGCTCATTGATTCTGTACTTCCGCCTATCTGACTTGTTGCTGGGCCTCTGCCTGTTTGCCCGTTATCCTTTGCCTCACGATTCTGTTCTGATACTATCCTCTCTGTTGCCGAACATAGCCTGTCTGGCCACTCTTTCCTCACCAGTGGGCCTAGCCTCTGGTGAGGGATTTCTAGTATAGAATCACCTGCTCCTCAGGTGATCACTAGTTGCAGTACTGTTAGTAACCCCTGCTCCTCAGGTGTTCACTAGCCTGCAGTACAGTCGTAATCACCTGCTCCTCAGGTGTTCACTAGTTGCAGTACTGTTGGTAACTCCTGCTCCTCAGTTGATCACTAGGCTGCAGTACAGTCTGAATTACCCGCTCCTCGGGAGATTCTATCTCTTCAGTATATTGTTGTATCACCTGCTCCTCAGGTGTCCTCTAGGCTGCAGTGCCGACTTAATCACCTGCTGTGAGAGAACGCGGAAAAGCCGCCGCGTGTGCTGCTGAGGAGGCGGCTGATTCCGCGTCCAATGCGGCGGTTTGCATGCGGAAGAGTGCGTCTGGTAACAGGGCAGAACGCGGAAAAGCCGCCGCATGTAACAACAGTAAGGCGGCTGGTTCCACGTCCAGCGCGGCGGTTTGCACGCGGCGGCGTGTGTCTGGTGTGGCTGAGTCTGTTAGTGGACACAGGCGTAGTAATACGCGCGCGCGCGCTGAGAGGCAGAACTCTTATACTGGGCAAGGAGAGGTCAGCTGATCACGCCGATCAGCTGACTCCAGAGCAGGATACTATTGGTTGATCAATTAGGGGTGGTGCCGGAGAGCACTATTTCATATATAGTTACTGCTGGCCAGTCTCAAGTTGTCTGCCGTTGCGAACACTACGTGGAAGCACTCAGACCTTAGTCAGATCCAACAGTGTGTTTGAAACCAGGTGGACCTGGGAATTCACACTGAGCCAGATTACTTGTACTGTTATTCTGTTTATGCTTAGACTAGTTCCAGGGTGTAGAGACCACGGACCTCACACCCAAACTAGGGAACTTGTGTTATCAATCTGTTATACTTCAGACTAGTTCCAGGGTGTAGAGACCACGGACCTCACACCCAGACTAGGGAAACTTGCATTATCAATCTGTTATGCTTCAGACTAGCTCCAGGGTGTAGAGACCAAGGACCTCACACCCAGACAAGGCATTGTTGATATCTGTTATGACTTACTGCTTTCCTGACTATCCCTCTGATCTCTGATTCGGTACCTCGCATTTCTGATATTCCGTTGCCAGACCCTGCTTGCCTTAGATATCGAATCCGCCTTCTGTCTTTGTACCTTATCTGTCAGTGTGTTGCCGACCAGGCGTGCCCGACCTTGAGAGCTATCTCTCCTCTTAAGAGATAGTCTCCAGATCAGATAGTGACATCCACCTTCAGGTGTCACTCACTCTCTGGTCCTGCCTATCTCCAGCCTGACTCCACCCCTTGGAGAGTCTCAGGCTGCTGGAAGGTTCCTGTGTCCTCAAGAGCAGTATTCCTTGCTGCTTCTGATCACCTGCTCAGCAGGTGCATTGCTCAAAGTATTACTGTTACACCAAACACTCACATACTTTAGGTGTCCAGAAGTTAGCAATATATCTGTATTATCGGTGATTCTGCAGATCATCAATAATCAGGTATATATCTGCATTCTTGGTGATACTGCAGACCACCAACAATCAGATTATCTCTGCGTGCTGACACCAATTGTTACAACTGCTCCTCAGGTGGTCACTAGGCTGCAGTATAGTCTGAATCACCCGCTCCTCGGGAGATTCTATCTCGTCAGTATCAGTATCTCCAGCTTGCTGGGACTTGTACGTTATTATACAGCCAGTAGACTGATTGTACCTCAGCAGCCCCTCTGGTGAGGTTTCGCCAAACTATTGTATTACGGTTACACCAAGCACTACACTCTTAGCACCCTTTTGGCCATACTAGTATTATTGGTGATTCTGCAGATCATCACATAATCAGGTATAGCGTCTGCATTATTGGTGATTCTGCAGATCACCATATAATCAGACATCTGAGTTGCTACACCCAACCGTTACAGTTACATAGTTATTTGGGCTGAAAAAATACAAACGTCCTTCGTGATTAACCAGAAAAAAAAATACAACACCAGCCTGCTCCCTCAAATATCACTGTTGATCCAGAGGAAGGCGAAAAACCCTTACAAAGCATGGTCCAATTAGCCCCAAAAATGAAAAAATTCCTTCCCAACTCCAGATGGCAATCAGATAAAATCCCTGCATCAACACCACTGGGCATTACCTAGTAATTATAGCCATGGATATCTTTCAATGCAAGGAAAGCATCTAAGCCCTCTTTAAATGCAGGTATAGCATTTGCCATAACCACTTCCTGTGGCAATGCATTCCACATCTTAATTACTCTTACTGTAAAGAACCCTTTCCTAAATAAATGGCTAAAACGGTTTTCCTCCATGCGCAGATCATGTCCTTTAGTCCTTTGTGAAGGCCTAGGGACAAAAAGCTCATCTGCCAAACTTTTATATTGCCCTCTGATGTATTTATACATGTTAATTAGATCCCCTCTAAGGCGTCTTTTCTCTAGACTGCACTATCCTCCCTTGTTGGGTGGAGGCACTGTTGGCGAACCTTTTCTCTCTTTCATTCCTTTTTCTTTTCTTTCCTTTCTTTTTCTCTATTTTCCTCTTCTCTTGTCATATTTCTGTGTTATTTCAAATTGCTATGGTAACATATTGCCAGGTAACAGTTGAAGCCCATATCTTTCAGATTCTAGTTTAGTTGTATAATGGTGGGGGTCCTGGGTGTATGTTCCCGCTGGGCTCTTGGACTTCATAAGAGGTTCGTACATGCCTTTTGAGGTGTGTTTAGGGATCTGTAGTTTGAACACATGGGGCAGCCTTGTGGTTCATCTGCTGTGTGGATATAGCTATAATTATTCATTGCCTGGTGATGTGTTTTTCTATTTATGCTACTATCTATATGACCTTGCACTGTGTATTGATCTATATAGGCTCACACTGGTGGCTGGCCAAGGTTTGCAATGGGATTTTTTTGCCACAGTGTGATGGTTTCCTCTTCTGTTTGTGTTTTCTGTTTTGAAAAATTCCTGGTATAAATTAGGCTGACCAGGCGTCCTCTTTTCCCCGGACAGGTCCACTTTTTCTGACCTGTCCGGGGCGTCCGTTTTTTTTTTTTGAAATGTCCGGGTACAGGGCATACACTAATGTCACTGACTGATGCAGAGGCTCAGCGCTGTTGTAAGAGCGTTGCCTGCTGTGAAATGATAGCAGCAGCCGAGCAGGCAGCGTCACACAGATTTCCAACAGTCCACAGCCTGAGCCTTCTGCTTCTTCCTGTATTGGATGTGGGGCCCCGCCCCCTTCCTGTCCCGGTCACACAGCGGCACTTTCAATGTGTCTCTGAGACAGAGACACAATCTGGTTACACCATGGATGTTGTGATTTCCCCCTGGCCAGGGGAGATCAGCGCAGCAGCAGCACGGTGAGTGAGGGGAAAGGATTTCTGGCAAGCTTTCTGACTGGCAGGCTAGCAGGGAGAGGTAGCAGCAGTGCACAGTGCTTCACTCTCCAGTTTACAGAAGTCAGCTGTCATTATTGCCTGTATCACTGGCTGCTGCCTGTGAAACAGAGTGTCCTGGACTATTGATTCATTATTCTGATCAGAACAATGGATCAATAGTGCAGGGCAGTCTGGTGTTGCAGTGGCCAGTGATACAGGTAATGCTGACAGCAGACGTATGTAGTACTGGGAGCAGCACTGTGTAAGCTGGGACAGTTTAGATTAGCTTGACTGCCTCTGAGCTCTCCTCTTCCAGTGTCCCTTCCCAGCCCCCCTCCTTATCAGAATTTATCAGCATGCTCCTGTCAAACGGGACATGCTCCTGACAAAACTGAAGGCTGCAGACCTGGTGAGATCTCCTTGCTGTTCCTCTTTTATCCCATACTGTGTGTGACTGTCTTTATCCCCTCTGCAATGCCTCCACTTCTTATATCCCCCTTTTCTCTTTCCCACATTTCTCTTCCTTTTATGCATGTGTCCTCTTTCCCCCACACTCCCTACTCTGTATTCTCTTCCCTGGCTCTTTTTCTTTCTCTCTTTCCTACCATCTCCTTCCTATTCTGTTTATTACTCTGTTTTATACACCTTCCTCAGAGTGTATAATCAGCAATCTCTGATCTTAAGAGTCTGAAGCCTACAAAATGACATCTTTTAGGCAGTCCTCTTCAGCATTAATGGCATAACTGAAACGCCGCTATCCTGCAGCAAAACGAGGCCTTAATCACCCCAAATACCAGGGCAAAAATCCACGACTTTCCAGGCTGTGGATTTTGTTGCCCGGGGAGGCAGAGCTTAGCACTGTAGCTCTGCCTCAAAGGATAGCGGCGTTTCAGTTATGCCATCAATGCTGAAGAGGACTGCCTAAAAAAAGGTAATTTTGCACACTTCAGACTCTCTTTAACTACCTTAATGTTATTAATTTATATAGCACAGATTTCTTCTCTGGTGCTTTACAGGGTACATAGTCATGTCACTAAATGTCAGGGAAGGCCCTGTCTAGGGGAACTCACGGAGAAGCATGTGATCAGTTTGAATTTTTGGCTACCTATACTCCAGCACCTATAGCTCGCTACCTAAACTGAGGGCACCTTGTGTACGCTATCTCGTATGGTTACCGGGGACTACCTGCATTTTGCTAGTATTTGGATCCACCCACAGCACATCTTAGCCACACCCAATTTTTCAGCGTTTTGCGCTTTCTTTGGTGTTGATTTTTTGACGAAGTGTGCTGTGCGTGCCACTAATTTCGGGGAGGGGGGCCTCAAGTCAGTGGGTGCCGCTGGGGCTGATGGAAGAGGAGAGGATGTATGTGTGTAGCAGGAGCTGCCATGCGGTGAGCGATACACACCGAGCAGACATGAGTGGGAGCAACTGTGCTGAGGGCGGCAGGAAGAGCATTTTGTGGGGAAATGTGCTGCCAACCTCATTGCATTTGTAGGGAATATGCTGTCAATCTCATTGCATTTGTGGGGAAATGTGCTGCCAGTAAGATTGCATTTGTGGGGAAATCTGCTGCCAATAAGATTGCATTTGTGGGGAAATGTGCTGCCAATAAGATTTCATTTGTGGGAAAATCTTCTGCCAATAAGATTGCATTTGTGGGGAAATGTGCTGCCAATAAGATTGCATTTGTGGGGAAATGTGCTGCCAATAAGATTGCATTTGTGGGGGAATGTGCTGCCAATAAGATTGCATTTGTGGGGGAATGTGCTGCCAATCTCATTGCATTTGTGGGGAAATCTGCTGCCAATCTCATTGCATTTGTAGAGAAATATGCTGCCAATCTGATTTCATTTGTGGGGAAATCTGTTGCCAATCTCATTGCATTTTGTGGGGAAATCTTATGCGAATCTGATTGCATTTTGTGGTCGGCCAGCCCTCCACCATGTGGTCTGGGAAAAAAAACGGCCCTCCATGCCTGTGAAGTTTGACAGCACACTGCTAAGGTCTTGTATATTTGGCCCCTCCCATGACCACGCCCACATGCTGTTGTGATCGTCCTCTTTTTTGGAAATCAAAATATGGTCACCCTAGTATAAATAGAGATTAAAAAAATATTATTATTTATATTGCTTCCACGCCTTTTCTTATGCATGCATACATGCTCTAAATAAAATACATGTATGTTAAAAATCTAAAAATTATATACTGTATGTGTGATTGTATATATCTGCATCTTTATACATCCAAATTATATAATACAGTCGTATGAAAAACTATTTGCCCCCTTCCTGATTTCTTATTCTTTTGAATGTTTGTCACACTTAAATGTTTCTGCTCATCAAAAACTGTTACCTATTAGTCAAAGATAATATAATTGAACACACAATGCAGTTTTAAATGATGGTTTTTATTATTTAGTGAGTAAAAAAACTCCAAATCTACATGGCCCTGTGTGAAAAAGTGATTGCCCCCCCTTGTTAAAAAATAACTTAACTGGTTTATCACACCTGAGTTCAATTTCTGTAGTCACCCCCAAGCCTGATTACTGCCACACCTTTTTCAATCAAGAAATCACTTAAATAGGAGCTATCTGACACAGAGAAGTAGACCAAAAGCACCTCAAAAGCTAGACATCATGCCAAGTTTCAAAGAAACTCAGGAACAAATGAGAACAAAAGTACTGTAATTGAGATTTATCAGTCTGGTAAAGGTTATAAAGCCATTTCTAAAGCTTTGGGACTCCAGCGAACCACAGTGAGAGCCATTATCCACAAATGGCAAAAACATGGAACAGTGATGAACCTTCCCAGGAGTGGCCGGCTGACCAAAATTACCCCAAGAGCGCGGATAAAACTCATCCGAGAGGCCACAAAAGACCCCAGGACAACATCTAAAGAACTGCAGGCCTCACTTGCCTCAATTAAGGTCAGTGTTCACGACTCCACCATAAGAAAGAGACTGGGCAAAAACGGCCTGCATGGCAGATATCCAAGGCGCAAACCACTTTCAAGCAAAAAGAACATTAAGGCTCGTCTCAATTTTGCTAAAAAACATCTTAATGATTGCCAAGACTTTTGGGAAAATACCTTGTGGACCGACGAGACAAAAGTTAAACTTTTTGGAAGGTGCGTGTCCCGTTACATCTGGAGTAGAAGTAACACAGCATTTCAGCAAAAGAACATCATACCAACAGTAAAATATGGTGGTGGTATTGTGATGGTCTGGGGTTGTTTTGCTGCTTCAGGACCAGGAAGGCTTGCTGTGATAGATGGAACCATGAATTCTACTATCTACCAAAAAATCCTGAAGGAGAATGTCCGGCCATCTGTTCGTCAACTCAAGCTGAAGCGATCTTGGGTGCTGCAGCAGGACAATGACCCAAAACACACCAGCAAATCCACCTCTGAATAGCTGAAGAAAAACAAAATGAAGACTTTGGAGTGGCCTAGTCAAAGTCCTGACCTGAATCCTATTGAGATGTTGTGGCATGACCTTAAAAAGGCTGTTCATGCTAGAAAACGCTCAAATAAAGCTGAATTACAACAATTCTGCAATGATGAGTGGGCCAAAATTCCTCCAGAGCGCTGTAAAAGACTCGTTGCAAGTTATCGCAAACGCTTGATTGCAGTTATTGCTGCTAAGGGTGGCCCAACCAGTTATTAGGTTCAGGGGGCAATTTCTTTTTCACACAGGGCCATGTAGGTTTTGAGCTTTTTTTCTCACTAAATAATAAAAACCATCATTTAAAACTGCATTTTGTGTTCAGTTATGTTATCCTTGACTAATAGTTAATGTTTTTTGATGAGCAGAAACATTTAAGTGTGACAAACATGCAAAATAATAAGAAATCAGGAAGGGGGCAAATAGTTTTTCACACCACTGTACATGTAAAACTGAGTGAGGATGATGAATGGTCTGAGTGTAGGTGCGGTTCGACCCTAGGTGATGGGCCTGGCCTAGTCCGTACCATGATGTTGAGGTGCATATACACTCACCTAAAGGGGATTATTAGGAACACCATACTACAGGATGAGCTTAAGGCCGCTATCGAAGCATCCTGGGCCTCCATAACACCTGAGCAGTACCACAGGCTGATTGCCTCCATGCCACGCCGCATTGAAGCAGTCATTTCTGCAAAAGGAACTTTATCACAATATGCACATTTTTTGAGAAGGACCTGTAATACGGTGTTTGACCCCCTTTGCCTTCAGAACTGCCTTAATTCTACGTGGTATTGATTTAACAAGTTGCTGAAAGCATTCTTCAGAAATGTTAGGCCATATTGATAGGATAGCATATTGCAGTTGATGGAGATTTGTGGGATGCACATCCAGGGAATGAAGCTCCCATTCCATCACATCCCAAAGATGCTCTATTGGGTTGAGATCTGGTGACTGTGTAGGCCATTTTAGTACAGTGAGCTCATTGTCATGTTCAAGAAACCAATTTGAAATGATTCGATCTTTGTGATATGTGTATTATCCTGCTGGAAGTAGCCATAAGAGGATGGGTACATGGTGGTCATGAAGGGATGGACATGGTCAGAAACAATGCTCAGGTAGCCCATGGCATTTAAACGATGCCCAGTTGGCACTAAGGAGCCTAAAGTGTGCCAAGAAAACATCCCCCACACCATTACACCACCACCACCACCAGCCTGCACAGTGGTAACAAAGCATGATGAATCCATGTTCTCATTCTGTTTACGCCAAATTCTGACTATCGAGACTCATCAGACCAGGCAACATTTTTCCAGTTTACAACTGTCCAATTTTGGTGATCTTGTGCAAATTGTAGCCTCTTTTTTCCTATTTGTAGTGGAGATGAGTGGTACCCTGTGGGGTCTTCTGCTGTTGTAGCCCATCTGCCTCAAGGTGGTGCATGTTGAGGCTTCACAAATGCTTTGCTGCATACCTCGGTTGTAACGAGTGGTTATTTAAGTCAACGTTGCTCTTCTATCAGCTTGAATCAGTCGGCCAATTCTCCTCTGACCTCTAGCATCAACAAGGCATTTTGCCAACAGGACTGCCACATACTGGATGTTTTTCTCTTTTCACACCATTCTTTGTAAACCCTAGAAATGGTTGTGCGTGAAAATCCCAGTACCTGAGCAGATTGTGAAATACTCAGACCTGCCCATCTGGCACCAACAACCATGTCACGCTCAGAATTGCTTAAATCACCTTTCTTTCCCATTCTGACATTCAGTTTGGAGTTCAGGAGATTGTCTTGACCAGGATCACTCCCCAAAATGCATTGTGATTGGTTGATCAGATAACTGCAAATATTGAGAAATTGAACAGGTGTATGAAAAAAATATCTATCTATCTATCTATCTATATATATATATATATATATATATATATATATATATATATATATACACTGTATAAAATAAACACCAATAATTTTCATAGATATATATATATATATATATATATATATATATATATATATAAAATTACTGAAAATGATTGATGCACCCGCCTCAAAATGTTATTAAAAAGGGAGGCTCTTAGTCCTGCAATGTTACTTGCGCTCAAGTTCACTGACTGTGCCAAAGTGTCCTCCGTATGGTGAATCCTACTCTTACCTCCTGCCTCCTCCTCCTTCTTCCTCTTGTTCTGTGTGGCTGGCTTGTTGCATTCGAATTAGCAGCTGCAGGAATTGGTTGAAGCAGAGTAGGGTCAGTGTGTAAAACCTGGTAGTGGTACCAAATCAAATAATAATAATAAATCAAAAATTATTACACCAGCAGGAAGAATCCTCCTCTGCCTCCTTCTTACTCTTCTTTTTCCTTTTAGTCTTTGTTTTTTTCTCTTTGGCATATAAGTTGGCTTAAGCTCACTCGTTTCTTGAGTTGCTTTTCTCCTTCTTCTTCTTTTCCTTCTCCTCCTTTTTCTTTTTCTTCTTCTTCTCATGTAACTTTGGCATGAGCAGCAGTAGGATTAGTTGGTAGAAGAGTAGGTTTTGGAACCTGGCAGTGGTACCACAGCAACAATAAAAAAAATTATGAGGATGAGGAATTGGTGGCTCCAAAGTAAGCTATGGAACCTGGCGGTGGTACCACAGCAATAATTCCATGAAATTATAAAAGGAGGAGGAATTTAAGACAGCAGTTTAGGCTGTGTACCCTGGCTGTGGGAGCACGGCTGTAAAAAAAAAAAACAAAAACAAAAAAACACACAACAATAACACCAGGAGGTTCAAGGCAGCAATCGTAAGGCCCACATTGTGTCTAATACACAACTGGGGCAGCACAGTTTTCAACCCAGACATCTAAATTTTCTTATAACAGCAGAGCTATGTTGGACACAATAGCAGAAGCAGTAGCATGTGGCAGTAGGGTAGACCATGGACCCTGGCGGTGAGAACACAAACCCCAGAAGGGAAATGCAGCAGGAGGTGTAGAGTTTGGCAGCAGCATAGGCCATGGCTCCTGGCAGTGAGAACACAGCTGTAAATACAAACAACAATTACACAACTGGGACAGCATAGTTCTCAACCCAGACACCTCAATTTTTTTTTAACAATCGCCAAGCTATTTTGGACATAATAGCAAAAGCAGTAGCGTGTGGCAGCAGCATAAACTGTGGACCCTGGCAGTGGTGAACACAGCTGTAAATAAACACAACAATAATACCAGGAGGTTCCAGGTAGCAGTCATAAAGCCCACATTGTGCCCAATACACAGCTGGGGCAGCACAGTTTTCAACTATGACACTTCAAAAAAAATGTTTTAAACAGCAGAACTATTTTGGACACAATAGAAACAGCAGCAGTAGCGAGTGGCAACAGCCACACTGTGGACCCTGGCAGTGGTACCACAGCATGGAGTTCTGGGAAGCGGTCATGCAGCCGCAGTGGGGGCCTCTCCAAAACAGGACTGTACAGTTTTTATCCCAGATGTCAGGAACAGGCCCGCGGCACGCCTGCGTATACGGTTCCCGACTGCGGGTTTGACCAGATCAAGTGGGGAGCAGCCTTATTTAAGCTACAAACAAGGCTGTGACCCCCCCCCCCCCCCCCCAGAACACTTCTCACTGCCACCACTAGCGATTTGCTAGACACGTCCACTCGGCTGTCGAGTGCTCAGCGCGCAATCCGCGCTTTCGTATTCGGGTCAGCTTTGCGCTTTAGGCCGAATACGGAAACGCCACGCACACACACACACACACACACACACAGTTGCAATCTTACACTGTAGTGAAGCAAAACCACTAACAGTCGTTCCGAACTATACTGTTAGCCACTCTGCTGTCGCTACTCACACTGGCGTTTTTGTACGTTGGGTCAGCTGCGCGCTTTAGGCCAACGTATGACAAACGCCCCCACACACAATGCAATTACAATTTCATATGGTAGTGTTGCTCAAGCATACAATTAGGCATGGACTTATACACACTTCAATCTCTTCTAGGCTATGAGTGTTAGTTTAGTACGGCAGAAGTCAAGCTTATTAAATAATAATTTAATATTCCAGGGAAAAAAGTGGAACAATGCAGAACAGAATATATACAAAAGATTACAAAAACAAAGTAAAAAGTTACAAAGATAAAAGTACAAAAATACACACACGGATATTTGCGTAAAAATAAACGGGGGAAAAAAAGAACGTTACCAGCTTAGGTTAGAACGTTGTTTGACGGGAAGACGCCGTTTCGACCAGGAGTCGCGATCATCCCTAGCTAAAGCGCTACCTCCAAGAGAAGATTATTTCTAGGCATCTGGCTCTGCTTTTTATACTGTGAGATACGCCCGGAGGCTGCAACTTCCTTGGGGAGGAACTAGTTTTTAATCACATCCTCAGACATAATTTGATTTCCAGAGATCTAACATCCACATGTGAAAAGTGTACTATAGCACACACACAACAAACGACTTCCTTAACCTCCAATCTCCCCAGGTTACAGGTGACAATTGATTAAGGCTTTCACATTGCAGCAGGATGTCCTGTGTGAAGTCCTGGCTCAGGCTGGTGTGAGCTGCTTCAAGGCATACTGCAGCCAGTCCAGGTGACAATTGCTTCCAAGCACCATACACCTCTGCTACAGTATTCAGACAACAGGGTCGGGCCACCTGTATAGGCTTCAAAGCAACTGTCTGATTAAGTGTTTCCTAATTACCTGTTTTCTGGCTGTCCAGAGGAACTGTATGCTAATGTCCCAGCCCCCTGCTTCCAGAGAAATGCAATGCAAATGTAGGTCTATTGACACACACACACACAATCACATGACAGTCCATGAATCTAGCCTAGCATATCTACACCTTTGACATAATACACAGCAGACATAAAAATGATAGAAATATGGTCCTTTATTCCCTAATATCATAAGCACCTCAATATATCACCACACCAGAGACCTCCAAATATTTATTTTCTTTTAACAACAGCAGAGTTATTTTTCACACAATAGAAACAGCTGTAGTATGGGGCAGCAGTAGTGTGGGCCATGGAACCTGGCGGTGGTACCACAGCATGAATAAACCAAAACAACACCAACATGAGGTTCGGGGAAGCGGTCGTGCAGCAGCAGTTGGGGCCTCCCCATAACTCGGGCTGCACCATTTTAATCCCAGAGACCTCCAAATATTTTTTTTCTTTTAACAGCAGAGCTATTTTTCACACCATAGAAAGTGCAGTAGCATGGGGTAGCAGCAGGGTAGGCCGTGTACCCTGGCGGATGGAGCACAGCAAAAATGAAATGAACCAACAACAGCTAGAGGTTGTGGGAAGCATTGGCCAGGCCCAGCAATCCCAGCCACTTCATGTCTCCCTCTCGCCGACAACAGGGGCCAAAAATCACCTTTAACCTAAGCATGGTTCAATCTGAGGAAAGCGAGTCTGTCCGCAGACTCTGCGGACAAACGAAAACGATTCTCTCTGACCATGTCACCAGCCGCACTGAAGCATCTCTTTGACAGTACACTGATAGGGGGCAGGACAGGGCCCAGCACACCCTGTACTGGGCAAGTTCCCTCCAGATGTCTAGCCTTTTGACCCAGTACTCTATGTAGGATGGAGAAGGCTTCCTCCAGTCTGTGAACAAGGGCCACCTGTAACTCCCTTGTTCGATGCTCAGTGTCTGTGCATTACAGTGACTCCTCCAGCTTCCCCTTCAGCCATGGGTCCAAGATCATGGTGATACAGATCTCCTCCCTCTCCTGCATCCGGATCACCTGGGGCTGGGGGTCCCTGCGCAGAAAACGTAGCATATGCCCTGCAATGGGTAGAGGTGCTCCACATCAGCCCACATCTGTGCCATCCACCCCCGAGACAACAAACCTGTCCTCTTCTGCCTGCTGAGTTTGAGTGTCATCATATAATGAAAAAGCCCCCCCTTCGGGGAGAGACTCACCAGACTTCTAGGCCTCCAAGGCCAATGCTCGCATTCGGGGTATTGGCCACCCCGCAGCCTCTCTGGCAGTCCTCTCTTGGCTATTCCCAGTCTGTGTAAGCAAAAAGCGGATTCCACATCGCGTAAAAGCGTACCAGTTTATTTTTAAAAAATTTAAAAACAGATCAGTGGTGTATAACCACTCATTGGGTCAGAAAACTTCATCAAAAATGAAAAAACACAGCCAGCCCCTTGTTTTACAAGCTACCTGATTCCAGGTACAGGGGTATGCAGAGATGAGATGCAGCGAGCGTCGTGCGCTGTGACGTCGCTCCGCCCAACGTTTCGTTGCCCTAGCAACTCCTCAGAGCCCCTGAGGAGTTGCTAGGGCAACGAAACGTTGGGCGGAGCGACGTCACAGCGCACGACGCTCGCTGGACGCGGCGGGATTGTCTGTGTGCAGCAGGCTCGGTATCTTTTAGAGCACTAGCCAGTAAGCTATTGCGGAGAGGGACGCTAAATGACAGAGGCGTGCGCCTTGTCACCAGCTTAGTGCATCTCATCTCTGCATACCCCTGTACCTGGAATCAGGTAGCTTGTAAAACAAGGGGCTGGCTGTGTTTTTTCATTTTTGATGAAGTTTTCTGACCCAATGAGTGGTTATACACCACTGATCTGTTTTTAAATTTTTTAAAAATAAACTGGTACGCTTTTACGCGATGTGGAATCCGCTTTTTGCTTACACAGACTGGGAATAGCCAAGAGAGGACTGCCAGAGAGGCTGCGGGGTGGCCAATACCCCGAATGCGAGCATTGGCCTTGGAGGCCTAGAAGTCTGGTGAGTCTCTCCCCGAAGGGGGGGCTTTTTCATTATATGACATATTTGCTGTGTCTAAGAAGGAACAGGCAGAGAAGAGCGCTTAACCATTTTTACTGAAGAACTTTATTTTGATGGTTGCACGCATCTAGGAAGAGCGCTCCTACATGATAATTATTATATGAGCAAGGACATTATACATGTGGTTACTGCCTGCTATTGTGTTTTTTACTTAGAATTTAGCACATGTAATATGAATGTTTGATGAATGTTTGATTCATTATCTTTTATATAAAACATTTTTTAGAGGTGACCTATATAACATCTGACTCAGCATATGAGCGCAGTATCAGGGTGCTGTAATTGAGTGTCATCATGCCTTCCCCAACCATGCACCACTGCAGCGGCGGTCTGCTGTTCCCCCTCTGCAGCAAGGTCAGGTTCCTCCAACCATCTGCAAGTTCTTCTCCTTCTCCTGAGAGGTGGACTGTGCAGCTGCCTGCTGATCCAGCTGGGTCAGGGCTGCCTCTCCCTGTTTCAGAAGATCAAACATGGCCCTATGCAGCAGGAAAATCATCGGCACCCACTCGCAGATAGATGCGTCCTGGCTCACCATGTTGATTTTCTGCAGGAAGGGACCCAACACTAGGCAAACCTGCTGTATCTGCCCCCAATCTGCAGATGGAATGACCTGAAGGCTTGTAGTGCCGGAGATGAGCTCATCGACGATGTTCAGGGTGACAGCTCTTCTGCGCCAGGTTGGAGTACCAGCGAGTTAGCACACTGATTGATGAGCCATTGTGCTGGCAGGCCCTCGTGCTGAGGCAGTGGTGGAGCAGTGGAAATGGCAAAAAATTTTCACGCCACTTCCAGCAGATCGTCCATCCCCAGGTAGGTGCACAAGAATCTCTGCACCACCAGTTTCAGGACATGGGCCAGACAGAGGATGTGGGGCACAGCTCCCCTGCGGAGGGTGGCAACAACTGACTCTGAGGCCACTGGGGGTCAGCCACCTCTGCTCCCGAAGGGTGGCAGGACGTTGTTGGCCTTTAGCCTTTCTTTCCCCAGGCAAACCAATTCCAGCAGCACTTGGCAGGGGTGGCATTTCATGCTGCTTCTGAGGCGGGCATGCTTGCTGGGTGTGCCTGTGCCATTGGAAGGAATGGGTTCAGAAAGGCTGCTGCATCTCCCCTGACCCCATGGGGTGGCACCACCAACTGGACTGTTGATGCTGTGCCAGTTGCTGCTGCTACTGCTGAGGCCTCACCCCCTTCCACTAAAATGACCCAGTGGGCAGTGAACAATATGTAGGGGTCCGTTCTGAAGCAACTGCTCCAAGAGTCCATGGTCACATGGACCTGCTCTCCCACAGAGTGATCGAGCCCACGGGTCACATTCAGGACCATAAACTGTTGCAGTGCTGGGATCACCGGGAGAAATAGTGGCAGCTGGAGATACGCCACTCTGGGATCCCATTCTGCAGGAGTGCAAGCATGTCACTCCCCTCCTGCACAAGGAAGTATGGTAGGAGCTGGAAGCACATGGCCCGGGCAAGCAACCCGTTCAGCTTCTGGATGCGCTTGTCATTGGGAGGCAGAGCCTTGGTCACATCGAAAACCTGTCGCTCAGCAGGGTCTGCCGCTGCCCTGCACTGGAAGCTGAGGAGGGCACTGAGGAGACCATTGAGGACTGGCTGTCCTCAGAGGCCTCAATTTCTATGGTAGCTCTGGAAGAAGCACTGGAGGGAGCAGTGCATTTCCGTGCTCCTGCTGCTGCTGGATGAGCAGGAGGATGGAATGCTGCTACTTAAGGCTGCAAAGTGGTTCTCCTGCTCTGACCACCAGCCTCCTTCAGCCTCTAAAATTCTCTGTGCTCCCTATGGTGGTAGCTCTTCAAGTGGGTCTCGAGGCCTACAGTCCCAAGCTTGGAAGAATTACAACCTCTGCTGAGAAGAGCTTTTCAGGAGTTGCAAACTGCAAACCTCTCATCAAGGATGGACAGGTGGAAGAAGTTCCAGATGGGTTAAGTGAACACCCCCCTACGGCTTTAAGGGAGTGCGGTCTCTCTCTGGTTGAGGGTTGGTTGGCTGGTGGAGGTGGTGGTGGCAGCAGCTGAAGCAGTGGGCTGTGGCTGTTGGCTTCTACACACACTGGTGGCCACATACCTTGGCCGGGAATGGAACCCAGATCTAGTGCTCGGTAGGTAGCTCTCTTCACCACTACACCACCACCAACACTACATGCTGAAGCCAGCCTAGCATGTACCATTGTGATATATCCAAGAGAAAAATGAGCTTGCTTAGGGAATTGTAGGATTTCAAAAGCCAACTCACATACATTGGCCAGGCCCAGGAATCGAACCCAAGCCTACCGCTCTGTAGGCTGCTATCCTAACCATTATACCACCAACACAACACACTACAATGCTACATGCTGAAGCCAGCCTAGCATGTACCATTGTGATATATCCAAGAGAAAAAAATAGCTTGCTTAGGGAATTATAGGATTTCAAAAGCCAGCTTACATACATTGACCAGGCCCAGGAATTGAACCCAGGCCTGCCACTCTGTAGGCTGCTATCCTAACCATTATACCACCAACACAACGCGCTTCAATGCTACATGCTGAAGCCAGCCTAGCATGTACCATTGTGATATATCCAAGAGAAAAATGAGCTTGCATAGGGAATTGTAGGATTTCAGAAGCCAGCTTACATACATTGGCCGGGAATCGAACCCAGGTCTAGTGCTCGGTAGGCTGCTATCCTAACCATTATACCACCAACACAACACACTACAATGCTACATGCTGAAGCCAGCCTAGCATGTACCATTGTGATATATCCAAGAGAAAAATTATCTCTCTCTCTCTCTCTCTAGGACTTGATGCCATTGAACTTAAAACCATCAACGGATACCGGCAGAATTTCACAGGCAATTTCGGAATTCCGCCGGATTGAAAAAGCAATTCCGTTCCAACCAAACGGAATGGAATGACCAATTTCTGCCTAAAATTGCGGAAAATACAATTCAGCGGAAAGCGGTGACCATCCCTACTATTAAACTTGCTCTGGAGGAATGGCGATATCTCTTGGAGGGAGCACAGCATCCTGTTCTTATTTTTACAGATCACCGTAATCTTGAATATCTGTGAACGGCAAAATCTCCGCCCTTATCCGACTTATCGGCATGCATGCTTGAATGTACCAAAATTCGATTCGGGTACATTCAAATTCGGGTCAGGGGAGAATTTGGATTCGGATTCGGGTGCGGTCACCGAAATTTGGTTCGGATTCGAATTCGGTTCGGGGTCAGTAACAAAATCTGGTAAAAAAATTGTGTTCGCGAATTCGGATGCGTTTTTTTTTTTTTAAAGGGAAATCACATTTAAATAGGTGTAATTAAAAAAAATGTGATGGAAAACTTTTTTTCTGCATTTCTTCTTTCTCATCATCAATCATTACTATCATCTTCACCATCTTCTTCTTCATTGGCATCTGGTTCTTTAAGTTCTTCTTCTTCTTTTTCACCTGGTTCATCTTCAATTGGTTTTTGATCTTCTTCTTCACCTGGTTCTTCTTCGTCTTCTTATTCTCCTTCTTCATCATCATCATCTGGCTCTTCTTCTTGATCATCTGGTTCTTCTTCTTCAATAATTTGGTTCTTCTTCTTCATCATCATCATCATCTACTGTAGTTCTTCTTCACCTGGTTCTTCTTCTTCACCTGGTTCTTCATCTTCTTCTTCTTCACCTGGTTCTTCTTTTTCACCTGGTTCTTCATCTTCTTCTTCACCTGGTTATTCTTCTTCACCTAGTTCTTCTTCTTCACCTGGTTCTTCATCTTCTTCTTCTTCACCTGGTTCTTCATCTTCTTCTTCTTCACCTGGTTCTTCATCTTCTTCTTCTTCACCTGGTTCTTCATCTTCTTCTTCTTCACCTGGTTCTTCTTTTTCTTCTTCTTCACCTGGTTCTTCTTCTTCTTCACCTGGTTTTTCTTCTTCACCTGGTTGTTCTTCTTCACCTGGTTCTTCTTCTTCACCTGGTTCTTCTTCTTCACCTGGTTCTTCTTCTTCTTCTTCTTCTTCACCACCTAGGTCTTCTATGTCATCTTCTTCTTCTTCACCTGCTTATTCTTCTTCTTCACCTGGTTATTCTTCTTCTTCTTCACCACCACCACCATCTTTTTTTTTGTTTTGTGTTCATATTCTTCCTCTTGAACCCAACTTAATGTTTTTTTTTCCCTTACAGAACTCTGCTGTTGTAAAATTGTATCTTCAACACCAGTATAGCTAAATTTGTGGCGTAATAGCTAGTGGCGCATGGCAGCAGGCAATGTATTCTGTGGACCCTGGTGGTGGGAACACAGACAGCAGGAGGATAAATACAGCAGCAGCAGGAGGAGGAGTGATGTGTGGCAGCAGGCAATGTAACGGGGTCATGGTACTTAGCGTTGGTACCACGGCTGCAAATAAACAGCAAGATCAGGAGGTTCTGGACAGCAGTCGTGAAGCCCACATTGTGTCCAATGCACAACTGGGACAGCACAGTTTTCAACCCAGACACCTCAGAATTATTTTTTTACAACAGTATACAGGTATTGTAGTGGCATAATAGCTAGTGGCGCATGGCTGCAGCGCATAATTCTGTGGACCCTGGCAGTGGGAACACAGACAGCAGGAGGATAAATACAGCAGGAGGAGGAGGAGTGACGTATGGCAGCAGGCAATGTATTCTGTGGACCCTGGCATTGGGAACACAGACAGCAGGAGGATAAATACAGCAGCAGTAGGAGGAGGAGTGACGTGTGGCAGCAGGTAATGTAACGGGGCCATGGTACCTAGCATTGGTACCACGGCTGTAAATAAAAAGCAAGATCGGGAGGTTCCGGACAGCAGTCGTGAAGCCCACATTGTGTCCAATGCACAACTGGGACAGCACCGTTTTCAACCCAGACACCTCAGAATTCTTTTTTTTTTTACAACACTATACAGCTATTGTAGTGGCGTAATAGCTAGTGGCGCAGGCAATGTATTCTGTGGACCCTGGCGTTGGGAACACAGACAGCAGGAGGATGAAAATCAGCGCTATGTAATATGTTGGCGCCTTATAAATACAATAAATAAATACATACATAAATAAATAAAATCATAAATAAATAAATACAGCAGCAGGAGGAGGAGTGACGTGTGGCAGCAGCAGGCATGTCACGGGCCATGGTACCTAGCATTAGTACCACAGCAACTAAAGAAAAAACAGGCCAAATTATCAGGACGTAGATTCAAAGAAAAGCAGATGGTTGGCACTACAGTGAAATGGCATGCACGCATCAGCTGCGGCAACAGGCAGTTTGCACAGGAGGACTACACATACACCTCTTCTCTAGACCTCTTCAGCGTGCTCAAGCAACAACATCAAATGGCAAGCAGACAAAGATAGCAGGAAAGCTGGCACTGCTGCAAGTGTTCAATTTATTGTAGCAAAGATAAAGTGCAAACGTGCAACATCTTGCAAAAAGTTTTGGCATGAAATAAACACATACCCTGGTGAGAAGAGGCGTGAAGGGTGGTGGGTGCTGGGCACAGGATGCCTGACGGCCGTTTCGCGCTAAACAGCGCTTCTACGGAGGTTACAGCCTCCGTAGAAGCGCTGTTTAGCGCGAAACGGCCGTCAGGCATCCTGTGCCCAGCACCCACCACCCTTCACGCCTCTTCTCACCAGGGTATGTGTTTATTTCATGCCAAAACTTTTTGCAAGATGTTGCACGTTTGCACTTTATCTTTGCTACAATAAATTGAACACTTGCAGCAGTGCCAGCTTTCCTGCTATCTTTGTCTGCTTGCCAAATTATCAGGACCCAGGGACTGAAGGTTGATGTCAAACAATAATTCCCAGGCACCTCATGTCCTCCTCTCGCTGACAACAGGTGCCAGGAACGTGCCTTCAATCCAGACCTGGTTATCTTCAAAAATGTCAGTCTGTCCATGCCCTCTGGGGACAGACGAGAGCGCTTCTCGGTGACCATGCCACCGGCCGCACTGAAGCACCTCTTGGACAGCACGCTGGAAGGGGGGCAAGACAATACTTCCAGGGCGTACTGCGCCAGCTCACTCCAGATGTGCAAGCACTCCACCCAGTACTCCATGGGGTCCACAGGCTCCGTGCTGCCGGTGTCAGGCAAGGGCTAAGCTTCAGTCTGACTAGAGAAGAAGGGAGAGTCCTATCTTCAGGCCAGGAGCTAAAGTGTGGTTATCTACAACTAACTCCGTTGTCCTTCCAGAAAGCTTGGACCAAAGTTTATTGGCCCTTATACGATTTCTAAATGGATTAATGATGTTGCTTTTAAACTGGATCTACCAGATTCCTTACGTATACATCCAGTGTTTCATGTGTCTTGCCTGAAGTCAGTGGTACAGGATCCCTTTCAGGGCAGAGTGCTGGAACCTCCTCATCCGGTCCTGGTCGATGGCAGTGAGGAATTTGAAGTTGAGAGGATTTTGGATAGCAGAAGACGGGGAAGGATGGTGCAGTACTTGGTCAAGTGGCTGGGATTTGGTCCTGAGGAGAATTCATGGGAACCTGCACGTAATATTCATGCCCCTCAACTGGTCAATTCCTTTCACAAAAAAATTCCTGAAAGCCCAAACCAGAAGGCACTCGGAGATTTCCCTTAAGGGGGGGCAATGTCATACTAATGCTCCGGCAGTTCGGTGTTGACGTCCGTCTCGTCTGGTACGTGCACGCGTCACTCTACACGCGCGCGTCACTCACCGCAGCTTGAAGCCTGTGGTGGGGGCATGTGCGCACTTGCGTCACGTCGGACGCGACTCTGCGTACGCATGCGTGGAGTATTGCGTTCGTATGTGCGCATGCGTGGCATACGTACACACAGGCCAACCAGCTGTCCTGCTTGTATAAAAGGCCAGTCTCTCCAGCAGTCAGTTGCTGTTTGTTCTGACAGCTAGTGTGGTTTCTGTGTTCCCTACTGCGGCCTTATCTGGTTATCTTGCTGATACTGATTACTCCTGTCTGCCGCCTGTCTCGACCCTAGCCTGGATAGTGATTACTCTTGTCTGCCGCTTGCCTCGACCCTAGCCTGGATACGGACTACTCTCAAGTTGCTCTCAGCTTCCACTCCAGTTACCGGTAGATCACCTGTGGTCATCTGCATCTTCTAAAACAGGGGTCCCCAAACGTTTTGGGTCGAGGGCCGGGTCAACATACTTCAGATTGCTGGAGGGCCGGAGTATACATAAAATGATCTAGAAGTCTTTATGGGCCAGACAGTGAAGCATACTCAGGTGACAACCTGCAGTGGACAGCAGTGTCACCTGATTTGGTATTTGATTGGAAACCAGTGAATTACTGCTTTCTGGCTTCCATGTGGATGGGTAGTGCCAGCACTGCTATTCTATATGCGGACTACTAAATTTTAAAGATGTAGCTGACCGCATCGATAGATAATACATTTTGTGTGTGGGGGACGGTAAAAAAGCTTTAGGGGGCCACATTCGGCCCACGGGCCTTAGTTTGAGGATCACTGTTCTAAAACTTCCACATCGTGGTGTCCCTTACCTCTGCACACATCTGGGATTCCAGTCCTCTACTTCATGGTGTGGCTCCAACTCACTGTTAGGGCCTGTTCAGACTATCTGCATATGAAGAATGCGTTTAAAATCAAAGAAACGCAAGGTGAAAACGCATGCGTTTTTCTTGCGTTCTAATGCGTATTCTATTGCGTTTTGCACACACACGTGACCCAGGGGGAAAAAAAATTATGGGAACCGCAGAGGAAAACGGACGCTAAAAACGCAATAGTACGTGTTTTTGATACGCGTCCATAGACTTTCATTGCGTCCGTTTCTATGCGTATCGCACAGAACTGCATGCAGCAATGCGGATGAGAAACGTATGCGTCTCATACGCATACATGTGAACTAGCCCATTCAAAAGCATTAGGAGCCGTTCCTATGCGTTTTTGGTACCCAGACACGTTCCCTGAAAACGTCCAGGAACGCGCATAGTCTGAACAGGCCCTAAGGGTCTTTCATTGAGTGTAACCTGGTGAACAATAGGCCACTGAAAGTCCATCGTCCCTTTGCGGGGCGCTCTGGGGGGACCCTCACCTCAGTGGGAAGGTCAACAGGTTCTCGCCATAACAATGGGTTGAAAAGGAAAATGTGTATTTTGGCTCATGCTACATCAGTTAGTTCTAGAATAAAGGAAATTAACTTTAAGTTATTGACAAGATGGTATAGAACACCGGATAGGTTGGCTACAATGTTCCAGGGGGTGAATGATAGATGTTGGAGGGGGTGTGGAGCAAAGGGGTCTTTAATGCATTTAGTGTGGGAGTGCCCAGTAATATCGGGTTTTTGGATGGGTGTGTTGGATTGTATTAAGAGATTATGGGAAGACTGTGGAGATTGGGATCCAGTAAAGGTATTGCTGCATGGAACATCTAGGTCTATTGGTAAATATAGGAGATCTTTTGTTCCCCAGCTTCTGATTGCAGCTAAAAGTCTAATCCCAGTTAAGTGGAGATGCCAGGGTTCTCCAACACTGAAAGAATGGGTTGAGAGGGTTAATATGGTGAAGAATATGGAGAATCAGATTGCTTTGCAGCAGGATAGATTGGAGGCATTTAATGTTAAATGGGGAAAATTGAGTGAATTTCAAGACACTAAGGAGTATGGAGATATGGTGGAGATGTAGGGGAAGGAGCTTCCTGTAATTAAAAATGATTATAATTGCCAGATCACTTATTTTCTGTAACTGGGCAATAGTAGACATTCCTTCCTTCGCCCAGTTGCAATCGTTAGTTGATCATAAAATTGCACTTGAAAAAAAAATAAGATTTAATGATGATCTCTCCTAAGCTCAATCCCCTGAGACCTTATTTGATATAGACTGGAAATCTTTAGTTTAAAACAGTGATAGAACCCTAATAAGTGCCATATATCCAAACCCAAACTCAAAGAGGTTCTTTCCTAACTCAATATAACTCATTACACTGCAGTACATCTACCCAAAGGTTGTAGTCTAGGCCTGACTGAGTACTGATAGTCTAACTCTTGGTTGGAGGCCTAAAATTCTTAAAAAATGTACCGCTTTTGACTCGTAATTCCAGACAGAAATGCTCCGCCAGGGAAGTTAATGTGTTGGATGTAAACAGGCGTGCCAAGCACTACTAGGGGGCCTCATGTTTTATAACTAGTACACTGCTGAAAGGTCTAAAGTTGGTCAGTCGAAATTATTCAGCTTGCATGGTACTACAAGAACCAGCAGGGATCTACATGGTTTATTGTGGTGTACTTTCAACCTTTATATAATAGGAACAGATAGAAATAGTATAATAAACCATGTTGATCTCTGCTGGTTCTTGTAGTCCCATGCAGGTTGAATAATGTTGACTGGCCAACTTTAGACCTTTCAGCATTATACTATTAGCGCTGCCTAATATGTTGGCGCTTTATAAATACAATAAATAAATACTAGTTATAACTACCGTAGTACACTGCTGAACGGTCTAAAGTCAGCCCAATATCAACCTGTGAGTCAGCCCAATGTCACCCTTTGAGTCGGCCCAGTGTCACCCACCATTATTAATGCAAGGCTGTGTCAATGTGGGTGCTTTACATAATTATTGCAAAGCAGTGGTAAGGTGGGGGCTAATCATTATTAATGTAAGGCTGTGCCAATAACTTTGGGGGCTATTCATCATCAAAATTCCAAGGAAATTCAAGCTCATTCTTCACATTAAATGTGAGTATTGTCATATTTTTATTTTATTGTGACCTATCATTTTTGGTCATGAAACAATATAATTAATATGATATCTGGTTTTGTTTAATATCAGTAGCTAGTTTAAACAGACTCCTAAAAACATGGATAAATAAATAAAAGTACAAATAGAAATTTGGCTCTTAAACTTAGTATTGCTGATATTTGGCTCTTTTGATTTTGACAAATGAGTTTGCAGACTACTGCCTTAATGTATAAAAATGTTTGGAGTAACGAAAGCAATTCCTTTCACTTTCTTTATTGTAATCTAAAGACTGAAAGATGATAGGCTGCTGTAAAATACAATCATTTCCACATTGTACTGAAAAACATTGATGTCTGAAATAATAAAGCAATTAAAATATACTCACCAATAAGTTGGTCTCGGATACTTTGAAAACACTCCGGAGACCAAAAGTTAAAACCATAAAAAGTGTACAACTGCAAACTTTTGAAACATGAACCAGCATTCAGCAGCAAAATAAGCATACATAAAAGAGTGAAGTAAACTGGTCTGCTGTATGTAATGATTTGATTGTAACCCTGAAAAAAAAAGATAAAAAGTGCAAATTAAAACACAAATACAATACAATAAGCAAAAAAGTGTGTGGCGTGGAACTAATTTGCAATTAATATAAAATAATCCTTAAATGATATAAACTACACTATAATATTCATATAAACATATCAATACAAAACATGCTTTTTAACCACTTGCGAGCACAGCCTATTGAATTCTACACAGTTTGTCTCCTCATATCTCTGCCAAGGCATAAAATTCCCTATCTCTAGCCAATCCATGTGTTACTGTTGTGACTGTGTGCAACCAATGTTGGAGGTTTAGCTTTCATTCCACAGCTTACATCTCCCCACACTTATCAGGAGCTGTGCGGATTGGCTCCTGATCAAGTGATATGTATGTATGTATGTGGACCAATCAACACCAGAGAAACAATTGGGAATCGGGAACTAGATAACAGGGAAATGTATAAGGGACCACTAGACACTAGGGAAACATGTAGGGGACTACAAGACACCACAGACCAGGTAGAAATATTGGGGTCCACTAAACACCAGTAAAGCATATGGGCGCCACTAGCATACCAGGGAAACATATGGGGACTACTAGAAAACCAAAAACAATATGAGGGACCCCTAGACCTCTGTTACCCCGTGTGTCTTCTACTCCCCCATGTGTGTCCTGCACCCACCTGTATCCTTTTCTGCCAATATATAATTAGCCGAATCGGCAGCCCGGCTCACCTGATCCAGCAGCTGCAATGGCGAACACAGACCTCTCCTCCACGACTCCCCTAGTTTCGCCTGATGACACGCTCAGTAGAAGCTGACACTAGGAGAGCTGTGCAGGAGAGGAGAGGTCTGTGATCGCCACTTGATCAGGTGAGCCATGCGGATGATTATGCTAATTCTACACAGGTGCAGAGGAGGATACAGAGGGGGAGCGGGACGCACACAGGAATAAGGAAACAAAGGGGGGACAATGCAAGGAGTCCCTGAATTTGCAGCAGGTCAGCAGCATGTATCTGCGATTGTTTTTATGTTCGTATTTGCATATAAGACGCAGGGACTTTTTCTCCCCCCCTATTTTGGGGAGAAAAAGTATGTCTAGAGATGGCTCGAACCTCAAATTTTGGGTCCGCGGATGCGAAAAAGTTTGAGTTCGCGCGAACCGGGCGGACCGCCATAGACCTCAATCGGCAGACGAATTTTAAAATCTACAAAGACTGTTTCTGGCCACAAAAGTGATGGAAAAGTTTCAAGGGATCGAACACCTGGAGGGGGGCATGGCAGAGTGGAATACATGCCAAAAGTCCCTGGGAAAATTACGTATTTAACGCGGAGTAGGGTTATAATCCCTAAAAGGCAGAAATCACATTGCATTCCTAAATTGGAGGCATAAATTGCTTTAAAACATCTTGCATGTGTATACATCGATCAATTAGTGTAAGTAGTGTACTGCTTCACACTGACAGACCAAACTCACTGTTTAATGCACCTCCGCCAAACAGTCCCAAAGGGTTGTCATTAGTTGACACTCCCAGGACATAAACTGTCAGTCCTCTTGGCGGCAATGTTTGTGTAGTGATGGCCATCCAGAAGTAATTGAGCTCTGTTGAACGCCTTCTCTGCTACTAACTTTGGATGCGGAAAAGGCGTTCAACAGAGTTCATTGGCATTTTCTTAGGGCAACTTTGGCTAAATTTAGATTCTAAGGCACTACAGGGAGTGCAGAATTATTAGGCAAATGAGTATTTTGACCACATCATCCTCTTTATGCATGTTGTCTTACACCAAGCTGTATAGGCTCGAAAGCCTACTACCAATTAAGCATATTAGGTGATGTGCATCTCTGTAATGAGAAGCGGTGTGGTCTAATGACATCAACACCCTATATCAGGTGTGCATAATTATTAGGCAACTTCCTTTCCTTTGGCAAAATGGGTCAAATGAAGGACTTGACAGGCTCAGAAAAGTCAAAAATAGTGATATATCTTGCAGAGGGATGCAGCACTTTTAAAATTGCAAAGCTTCTGAAGCGTGATCATCGAATAATCAAGTGTTTCATTCAAAATAGTCAACAGGGTCGCAAGAAGCGTGTGGAAAAACCAAGGCACAAAATAACTGCCCATGAACAGAGTAAAGTCAAGCGTGCAGCTGCCAAGATGCCACTTGCCACCAGTTTGGCCATATTTCAGAGCTGCAACATCACTGGAGTGCCCAAAAGCACAAGGTGTGCAATACTCAGAGACATGGCCAAGGTAAGAAAGGCTGAAAGACAACCACCACTGAAGAAGACACACAAGCTGATACGTCAAGAGTGGGCCAAGAAATATCTCAAGACTGATTTTTCTAAGGTTTTATTGATTGATGAAATGAGAGTGAGTCTTGATGGGCCAGATGGATGGGCCCGTGGCTGGATTGGTAAAGGGCAGAGAGCTCCAGTCCGACTCAGACGCCAGCAAGGTGGAGGTGGAGTACTGGTTTGGGCTGGTATCATCAAAGATGAGCTTGTGGGGCCTTTTCGGGTTGAGGATGGAGTCAAGCTCCACTCCCAGTCCTACTGCCAGTTTCTGGAAGACACCTTCTTCAAGCAGTGGTACAAGAAGAAGTCTGCATCCTTCAAGAAAAACATGATTTTCATGCAGGACAATGCTCCATCACACACGTCCAAGTACTCCACAGCATGGCTGGCAAGAAAGGGTATAAAAGAAGAAAAACTAATGACATGGCCTCCTTGTTCACCTGATCTGAACCCCATTGAGAACCTGTGGTCCATCATAAAATGTGAAATTTACAAGGAGGGAAAACAGTACACCTCTCTGAACAGTGTCTGGGAGGCTGTGGTTGCTGCTGCACGCAATGTTGATGGTGAACAGATCAAAACACTGTCAGAATCCATGGATGGCAGGCTTTTGAGTGTCCTTGCAAAGAAAGGTGGCTACATTAGTCACTGATTTGTTTTTGTTTTGTTTTTGAATGTCAGAAACGTATATTTGTGAATGTTGAGATGTTATATTGGTTTCACTGGTAAAAATAAATAATTGAAATGGGTATATATTTGTTTTTTGTTAAGTTGCCTAATAATTATGCACAGTAATAGTCACCTGCACACACAGATATCCCCCTAAAATAGCTAAAACTAAAAACAAACTAAAAACTACTTTCAAAAACATTCAGCTTTGATATTAATGAGTTTTTGGGTTCATTGAGAACATGGTTGTTCAATAATAAAATTATTCCTCAAAAATACAACTTGCCTAATAATTCTGCACTCCCTGTATAGCCACGGCCATAATGGCTTTATACACTGCTCCCTCTGCCCGGGTAAATGCTGCAGGCTTTATCTCCAAGCCATTTACAATCTCCAACGGTACCCGTCAGGGGTGCCCTCTGTCCCCAATAATATTTGTACTACTTATAGAAACCATAGCACAAAAAATAAGATCAAATCCAAACATTACAGGAATTGTTATAAAGGGCACGAAACATGTTATCAGCTTGTTTGCAGATGACGTTGCCTTACTAATAGCCAACTCCGCTACCTCACTCCCATCGCTATTACAAGAACTTCAGAGTTTCTCTGAAGCTTCTCTCTACAAATTAAATCAACAAAAATAATTTATTCTGGGCCTTAATATCCCTCTAATACTTGAATCCCAATTAGAAAGAAAGTACAGTTTTCTATGTGCAGAGAAAGCAGTGTCATATCTAGAGGTACAACTAACAAAATCAGCCTCTAATCTGTACAAACATAATTATGTTCCTTTATTGTTAGATATTAAAAAAAGAATGCAGTGCTATGTCAAATTATTGGCTATCCTGGTCCGGGTGTATAACAGCCTTTAAAATGTTCATATTACCAAAAATCTTGTATTACTTTAGAACTCTACACATATTAATACCAAAGTCATGGTTCTCAGATCTTAAAAGGTGTCTAATTTTTTTTTTATCTGGAATGGCTAAAAAATTCGAACCCCATACCAGGTAATGACCCTTTCAAAAATGTAGGGGGTATGGGTCTTCCTAACTTTGAAGCCTTGTCAGAAGTAGTGAAATTACCTCCAATGCGGATAGCGGCGCGACCGCCGCTTCCGCGTCTGACGTCACGGTTGTCGTCATCTCCGGGCCTTCCAACGGTCCCTGGGAGGTCCAGTCTGTCAATGCTTCATAGAGGGCGGCTGGCTCGCAAGCGCGCGCAACGGCAGCATCTTTATAGGCTGCGGAGACGTGTCAGCTGACCCGGAGGTCGGCTGACGTCAGCCCACCTGCTGATTGGCTGGGCCTTCTGGGCGGCTCGGTGAATTGCTATTTGTATTTAAGGATGCGTGGATCATTTACCCTTTGTCTGTTGTTGCTGAAACTTCGCAGTGAAAGCTCTCAGACCTTAGTCAGATCCGTGTGTGCTTGATCCGGCAGGACCCCAGGGATTTACACTTAGCTCAGGAAAATATATTATATTGTTATTGATTATTACTGTGTATGACCTTTTGCCTGTTCTTCTGACTATTCTTTGCTCTACGATTCTGCACCTCTGCCAATCTGATCTGTTGCCAACTTCTGCCTGAATACTTACCTTGTTCTTGTCTTACGATTCTGTACTTCTGCCAATCTGATCTGTTACCGAATATTGCCTGATTACTGACTTTGAGTTTGCCTCTCGACTTTGTTCATATACTGACCGATCTGTGAACGACATTGCCTGTACAACCACGCTCTCAGTTAGTGATAGCCCCTGTCACTAAGGGCTATCACTCATATGTATTCCGGAATACTACTGTGCACCCAATCACGTGTGATCACACTTCAATAAAGTACTGACTATTGTGCTTATAGAGCTCGTTCTGTTTATCAGATACATCACTGATCATTACAAGCCTATTACCACGCATCTGTCCTAGAGATGTTTAGATATTGGTCAGACAAACCATGGGTGAAATTGGAATTCCAGATTTTAAACACCAACCTTAGAGACCTTATAAATAGTATCATGATGGGAGCTCCCATCATCAACTCTACATATCCGACTATTCAAGCATCACTCAAATCATGGGAATACTTTATTAAGAACCCTCCTCCATCTAGAAACAGAATCCCCATTTCAATCTCATTGTCAGCCCTAAAACATTTTACCCCTGATTTGGATTTAAGAGCATGGGAAGAAACAGGGATAAAAAATCTCCAAAATATTTTTGAGGCGAGAGCATTAAATCCTTTGCCACTCTAACTCAACAATATGCCCTCCCTCATTTCCAATTATTTATGTTCCATATAATATTCCACCTAATTAAAACAAAGGCACTAGCTCCTCTATCGCTACACCCCAAAATCGCAACTATGCTTAATTTTAAAGGGCAATTCAAGGGAGGCATTTCCATATGGTATGGTTCTCTCTGTTCAATTAATACCTCACCACTCAATAGATATGCATTAATATGGTCCTCAGACTTAAAAAGCAACATATCAGTAGATCAATTACTCAAAGCAAACAGAGTGATCACCAAGGTCTCAAAATGCAACACACACTGGGAAACATCCAAGAAAGTGCCTTATAGATGGTATATGACTCCCAGACAAATTGCCTCCTTTTCAGCTATCGCATCTCCATTATGTTGGAAATGCAACAGAAGCATAGGGACTTGCCTTCATATGCTCTGGGAGTGTCCTGTAGTAGCTAATTTATGGAATAAAGTGGAATTCCTCATTAGCAGAGCCTATAGACCCAACTTCCGACTTAAACCTGAGCTAGCTTTATTACAAGTTGGTGTGCTAGATATACCTAGCAATGTTTGCCCTATGGTTTGTCACATTATCTTCAGTGCTTTACACATGATACTAATAACAATAACAATAACAATAATATTTATATAGCGCTTTTCTCCCTGGGGACTCAAAGCGCTGTGACCCTGCATTATGCAGTCTCAAAGGCTAGGGAAAAGAGGTGAGTTTTTAGCCTTTTTTTCTAAAGCTGTCCAGAGAAGGAGCCTCTCGTACTGATTGTGGAAGTGAGTTCCATAGAGTAGGGGCTGCATAGGAAAAGGCCCGAGCACCAAATGTTAAGTGTATCCTGGGAATAACCAGCTTCATCTTGTTGGCAGTGCGGAGGGTGCGTGGAGGGGCATAAAGTTCTAATAGATCCGCAATGTATTTGGGTCCCATGTGGTGTAGAGCCTTGAATGTCAGTAGAGTACTTAGACATGTCACATCAAACTCAAAGTGACAGGTGCCCCGCCCCTTTTTCACACCCTTTCCCCGCCCCTTTTTCACACCCTTTCCCCGCCCCTTTTTCACACCCTTCCCCCGCCCCTTTTTCACACCCTTCCCCGCCCCTTTTTCACACCATTTCCCCGCCCCTTTTTCACACCCTTCCCCCGCCCCTTTTTCACACCCTTTCCCGCCCCTTTTTCACACCATTTCCCCGCCCCTTTTTCACACCCTTCCCCCGCCCCTTTTTCACACCCTTTCCCCGCCCCTTTGTCACACTCTTGCCCCAGCCCACACAGTGAAACACCGCCCCCACCATATATTAAGCATGACTGACAGGCAAAGCACAAGCAGGCAAATGCCTTCTACCAAAGAAATTTTGAGAAAGCATTATTATAATTTAAAAGCCGCCGGTTCTTATGGCGGTGTCGACAGCCTGCATAGAGTTGTTCGGAAGTATGGATTGAGCAGGAAAGCTGTCAAAAACTGGCTTAATAGACAAGACACATATACTTTATACAAGCCTGCTAAGAAGAAGATTAAAAGAAATAAAATTGTTGTCTCAGATATAGACGCCCAATGGCAGGCGGACCTGGTGTCTATGATAGATTTTTCAAGTTACAACGACGGTGTGAGACTCTAAGACGCAGAAAAGAATAGGCATAGAACAGCCTGGTATTGTCAGAAATAAGAAGCTTTGGCGCATAGAGACAAGGCCTCTACGCAAAACACAGAAGTGCGTTTACACAAAAAGACAACTGGTAAATGACTATACCACACTGCCTTTTGGCTACTGAAACACATAGTTATGGACCCACGGATTCAACACCCTTTCTCATGCATTTTGGCCGGCCCCTCCAATTCTGGAAAGAGTTATTTTGTAAAACAGCTCTTATTACACTCCGACACACTTATGTCGCACAAACCTGAAAATGTTGTTTGGTTTTATGCATGTTGGCAAAAACTGTATGATGACCTCTCTCGTTTGTTTTTACACATCAAATTTGTTGAAGGGTTACCGCCTACTTTTACAGATGAGGAGCTGTTCCCACCTGACAAGGTAAATTTGGCAGTTGTTGATGATCTCATGGAAGCGGCTTGTGAAAACCTTGAAATACAGCAGGCATTTACCAAGTATGTTCATCACAGAAACCTGAGCATAATGTATCTTGTCCAAAATGTTTTTTGCCAGGGTAAAAAAAGCAGGACCATAAATCTGAACACTAAATATATGGTTCTTTTTAAAAACCCGCGTGATAAATTACAAATCACCACGCTAGCTAGACAAATGTACCCTGGTAAAATACGTTTCTTTTTAGAGGCTTTTGAAGATGCCACACACCCGCCTTACGGCTACTTATTGGTAGATTTACGGTCGGATACTCCGGAGGAACTCCGCTTAAGATCTGGTCTGTTCCCACCGGACCTACCGGCTGTATATTTGTACAAAAAGCAGGGCTCTAAAAAGTAATTTTTCCATCACCCTTGTCATTCTTGGCCGGGCATACACAGCTGTAAGATGTCTAACAGATTACGCAGAAACTGGACCATTTTAAAAGCTCTGGTGAAAGCAAAACCAGCGGTCCGAAAATCAATTTTACGTAATGCCAGTAACGATTTGATTTCAGCTATTGGTGAAATCGCGCTCAACATTTTAAAAGGAAAGATACCCCTGAAAGAGCGTCAAAAAAATATACTTAAAAAGTGGCGCCGCGCTATAAAGAAGTTGAGCGATAAAACATTCCCCATTAAAACCAAGAAACGTCTTGTGAACCAGTCTGGTGGGTTTATAGGACCGCTCCTCGGCTTTGCAATTCCCTTAATAACAGGGCTGATTGCTAACAGCGTTGGTGGTTAGTGATGGACCATGCTGAGAAAATGTTCTTGGTGTCCAAACAAGAGCTAGATAAAATAAAGAGACCTTCTCCAAACACCACCGACATTCGCCAGTCTGTTACGCAACGTTTAGATGCAGAAATTAGTGAAATTTTGCGCAGGAATGACATACCTGATGATGAAAAAATTAAGAGATACACAGCTGTGCTACAGAGGTACTTGGTATTTGCCAGACAGGATGGTAAAGAAGCAGCTTCTTTAACATTGATAATGCCGCCCACATCTGATCAGAAGCAAATGACAAATATTTATGATAACAGAGACAAAGATATTGTTGAAATTCTTAATCTTGTTAATGACCGCTTTAAGAAAAATGCCGAGCTATTGTTAAACAAACTGTTACAATCAGATGATTTGGCTATGTGGAATGCGAGGGGTGAATTTGTTTACAAAGGCCAAACTGTACCTGGATCAAACATGGTAGATCTAGTCCGCAGTGCGACCCAGAGTCATGCTATGGCCGCAAGTAAAACACCTCCTGGTTGGAAAATATTTATGGATGCTATGGCTGAATTAAATGTCCCCTCTACCGTGGTTGGTAACACAAGGACAAGAGACATGCTCGACAGCCTCAAAAAACAGCTGCACGGCGAATCACCCGCAACGCCTCATACACCTGTCAGTCGCAGGATGCTTATTCCATCACCAGGACTAACACAGGGGATTTTGTTACCTAAAAAAAGAGTACTTCCAATGCTGCAAACACAATGGCTAACGCTCTAATTCTTTTGATGAACGGACTTAAATTAAAAGGATTGCCCCGTACAGAAATGAGATACTTTGAGCGATATATGTACTGGGATAAAATGTTGCTTTGCATATTTTGCTTATTGTGTATAACGAATACTAGAAGTTATCTTTTAAATTTGAACAACGTATTTATAAAACATGTACGGAAATAAAGTTATATTTTGTTCAATGTATATAAAGAATATTTTGAGTGGTGTGTATAAAAAATGTTGAAAATTATATTTTACAATCGTATGCTATGACCACAATTACTATTAAGCCTTATATTCAATAAACACATAAACCTTTTACCGTGTCTTATTTTATTAATTAACAGTTCATGTCTCATGAAAACTATCCAAGGTGGGGTGCTAAGGTGTTAATACGAACATAATAAAACTACAGATCAAATAATGTCAAATAACACGCTTTGGGGTAACATGGAGGTGGAGATCTCTGTAAAGGGGGCGTTAGTCATTGGGGCGGGACAAGAGTGTGAACAAGGGGGCGGGGAAAGGGTGTGAAAAAGGGGCAGGGAAATGGTGTGAAAAAGGGGCGGGGGAAGGGTGTGAAAAAGGGGCGGGGAAAGGGTGTGAAAAAGGGGCGGGGAAAGGGTGTGAAAAAGGGGCGGGGGAAGGGTGTGAAAAAGGGGCGGGGAAAGGGTGTGAAAAAGGGGCGGGGAAAGGGCGTGAAAAAGGGGCGGGGAAAGGGTGTGAAAAAGGGGCGGGGCACCTGTCACTTTGAGTTTGATGTGACATGTCTAAGTACTCTACTGGTAGAAGGCATTTGCCTGCTTGTGCTTTGCCTGTCAGTCATGCTTAATATATGGTGGGGCGGTGTTTCACTGTGTGGGCTGGGGCAAGAGTGTGACAAAGGGGCGGGGAAAGGGTGTGAAAAAGGGGCGGGGGAAGGGTGTGAAAAAGGGGCGGGGAAAGGGTGTGAAAAAGGGGGCAGGGAAATGGTGTGAAAAAGGGGCGGGGGAAGGGTGTGAAAAAGGGGCGGGGGAAGGGTGTGAAAAAGGGGCGGGGAAAGGGTGTGAAAAAGGGGCGGGGAAAGGGCGTGAAAAAGGGGCGGGGCACCTGTCACTTTGAGTTTGATGTGACATGTCTAAGTACTCTACTTCTACCAAAGAAATTTTGCGAAAGCATTATTATAATTTAAAAGCCGCCGGTTCTTATGGCGGTGTCGACAGCCTGCATAGAGTTGTTCGGAAGTATGGATTGAGCAGGAAAGCTGTCAAAAACTGGCTTAATAGACAAGACACATATACTTTATACAAGCCTGCTAAGAAGAAGATTAAAAGAAATAAAATTGTTGTCTCAGATATAGACGCCCAATGGCAGGCGGACCTGGTGTCTATGATAGATTTTTCAAGTTACAACGACGGTGTGAAATATATTTTATCGGTCATAGATGTTTTATCTAAATATGCTTGGTGTGTTGGGCTGCGCAATAAAGCTGGGGGAACTGTGGCTAAGGCTTTTGAGTACATATTTCGCACTAGCGATCGAATACCCAGAAAACTAGAAACCGACAGAGGTCGAGAATTCATGAATAAACCTATGAAAAAGCTTTGTGCAGAGCGTGGAATAAAACATTTTTTTACAACAAACACAGTCAAGGCAGCCATCGTAGAACGTTTTAATCGCACTTTGAAAACCAAGCTGTGGCGCTATCTCAGACACCGAAATACATACCGATACATCGATAATTTACAAAACAGCTTAACAAGTTATAATAACACATACCACTCCTCTATACGATGCAAGCCGGCGTCCGTTACAAAAAACAATTCTTTGTTAATCTGGAAAAATCTGTACCAAGATTATACGTGTGTTAAAAAGATTAAGCCGGCGCTTGCAGTTGGTGACCACGTGAGAATTTCCTGTTATAAAAGTATATTTACAAAAGGTTATGAGCAAAGCTACACGGAAGAGATCTTTACAATACAAGCTATCAACACCAGAGGTCTCAGGCCTCTTTATAAGTTGAGAGATCTGGCTGGGGAAGTCATTGAGGGATCGTTCTATGATGATGAGCTACAAAAAGTGCCGCTTCATAAAAACAGAATTTATCGGATAGAAAAAATTATAAGAAAAAAACGAGTGAAGGGTAAAAATTTGTACCTAGTTAAGTGGCTCGGATACCCTGAAAAATTCAACGAGTGGATTCCGGAAAACCAGCTGACCGAAATATAAAATATGCAGACGGATTCCTTTTTTATTACACTACCGTGCAATGCCTCATCAAAAATTTACCCAGAGAATACCATCTCAACCTATACAACTAAATTGGCTAAATCTGTGGACCTTCGTGGCGCGTGGGAAGTAGCAATCACCGAAATACAGTATCCGCATTCATGGTATACCTTTGAAGTGCCCGAGGGTATTTTTCACGCCGGGAAACGTGGAGAACCGTTAAGAGATTATTATGTTAGAGCCGGGTATTATCACACTATCGACGATCTTATCAAAGGAGTTAATCATAGACTCGAAAAAGCAAAGCTACCCCTGGACCAGATTAAATTGACCTATGATGAAGCGGAAAGAACTGTTAGCCTGTATAATTCAACCACACACTTTTTCATACCGGGTAAAAAAATTGGGGCATATATTAGGTTTACCTGTACCAACACCTGATCAGCTGAAACTTCTAAAAGCCGGTCACCATCCTTACTACCAACCAGATCAGGGCCAAACACCCCAAAACACCAAAATATTCTACCCCGATATCAGAGCAGGATTTTATACACTCTTTGTGTACACAGATATAATAGAACATCAGCTAGTAGGGGATGCCTACGTTCAATTACTAAGGACCGTTGAAATCAGCGGGAAAGGTGGTGGGATAAGCACACAAAGATACAGCAGACCCGACTATATACCGCTCTGCAAGCACCACTTCGATTCAGTAACCATTTCAATTCAAACCGATCAAGGGAAACCTGTTAGGTTTAAGTACGGAAAATCCGTTGTGAGACTTCATTTCAGACAACGGCGCGTAACAGCGAATTGAAATGTTGTCGCAGAAGTTGTATGGAGACCCGAATATCTACACGCGATATTACCTGGCGCAAGCGGGCTATGGATTGGAAGGTTTCCAGGGAGAGGAATTTATGCATGGTTCGGGCCTAGCAGGTCTATTCAGAGGGTTATTCCGTAGGGTTGTTCCTCTGTTTAGAAAAGGCATTGAACTTGTAAAGCCGCATGTGAAAACCGCAGCCAGAAATATCGCCAAAGACGCTGTCGCAACAGTGTCAACGGCGGTGTTGGATAGAATAAACAGGCCAAAACAAGACCAGGACGGGTCAGGTGTTGTGTATATACGCAAAAAACAACGTAAACGAAAAAGACATATTGACAGCATAGTTCTTCCACCTTTTCTCAATAAAACCAATGGTCGCAAGAAGCGCAGAAGACAGAAACCACCAGCTCGTTCACCAGGCGACATCTTTTAATCGGCGACATGGCTTTCGTGCACGACTGCTCGACCGAGTATGCCAAATCAGAATTGGATATCTTTCAAATACCACCGAAACAAACAAGTATTGAAAAATCTATTTATGTAGAAATACAACCTATCGCCGCAATAGCTGACGGCACTCCCTTGGAATTCTTTATATCCGGAAGCGGCGAATATTATTACGACTTAAATAATACCTTGCTACATATCACCTGCCGAATACTTAAAGCGGACAACACGCTCCTGCAAGATGGCGCTCGTGTAGCATTGGTTAATTACCCTATAGCCAGTCTTTTCAGTCAGCTAGATATATCACTCGGCGATCGATTAATATCTACAAGCGATAATCTGTATACCTACAGAGCCTATATAGAAACACTTCTAAACTATAACGCACAGACTTTGGCGACACAGTTTACAGCTGGTTTATTCTATAAGGATACAGCGGGACATTTTGATGACAGTGCGCTGGACGGTAACAATGCAGGCTTCATCAAAAGAGCGCAATTTACAACACGGTCCAGAAGCGTCGAACTAGTGGGTCCAATTTACGCCGATGTCTTTAATCAGCCAAAGCTGGTCCTGAATGGATTAGATCTGAAGATTAAACTCACCAGGAATAAAGACTCTTTTTGCCTTATGAGTGCCGAAGCTGAGGCGTTTAAAGTGCAGATACAAACAGCGTCGTTATATATTAAAAGGGTTCAAGTCTCACCAGCCGTGAGGATCGGTCACAGCCAGGCGCTGTTAACCGCTAACGCAAAGTACGCCATTGACCGGGCGTGTCTCAAAGTATACAGCATACCGGCCGGGACACGAATTTCCAACCATGAAAATCTATTTCTCGGCAATATACCAAAAATCGTGATACTCGCTCTGGTAGGAAATGAAGAATTTTCTGGAAGTTACCAGAGGAATCCGTTGCGGTTCGGTCACTATAATGTAAATTATGCCTGCCTGTATTTAGACGGTCAACAGATACCTGCAAAACCTTTCCAGCCTAACTTTCAGGCAGAAGCCGCCATCCGAGAATACATGTCTTTGGTGCACATCACAGGCAAACAAAAAGCTGACAACGCACTATCGTTTGACAGGTCGGAATACATGAATGGTTACACCCTGTTCGCGTTTGACACAACGCCGGATCAAGAAGCGGGGTCAGGGCATTTTTCTCTAGTAAAAACGGGTAACCTGAGGGCAGAACTACGTTTTTCCGACCCCACCCCAACAACCCTGAACATGATTGTGTACTCTTTAAACGATAACGTTATTGAAATTAACCATAAAAGAGAAGTTCTATATGATTATTAACAATAATGAATAATTTTGAAATCGAGAACGCTGTGAAAGCCGATTCTTGCGCAAGACGAATCTTTAGAGGTGTAATACCGTGTGATTTTTTACCGACATATAAGATCGTTCAGAGACCAGCTGCGTATATTGTGAATACAGATCCTTCTTCGCGTCGGGGGCAGCACTGGATTTTAATAATGTTATTGAACGAGGATACATCACTTTTTTTTGACAGTTATGGACTGTCGCCAGATAATATCATCTTTCCTAAGGACTTCATACAGTTCTTAAACAGGAATTCTGACTGTATCACCTATAACAATAAACAGCTGCAGTCTACAGATAGCGCTGTGTGCGGGCATTACTGCGTTTATATGCTCCATCACCTAGCCAGAGGATATAAGCTAGAAGGGTTATTGAAAAAATTTGACAATAATTTTAAAACTAATGACGCTTTTGTACAAACATTTGTGGGTCGTAGATTAAAAAGTAAAATGAACTGTTGTTACTACAATCAATCATGTGTTTGTTATGTTGACAACGTACAATAAATGTGTTTAAATGAACAGAATGCTATTTTGACAATGTACAATAAACTTGGTTAATAAAAAAATGTAATTTCATCACATCTGAGGGTCTGTCTTTTGTTCTGTCATCAGCAACCCTCTACACATTGCAAAATGCAAGATCAGTATTTTTAGATAACACCTCTTATCTACTCTGAGCTTATGGTTGGGAGTTGTTTTAAGTTATTAGAACACACACACAGGGTGTCGCTGTGAAAAAAAAAACACAATCCACAGCAAAATAGGCTATCTATATACAGGTTGTGCAATACCCCACACGCAGCAAAAAGAAAGCACAAGGCTTGTATTACACTCAGCAAAATATCACATGGGCAAAAAAAAAAAGTGCACAATCTTTAAATTATATGTGATTACTAATAGAGAATAGCCTTTATTTCTTCAAAATTATATAACACTAAGATCGTCTGTGGGTATATTTAATATTTTAAATAAAAGGCGTGTTTAGGGTTACCTGGCAGTTTTTTAAATGATCTGAAAGCCAGTCAATGAAATTATTAATAGAGAATCAATCTTTAAATTAAATGGGATTACTAATAGCCAATAAAATAGCATTTATTTATCCACAATTACATACAACATGTAAAGTTAAGATGCTCTGTGGGTATATTTAATATTTTTAATAAAAGGTGTGTGTGTAGGTTTGCACTGTAAGTTTTTAAATAATCTGAAAAGTAGTCAATACAATTATTAATAGAGAAATAAAATATCTCTATACAGTTTGTGTGGTTATCACAAATTCAGCAAAGAGAATACCCCTTTGAATATAACATATTTTATTTATGTAGTGTGTTTGACCATTCAGCAATTACGCAACAAAAAGCACCCCCGCGTGGATTCTAGGCTACTCAGCAATCACTCAGCAAAAAAAAAGCATGCACGTCTTCTAGACCACTCAGCAAAAAGCATGCAGAGGGGTTGTAGCTTACGCAACAAAACTACAGTGTTAAACAAATGACAGAAAAGTACATTTTTTATGACTTTGAATGCATGCAGGAGACCGGCACACACATACCCAATTACATTTATGCAACAATGTTATACGGTCCAACATCCTGGGAATTCAGTGGTAAAAACTGCACACGCGATTTTGTACGGTTTTTCACCAGCGGTAAATCTTGAAATACAGCAGGCATTTACCAAGTATGTTCATCACAGAAACCTGAGCATAATGTATCTTGTCCAAAATGTTTTTTGCCAGGGTAAAAAAAGCAGGACCATAAATCTGAACACTAAATATATGGTTCTTTTTAAAAACCCGCGTGATAAATTACAAATCACCACGCTAGCTAGACAAATGTACCCTGGTAAAATACGTTTCTTTTTAGAGGCTTTTGAAGATGCCACACACCCGCCTTACGGCTACTTATTGGTAGATTTACGGTCGGATACTCCGGAGGAACTCCGCTTAAGATCTGGTCTGTTCCCACCGGACCTACCGGCTGTATATTTGTACAAAAAGCAGGGCTCTAAAAAGTAATTTTTCCATCACCCTTGTCATTCTTGGCCGGGCATACACAGCTGTAAGATGTCTAACAGATTACGCAGAAACTGGACCATTTTAAAAGCTCTGGTGAAAGCAAAACCAGCGGTCCGAAAATCAATTTTACGTAATGCCAGTAACGATTTGATTTCAGCTATTGGTGAAATCGCGCTCAACATTTTAAAAGGAAAGATACCCCTGAAAGAGCGTCAAAAAAATATACTTAAAAAGTGGCGCCGCGCTATAAAGAAGTTGAGCGATAAAACATTCCCCATTAAAACCAAGAAACGTCTTGTGAACCAGTCTGGTGGGTTTATAGGACCGCTCCTCGGCTTTGCAATTCCCTTAATAACAGGGCTGATTGCTAACAGCGTTGGTGGTTAGTGATGGACCATGCTGAGAAAATGTTCTTGGTGTCCAAACAAGAGCTAGATAAAATAAAGAGACCTTCTCCAAACACCACCGACATTCGCCAGTCTGTTACGCAACGTTTAGATGCAGAAATTAGTGAAATTTTGCGCAGGAATGACATACCTGATGATGAAAAAATTAAGAGATACACAGCTGTGCTACAGAGGTACTTGGTATTTGCCAGACAGGATGGTAAAGAAGCAGCTTCTTTAACATTGATAATGCCGCCCACATCTGATCAGAAGCAAATGACAAATATTTATGATAACAGAGACAAAGATATTGTTGAAATTCTTAATCTTGTTAATGACCGCTTTAAGAAAAATGCCGAGCTATTGTTAAACAAACTGTTACAATCAGATGATTTGGCTATGTGGAATGCGAGGGGTGAATTTGTTTACAAAGGCCAAACTGTACCTGGATCAAACATGGTAGATCTAGTCCGCAGTGCGACCCAGAGTCATGCTATGGCCGCAAGTAAAACACCTCCTGGTTGGAAAATATTTATGGATGCTATGGCTGAATTAAATGTCCCCTCTACCGTGGTTGGTAACACAAGGACAAGAGACATGCTCGACAGCCTCAAAAAACAGCTGCACGGCGAATCACCCGCAACGCCTCATACACCTGTCAGTCGCAGGATGCTTATTCCATCACCAGGACTAACACAGGGGATTTTGTTACCTAAAAAAAGAGTACTTCCAATGCTGCAAACACAATGGCTAACGCTCTAATTCTTTTGATGAACGGACTTAAATTAAAAGGATTGCCCCGTACAGAAATGAGATACTTTGAGCGATATATGTACTGGGATAAAATGTTGCTTTGCATATTTTGCTTATTGTGTATAACGAATACTAGAAGTTATCTTTTAAATTTGAACAACGTATTTATAAAACATGTACGGAAATAAAGTTATATTTTGTTCAATGTATATAAAGAATATTTTGAGTGGTGTGTATAAAAAATGTTGAAAATTATATTTTACAATCGTATGCTATGACCACAATTACTATTAAGCCTTATATTCAATAAACACATAAACCTTTTACCGTGTCTTATTTTATTAATTAACAGTTCATGTCTCATGAAAACTATCCAAGGTGGGGTGCTAAGGTGTTAATACGAACATAATAAAACTACAGATCAAATAATGTCAAATAACACGCTTTGGGGTAACATGGAGGTGGAGATCTCTGTAAAGGGGGCGTTAGTCATTGGGGCGGGACAAGAGTGTGAACAAGGGGGCGGGGAAAGGGTGTGAAAAAGGGGCGGGAAAATGGTGTGAAAAAGGGGCGGGGGAAGGGTGTGAAAAAGGGGCGGGGAAAGGGTGTGAAAAGGGGGCGGGGGAAGGGTGTGAAAAAGGGGCGGGGACAGGGTGTGAAAAAGGGGCGGGGGAAGGGTGTGAAAAAGGGGCGGGGAAAGGGTGTGAAAAAGGGGCGGGGAAAGGGTGTGAAAAAGGGGCGGGGCACCTGTCACTTTGAGTTTGATGTGACATGTCTAAGTACTCTACTAATGTCAGCAGGCAGATCTTAAAATTGATTCTCCATTTTACTGGCAACCAGTGAAGAGTTTGCAGTACTGGGGTGATGTGTGAGCTGCGGGGGGCATTGGCTAGTAGTCTGGCTGCAGCATTCTGTACTAGCTGTAAGGGGCGCAGAACCTTATCTGTAGATCCGATTAACAGGGCGTTGCAGTAGTCTAGGCGGGAGGATACAAATGCGTGAACCAGGGCAGGTAGGTCTTCAGCTGGGATAAGGTGTTTTATTTTCGCTATATTTCTTAGATGGAAGAAGGAAGACTTGACGACAGCTGATACCTGCTGTCTGAGTTTTAGATTTCCATCCAGGATCACCCCAAGGTTTCGCACAGAGTCTTTATACTGTACAGTATCTCCCCCAATTGCTAGTTTGAGGTGGTGAGCGTTTTGAACTTTATCCATCATGTGTGGACCACCTACCACCAACACCTCTGTTTTGTCAGAGTTCAGCCTCAGCCAGCTGGTGTTCATCCAATTTTGTAAATCCACTAGACACGCATTTATGGATGCTGATGGGTCTTGGGTGCCAGGCTTGAAGGACAGATACAGTTGTGTGTCATCTGCATAACAATGGTATCCTAAACCATAATTCTGGATTATTTTGCCCAGTGGGAGCATGTAGACTGCAAAGAGTAATAGACTGGAAATCGACTGAGAAATTTCAACAATCACATCTATTAGCGAACACTAGACTGAATATTTTGATGGATGAAAAATAAGGAATAGATTATGCAATAATAGTAGTGAGTATGTGATCCCTGAAGCTTGGTGTTAAAGCGGATCCGAGATGAAAAGCTAACTATAACAAGTAACTTGTCTATTTATTTTATCTAAAGTTTAGATAGTTTACACAGCAAATATAGCTGCAAACAGCTTTAATAGAAAATTATTATTTCTTCCTGTGATACAGTGACAGCAGCCATGTTGTTTGTAAACATTACACAGAGGCAGGCTTATCTGTATCTTGATCACTAAGCCTGTGAAAAAAACACTAACCCCCCCTCCACCCCTCTGCCTCTGAAATCAATGGCTAGTAACACCTCCTCTTCCTCCTGCCCAGACTGAGCTCCCATGAGCCCTTGCTACTGCCAAGGCTCTCTGAAAACATGTGGGCGTGGTTTATTTAGTTTATAGGGAATTAGAGTAGTAAAACAAAAACAAAAAAGTATTTGGCTTGAGGAATGCCCTATAAACAATAGGAAAGGAACGCAATTATGCAATGAGTAAAAGTTCACCTCGGATCCACTTTAACCACTTGAGGACCACAGTCTTTTCGCCCCTTAAGGACCAGAGCCTTTTTCTCCATTCAGACCACTGCAGCTTTCACGGTTTATTGCTCGCTCATACAACCTACCACCTAAATGAATTTTACCTCCTTTTCTTGTCACTAATACAGCTTTCTTTCGGTGCTATTTGATTGCCGCTGCGAGTTTTACTTTTTATTATATTCATCAAAAAAGACATGAATTTTGTCAAAAAAATGACTTTTTAAACTTTCTGTGCTGACATTTTTCAAATAAAGTAAAATTTCCTATACATTTGAGCGCGAAAGTTATTCTGCTACATGTCTTTGAAAAAAAAAAAAACCATTCAGTGTATATTTATTGGTTTGGGTAAAAGTTATAGCGTTTACAAACTATGGTGCCAAAAGTGAATTTTCCCATTTTCAAGCATCTCTGACTTTTCTGTGCACCTGTCAGGTTTCATGAGGGGCTAAAATTCCAGGATAGTACAAATACCCCCCAAATGACCCCATTTTGGAAAGAAGACATCCCAAAGTATTCAGTGAGAAGCATGGTGAGTTCATAGAAGATTTTATTTTTTGTCACTAGCGGAAAATGACACTTTGTGACAAAAAAAAAGTTTCCATTTCTTCTAACTTGCGACAAAAAAAAATGAAATCTGCCATGGACTACCTATGCTCCTCTCTGAATACCTTGAAGTGTCTACTTTCCAAAATGGGGTAATTTGTGGGGTGTGTTCACTGTCCTGGCATTTTGGGGGGTGCCTAATTGTAAGCACCCCTGTAAAGCCTAAAGATGCTCATTGGACTTTGGGCCCCTTAGCGCAGTTAGGCTGCAAAAAAAGTGCCACACATGTGGTATTGCCGTACTCAGGAGAAGTAGTATAATGTGTTTTGGGGTGTATTTTTACACATACCCATGCTGGGTGGGAGAAATATCTCCATAAATGACAATTTTTTAATTTTTTTACACACAATTGTCTATTTATAGAGATATTTCTCCCACTCAGCATGGGTATGTGGAAAAATACACCCCAAAACACATTATACTACTTCTCCTGAGTACGGCGATACCACATGTGTGGCACTTTTTTGCACTCTAACTGCGCTAAGGGGCCCAAAGTCCAATGAGTACCTTTAGGATTTCACAGGTCATTTTGAGAAATTTGGTTTCAAGACTACTCCTCACGGTTTAGGGCCCCTAAAATGCCAGGACAGTATAGGAACCCCACAAATTACCCCATTTTAGAAAGAAGACACCCCAAGGTATTCCGTTAGGAGTATGGTGAGTTCATAGAAGATTTTTTTTTTTTGTCACAAAAAAGTGCCACACATGTGGTATCGCCGTACTCAGGAGAAGTAGTATAATGTGTTTTGGGGTGTATTTTTACACATACAGATGCTGGGTGGGAGAAATATCTCTGTAAATGACAATTATTTGATTTTTTTTACACACAATTGTCCATTTACAGAGAGATTTCTCCCACCCAGCATGGGTATGTATAAAAATACACCCCAAAACACATTATACTACTTCTTCTGAGTACGGCGATACCACATGTGTGACACTTTTTTGCAGCCTAGGTGCGCTAAGGGGCCCAACGTCCTATTCACAGGTCATTTTGAGGCATTTGTTTTCTAGACTACTCCTCACGGTTTAGGGCCCCTAAAATGCCAGGGCAGTATAGGAACCCCACAAGTGACCCCATTTTAGAAAGAAGACACCCCAAGGTATTCTGTTAGGAGTATGGTGAGTTCATAGAAGATTTTTTTTTGTCACAAGTTGGCAGAAAATGACACTTTGTGAAAAAAAAAAACAATACATATCAATTTCCGCTAACTTGTGACAAAAAATAAAATCTTCTATGAACTCATCATACACCTAACAGGATACCTTGGGGTGTCTTCTTTCTAAAATGGGGTCACTTGTGGGGTTCCTATACTGCCCTGGCATTTTAGGGGCCCTAAACCGTGAGGAGTAGTCTTGAACCCAAATGTCTCAAAATGACCTGTGAAATCCTAAAGGTACTCATTGGACTTTGGGCCCCTTAGCACAGTTAGGCTGCAAAAAAGTGTCACACATGTGGTATCACCGTACTCAGAAGAAGTAGTATAATGTGTTTTGTGGTGTATTTTTACATATAACCATGCTGGGTGGGAGAAATATCTCTGTAAATGACACATTTTTGATTTTTTTTTACACACAATTGTCCATTTACAGAGAGATTTCTCCCACCCAGCATGGGTATGTGTAAAAATACACCACAAAACACATTATACTACTTCTCCTGAGTATGGCGATACCACATGTGTGACAGTTTTTTGCAGCCTAGGTGCGCTAAGGGGCCCAACGTCCTATTCACAGGTCATTTTGAGGCCTTTGTTTTCTAGACTACTCCTCACGGTTTAGGGCCCCTAAAATGCCAGGGCAGTATAGGAACCCCACAAGTGACCCCATTTTAGAAAGAAGACACCCCAAGGTATTCCATTAGGGGTATGGTGAGTTCATAGAAGATTTTATTTTTTGCCACAAGTTAGTGAAAAATGACACTTTTGACAAAAAATAAAATCTTCTATGAACTCATCATACACCTAACAGAATACCTTGGGGTGTCTTCTTTCTAAAATGGGGTCACTTGTGGGGTTCCTATACTGCCCTGGCATTTTACGGGCCCAAAACTGTGAGTAGTCTGGAAACCAAATTTCTCAAAATGATTGTTCAGGGGTATAAGCATCTGCAAATTTTGATGGCAGGTGGTCTATGAGGGGGCAAATTTTGTGGAACCGGTCATAAGCAGGGTGGCCTCTTAGATGACAGGATGTATTGGGCCTGATCTGATGGATAGGAGTGCTAGGGGGGTGACAGGAGGTGATTGATGGGTGTCTCAGGGGGCGGTTAGAGGGAAAATAGATGCAATCAATGCACTGGGGAGGTGATCGGAAGGGGGTCTGAGGGGGATCTGAGGGTTTGGCGGAGTGATCAGGAGCCCACACGGGGCAAATTAGGGCCTGATCTGATGGGTAGGTGTGCTAGGGGGTGACAGGAGGTGATTGATGGGTGTCTCAAGGTGTGATTAGAGGGGGGAAATAGATGCAAGCAATGCACTGGCGAGGTGATCAGGGCTGGGCTCTGAGGGCGTTCTGAGGTGTGGGCGGGTGATTGGGTGCCCGCAAGGGGCAGATTAGGGTCTAATCTGATGGGTAACAGTAACAGGTGGTGATAGGGGGTGATTGATGGGTAATTAGTGGGTGTTTAGAGGAGAGAAGAGATGTAAACACTGCACTTGGGAGGTGATCTGATGTCGGACCTGCGTGCGATCTATTGGTGTGGGTGGGTGATCAGATTGCCCGCAAGGGGCAGGTTAGGGGCTGATTGATGGGTGGCAGTGACAGGGGGTGATTGATAGGTGGTAGTGACAGGGGGTGATTGATGGGTGGCAGTGACAGGGGGTGATTGATGGGTGATTGACAGGTGATCAGTGGGTTATTACAGGGAATAACAGATGTAAATATTGCACTGGCGAATTGATAAAGGGGGGTCTGAGGGCAATCTGAGCGTGTGGGCGGGTGATTGGGTGCCTGCAAGGGGCAGATTAGGGTCTAATCTGATGGGTAACAGTGACAGGTGGTGATAGGGGGTGATTGATGGGTAATTAGTGGGTGTTTAGAGGAGAGAAGAGATGTAAACACTGCACTTGGGAGGTGATCTGATGTCGGACCTGCGGGCGATCTATTGGTGTGGGTGGGTGATCAGATTGCCCGCAAGGAGCAGGTTAGGGGATGATTGATGGGTGGCAGTGACAGGGGGTGATTGACGGGTGATTGACAGGTGATTGACAGGTGATCGGGGGGATAGATGCATACAGTACACAGGGGGGGGGGGTCTGGGGAGAATCTGAGGGGTGGGGGGTGATCAGGAGGGGGCAGTGGGCAGGGGGGGGATAAAAAAAAAATAGCGTTGACAGATAGTGACAGGGAGTGATTGATGGGTGATTAGGGGGGTGACTGGGTGCATACAGTGGTCTGGGGGGTGGGCAGGGGGTCTGAGGGGTGCTGTGGGCGATCAGGGGGCAGGGGGGGGGAAATCAGTGTGCTTGGGTGCAGACTAGGGTGGCTGCAGCCTGCCCTGGTGGTCCCTCGGACACTGGGACCACCAGGGCAGGAGGCAGCCAGTATAATAGGCTTTGTATATTCGGCGCTTCCGAACGGCCGGCGGGTTACAGCGAACGGTGGGCGGAGCCAGTCCCCGGCGGCTGATCGTGTCACGAATGACGCGATCGCCGCATAGCCACTCCCGCAGCCGCCCCCGCCGATGGGCGTATTGCGGTCGTTTGGGCCCAGACTTTGCCGCCGCCCATCGGCTGGGGGTGGTCGGGAAGTGGTTAATAAACGTTTTCCTTAATGCTTAGAATCCTTTGTCATATTGGTTCCTCTTGGTTTATCCCACAAGATCATTACTTGTGTACCTTCTGGGCACTTCTCGACCAAACCTCTACGACATATGACATGCAATTAAGTTACCAATAGTTTATTCATTTTTAAACAGTTTCTCCTTATTAGCAATCTGGTTACTCTGTTACTAATTAAGGCATGTTTTATTAGCATATACTTTTGATATGCATGTTCTCTGATGGGGGCTCGTTCTGGCCACCTGGACCTGTCAGAGATGTATTCAGTGGTAGTTCTCCTTCTGGTTACCGGTTAGGTCCTGTTAAATACCAGCTAGGAGACTACATTAAAATGCATAGATCTTTAGGAGTGATGTATTAGAGTCTGTGCCAATACTTTTATATCTCCAAGTGCTTATTGTTCATTGCTTAATGGATGCAACCTTTTATTTTCTGTAAGCTTGTTAAAAGTTAAAATTTAATAAAAAAAAATTCTGGACATTACCAATTTACCAATCCTGTGCAAAACAGTCGAATTATAGAGGGCAGTGAAAAATTGTTTCTGTCCATCTGAGGGAGCGTAAATTGACACTAAAGTAAGGTGCTGGCCATTGTGGGAACCCACCAGGATAAGGTACCTCCCCTCAATATCTCAGAACACCTTGTCTATTAGAAAATTAAAGTTCTTGTGCAGCAAGATAGCCACTCCTGCTTTTTTCTGATTAGCAGAAGCATAATAAACATAAGGGTATAGGTGATGCCAGTATTTGGGCTCATGTCCCTTTCTGAAATGAGTCTCTTGAAGCATGATTAGATTGGCTTGAAGGTCTCTATATGTATTGATAGCTAGTTTACGTTTCCTAGGCAAATTAAGGCCTTTTAGGTTGTGAGTGATAAAGCGGAGCGAGGCAGGTCTAGGGGGGATGGCATTAATACCAGGAGCTGCCAAAGCAGATGCATACGTTGTTGCTTAGGCAGAGACTCATGCCAGAGGAGGAGCGTGGCCCTTGCAGGAGCAGTAAAATTAACCTGTTCACCAAGATGTAACCACCCGGGAGATCCCTACAAGCATATCAGATAACCGTACAATTAAACTGGTATTGGTTGAGATTGTGCAAAACAAACCTTAACACTCTATAAAACAATAAAGTAAAAATAACAGAAAGAAAAAAAACTTTAAAAAAATAAGAGAACAAGAGAAAGAAAGGTACATAATTAAACCCACAGAATCTTCTGGAGATTAATCGGTAGCACTCCGATAGAAATGGAGTGGGAGATGGATAGAAAGAAAATACCAAATGCATCTCTAGCAAAATATAAAAAACCTGCATCCATATTGCAGGCAGAAGCGGGGGTAAAGAAGCTCGCAGTAGGCTGAGCTCAGTCAGTTAGATATAGTCACAGTTTATGCCAGTGCAGCTACCATAATAACGATGTGGAGGCATCGATAGAATCAGGAGCAACCATACAAAAAGAAATATGTGCAAATGGAGCAATAGAAAACAAAAAATGAGGAACAGCTCCTACATTTTCATTTTCATTGACATTGAAAGGGACAGCAGTCAGATGTCTTCATCAGAATCTTCTGAAGGGGCTTCAGAGGAATCTTTTGGTGGACTGTCAGCAATGGTAAGACTTCTACTTGCCGGGGAATCAACTTTACTCCACTCGGGCTTAGGAGGTGATAGTCGACGCTGTGGTAAAGGTTTTTGCTTCAGAGTTCCCACGGTATCTTTTAAACCCAGCTTACCGAGCATCTCTGGGATTTTTTGCAGATTCGCAATAAATAGTTGTCTGTTGCCATTGGTTATCCACAGTTTGAAGGGGAAACCCCATCTATAACGGATGTGGTGCTTAATGAGTATTGAAGTGAGAGGCTTCGTTTTTGCAACGTAATTGGGGATAAATCTGGATAGATTGCGATACGATCCCCGCAATATGACAAGTCCTCAACATTCCTAGAAGCTGCCAGGATTGCCTCTTTGGTTTCAAAGTAGTGCATCTTGAGGATGACATCTCTGGATGGATCTCCTGGTTTTGGAGTAGGCCGGAGGGCTCTATGAGCTTTATTCATCCTGAATTCGGACTCCGCTGTGTCTGGTAAAAGCATTTGAAACAGTCCCTTAAGGTAGGAGGGTAAATCTGTCTGATCCGCAGGGATCCCCCTTATACGAAGATTACTCCTCCTGTCCCTATTTTCATGATCTTCTTGCAGATCTTTAACTGTTACTAGATCCTCTTTAATGTCTATGATCAGGGATGCTCGGGTAGTGCTTTTTATTACCCGCCCGGATCCAGGTACCCAGATATCCGGGTATCCGGATCTGACCTTGCGGATATCCGGATCCGATCCGGATATCCGACCAAATTACCCGCGGGTACCCGACCTATTCGGGTATCCGGATAGAAAACCCGGAAGTGCCCTTTAAATAGCTTTAAAATGGTTTTTAGGGTAAATGATGCATGTAGCATCATGTTTTTTTTAAAGGGAAATACTAATTAATTATTTGGTGAACATAAAATGAAAAAAAAAAAAAGCTGTCAATTAACATCAGGACTAGATTCCAGACAGCGGTCGTGCAACCCACATTGTGTCCAAAGTCCAATTGCACAACTGGGACATGACAGTTTTCAGCCCAGACACCTCCAAAAAAATGACACCGCAATTGTGTTTTGGGTTGAATATAGGTGGCGGTATCAGCAGCAGTAGCCTGTGGCACCGTGGCGGCCAGATTGGGGAGGTGAAGATTCTCCTGCGGCCAGAATGGGATGCTGCAGCTTTTCTCCCTGTGGCGGTTGGGGGTTGAGTGGTGCGGCTGGTGGTAGTGGCAGAAGGATGTGGTGGGTCCCGCATTCCCCGGCCACTGCCTGCAATGATGATCCTCCGTGCCAAACCCACAGACGCATCCTCCTCCTCAGAGTCAGAGCTGACATCCCCATCCTGTGGATGGTAGTCACGGTCCTTCATCCCATCATCAACATCATACCCCCCTCCTCAAAACCCAGAACATCCTCCTCAAACCCCTTGTGGCTAACAGCCCTGAGTTCAATCGCGGCGCCTGGAGCGAAAAGCTCGCTGACTAAGAGTAGGCTGCCCGCTGGGGTCGACACTGACACGGCAGACCTTCTGAGGGTGGCTGTAATGTTGCTCCCTGTCCTCTTGCCCTTGCTGCCCCTCCCCCAGCTGCCGGTGCCGGCAGACATAGTACAACTTATACGTGATGATGTCACCAGATGATGTGGGGTACTTTTACTTTAATAAAATCGGGGTTGGACTTTACATCAAATCAGCACGGAGTGACAGACCGCAGAGTAGAGGACAGACAGTGCACACTGTGTTATGGTGGCGGCCTGGCGGGTACACACGGTGCGTTCCTGCACTCGATTAGAGGCTGTGACAAGCTTCTCTATTTTTTCAAAGAGCTGCTGTAGGTCCACCTTAGTAGCCGAGTCTTTTGCCTTTGCAGCAGGGGCTGACGGAGAGAGGCCTACTTCGTGTGAGCTGGCGCCATCTTGGCTGGAGCCGCTCTTGTTTTTCTTGGTGAAGATGTCAGGAACTGCGAGTTCCTGGCCGGTGATGCAGTGCTTGGGACCCATGTCCACCATGTCCAGGAGTCGTGAGGCAGGTCTGGGGAAAGAAAGGGAGTCTTTCGGGAGCCAGGAGAGAGCTGCAGAAGCTAACTGTGCCGGAGTTACTCCAACATGCGACTGCTCAGGTCCACGGTCAAGCTCCGCCCCGACCACCTATGAATTTAAATCTGCATTTCACAATTGCGTACTGTTTGTTTGCACTTATTCTGAAGAAGGGGACTCTCTGCGACCTGTAACAATTGTTAACCTTGTGTGGACTTTCAGTTATTAAGACAATATTATTTTAAAATTAACAATATTCAAAATAACGATCCCCCCCCCCCCCCCCCACACACACACACACACACCCCTGTCGCTGAGCACAGCCCTCCTCCACATCAGGGGCCATGCTCCTACTCTGTTACGAGCACAGCCATGCAGTAGCACTTGGGCAGTAGCACGGCTTTGGCTTACTGTGCATGCATGGGCGTGCTCATGTGGCTACTGCGCAGCCACGCATAAGCAGGGCTGTGGAGTCGGTACAAAAATCAACCATCTCCTCCGACTCCAGGTACCCAAAATTACTCCAACTCTTCGGACTCCATAGCCCTGTGCAGAAAAAAGAGGAAGTGCGTGGCCCCAATATGATTAACGACAACGCCTTGTTGCTAATCTTCCAGGTGGCCACGCTCAGCAATGGGGGACATCTGATTACTGAGGGAAGCCTCAATAGGATCCTGAGGCTTCCCTCTCTTAAAATAGCTCATTGTGTATTTTAAAATAAAGCGTTGTTTTTTAAATTGTGTTTCTCTTAAAGGAACACTATCGATTAACATGTTTGTTTGTTTTTTTACCTGGGGTTGAGAGAGTTCCTGAAGTACTGGTAAATAATGATGTATATATGTATATATATATATATATATATATATATATATATATATATATATTTATTTATTTATTTTTTTTTTATTTTTTTTTTGCTTATCTCTTGTTTACTGTATCAAATTCCTTTCACTCTGAACTGACTACAGTCTGCTCTAATCAGACGGCAGAGTGAGACATGAGGGTAGGGGGAATTCCCTCACAGTGCATCTGTTAAAGAACAAGTGACACCCATGCTAACCTAGAAATAAAAACCACATATATAAGTAGATAAATACTACTTCTACTTACATAACAGATGTATTGTGCTATCCACGTAATTATTCCTGTGAATTTTACAAAGGAAAAGCAGAAAATCCTATTCTAGGCAGTGGCCATCTTGCCAAGTTAATACGGACATCATATCCTTCCTGACTCTAGTTTCCCCCCCTACTTTCTCTTGCTCATTGTGTATTCATTGGCTGCCCTCCTCCCAGAGTCTTTTTTTTATTTACACATCCAATCACTGAGTCACCTCAGCCTTGCTTGTAAACACAAGTGATCAGCTAGGCAGGGAAATAAATGGAAGAGGAGGAATATATTATATATAAAAAGAACTCCTAGCATTCAACTTTTTGGCACTGTTTGGCACTAGGGCCAGTGCTCCTAAAGTATGTGATAACGCCAAACCATAACAGCAGAAAAAGTTTTGCACATTTTGAATGCAGGATTAGCATCTTTATCACTTAATACACTCAGACCAGTTGCTGTTGAAATTTGATTTTTATTGTGACAATACCGCTTTAACCCTGTGTGTGACCGAGAAAGTCCTGTGTCTCTGACTGAACTGCCTGAAGAGAGCAGAGGAAATGTACTGTAACTTGTTATAAACATTTGTAATTGTCTGTGACACACAGGGTTGCCAACCCAATTTCTTATTTTTTCTGAACAAAATAGTCAAAAAATCGAGACACCCCAAGGTTTGGACGGAGAAGGGATGGAGTCATGGGGCGGAGTCAGTAGTAGGCTTTTTAGGAAACTTCTTGTGAATTTCAGAGGAGAGAAACATAGATGAAGGCAAGCTATGTGGGCACATTTCACCCAGTAAATACACTATGTGGGCAGCACATTTCACCAGTAAATACATGTGGGCAGCACATTTCACCAGTAATTTGTGAGAAAACGCGGAAAAGCCGCCGCGGGTGCTCAGAGCAAGGTGGCTGATTCCGCGTCCAACACGGCAGATTGCGCGCATGGACCTGCATCAGAACGCGGAGAAACCGCCGCATGTCCTGAGAACAAGGCGGCGGATTCCGCGTCCGACACGGCAGGTTGCACGCATAGGCCTACATCTGGTAGTATGGCTGAACGCGGAGGAACCGCCGCATGCTCTGATAGCGGTGCGGCTGGTTCCGCGTTCAGCACAGTGGATGCTTTGCAGCACAGGTCTGGTGTGGCTGGGACTGATAGTCCACACTGGTTCAGAAGGACGCGCGTGCGCGCAGAGAGGCAGAACTTTTATAACAGCCAGAAGGGAGTCAGCTGACCGGCTTCCACCACTTCCCATTGGTCCAGCACTTAGGGGAGGCGCTGGAGTATGCCTTGCTATATATACTAGGTGCTGGTCATTCTCTGGTTGTCTGCCATTGCGATCACTACGTGGAAGCACTCAGACCTTTTTGTCAGATTCTGTGTTATTCTTTACACCAGTTCCAGGGTGTTGATGATCACGGACCTCACACCCCAGATTAGGAATACTGTGTATTATCTGTGTTATCTTCAGACTAGTTCCAGGGTGTTGATGATCAAGGAGCTCACACCTTTAGACTAGACAATTGTATATTATTTGTTATGACCCTCTGCTTTCCCTGACTTCTCTTCTGACCTCTGATTTGGTACCTCGCTATTTCTGTTGCCAAACCTTGCCTGCCTTAGGATTCCGCATCAGTCTCTTCCTTCTGTATCTGATCTGTCTGTCTGTTGCCGACCTGGCTTGTCCGACCTCGAGAACTATCTCCTCTGTTTAGAGATAGTTCACAGATCTGTCAGTGACACTCCACCATTGGTGTCACTCACACTCTGGTCCTTCCCACTCTCAGCCTGACTCCGCCCCTTGGGGAGCCTCAGGCCTTTGGAAGGAGCCTGCTCTTAGGGCAGTATCCCTTACTGCCTTGCACCCTCTATACGGGGGATCTCCTCAAAGTATTACTGTTGCACCAAACACTCATATTACTCAGGTGTCCAGAGGTTAGAGATATATCTGATTATCGGTGATACTGCAGATCATCAATAATCGGGTATATATCTGTATTCTCGGTGATACTGCAGATCACCGGTAATCAGATCCTCTCTGTGTTACACCAATCGTTACAGAACGGCAGACCAAAAAATACAAATGGACGCTCTCACCGGTCGTCTGGGCACACTTACCACTTCGGTGGATAACATCAACCAAGTGCTGGGTAGTCACCGGGTGTTAATTAACGCATTGTCCGGGTCTATACAAACCCTCCAGACGGCTGTAGACGAGGTGCGATCTCCTCCTAGCACAGACATACGTATGCCTGTACCTGAAATATTTTCCAGTCACAGATCTGACTTCCGAAATTTTAGGAGTAGAGTGTTATCTTACTTTGAGTTGAAACCTAATTCTTCAGGAACTATGGCCCAAAGGGTTACATTTATTAAAACTTTGTTATTGGGTGATTCCCAGACCTGGGCATACAGTCTGCCCGACGGAGATTTGGCCTTAACCTCTGTAGTGGAATTTTTTAAAGCCATGGCTATAATTTACGATGATCCAGACATTGCCTCGACTTCTGAACGGAAGCTCAAGCTGTTACGTCAAGGCAAGAGTCCGGTTGAGGAGTATGCTGCTGAATTTAAGAGGTGGTCAGTATCAGCCAGGTGGGATACCTTTGCCCTCTTAGATTGTTTCTTATCAGGGTTGTCAGATGAGGTCTCCGATCTTATGTTAAGTCAGCCTGAACCTAAGTCCATCGATGAGGCCATTTCATCGGCCATCAGAATAGATCGCCGGCTGCGCTATCAGAGACAGACCCGGGGTAGAAACTATGCCAGACTGGTATCCCACGCTGCACCCCCTGTGACTCCACCTCCTCCCGTTTTGCCTCCACCAGAACCAATGCAGATTGGTCGATCCAAATTGTCTCAAATGGAGCGGAAACACAGAATAGCAGAGCAGCTTTGTCTTTATTGTGCAGAGGGTTGTCATAGAGTACAGAATTGCCCTAAGAAATCGGGAAACGCTACTGCCTAGGAGTAGTTGGGGGTAATACCCTAGGCGTGCAATTTTTACCCCTAGATGATAAACGTTTGCTTCTTCCTTGTACTATTTCATGGGAAGATAAGTCTGAAGTCACTGAAGCCTTCGTTGACTCAGCGGCTAATTTTATGGATTATGAATTTGCAAAAAAATTGGGTATCCCGGTCACCCCGGTAAAACCTCCTATTCAAGTTACGGCAGTAGATGATTTCCCTCTGCAGGGCAATAGTCCTTTGTCACAGACTCCTGAGGTGGGAGTCACTGTCGGGGCACTACATAAGGAAAATTTGTTTTGTTTTTTGTGTTACATATGACAACCTCCACGATCATTCTTGGCATGCCTTGGTTACAACTTCACTCCCCTCAGATAAATTGGGACACTGGTCCGCTAACGAGCTGGTCGTCCCACTGCTTTCATCATTGTTTAGCGAAGGTAACCTTGGGCCAGACCAAGATTCACGTGGAGGGAGTACCAGATCAGTATTCTGAATTCTCAGACGTGTTTTGTCCTAGATCAGCCGATAAACTTCCTCCACATTTCCACCCCTTTCCATTGTCCCATCGATCTCCGGTCTGGTTGTATGCCCCCGAGAGGTCATCTCTACAAGTTATCTGGGCCAGAGAAATTGGCCATGCAGGAATACATCCGCAAAAACTTAGCTAAAGGGTTCATTCGCCATTCCCGGTCACCTGCTGGAGCAGGTTTCTTTTTTGTAAAAAAAAAAGACGGAGGCCTTCGACCATGCATTGATTATCGGGGGCTGAATAAAATCACAGTAAAAAATCGCTATCCATTACCTTTGATAGACGATTTATTTACTCAGGTCACCAAAGCGAAGATTTTCTCAAAATTGGATTTACGGGTTCATACAACCTGGTACGGATTAGAGAGGGCGATGAGTGGAAGACTGCCTTTAACACACCCGATGGGCATTACGAGTACCTGGTGATGCCCTTCGGGTTGTGTAACGCTCCGGCCGTCTTTCAGGAACTCATCAATGAGGTGTTCAGGGAGGTTTTGGGGAAATTTGTCTTGGTATATCTAGATGATATACTAATCTTCTCAGCTAACCTCATAAAGCACAGAGCTCATGTCAGATTTGTGTTACACAAGCTAAGACAAAACATGCTTTATGCTAAGTTGGAGAAATGCATTTTCGAGGTAACATCTGTCGCCTTTCTGGGGTACATAATCTCTACCTTGGGCCTTTCTATGGACCCCGCCAAAGTCTCTGCTGTCCTGGAGTGGCCTCAGCCAGTGGGACTGAAGGCTCTCCAGAGATTCCTAGGGTTCGCAAATTACTATAGAAGGTTCATAAAGGGATACTCCACAGTTATTGCACCCCTCACCAGTCTCACAAAGAAAGGGGCAGATACCAACCACTGGTCCCCCGAAGCTCTGACTGCTTTCTCCACTCTGAAAGAATTGTTTTGTTCCGCACCCATTTTGATACACGTCGACACCTCCTATCCCTTTATTGTAGAGGTAGATGCCTCAGAGGTTGGGGTGGGGGCTGTGCTGTCTCAGCGTTCTGGGTTACAGGGAAGATTACACCCGTGTGCCTATTTTTCGCGTAGGTTTTCACCAGCAGAGAGAAACTACGATATTGGCAACAGGGAGCTTCTGGCCATTAAATTGGCCTTTGAGGAATGGCGTCATTGGCTAGAAGGAGCAGAACATACGATTACAGTTTACACTAATCACAAAAATTTGGAATACATTGAGGAGGCTAAGAGATTGAGTCCTCGTCAGGCTCGGTGGTCACTGTTTTTCTCGAGATTCAGATTTGTTATTATGTATACTCCGGGTAGTAAAAACATTAAAGCAGATGCTTTATCCAGATGCTTTGAGCCAGAGACAGCACAGTCCTCAGACCCAGAGACTATTATCCCACAGAAAGTGGTATTGGCTGCCACAGAGACCTGGAAGAACTGGATGGAGACTTTAAGTCCCTTCCAGCAGGATGTTCCTGAGGGTAAACCTGAAGGGGTCATATTTGTACCATTGCCGTTTCGTCTCCAGATATTGCAGATGTTCCACTCCCACAAAAATGCTGGACATCCTGGGGCCTCCAGAACACAGGACCTGGTTGCTAGGTGTGCTTGGTGGCCTTCTTTGGCAACTGACTGCAAGGAGTATGTGAGAGAATGTGCAGTATGTGCAAAAAGCAAACCCTCCCGTCTAGCACCTGCGGGAACATTGCAGCCTTTGCCCACCCCGAGTGAACCATGGACCCACTTGTCCATGGATTTTGTGGGTGAACTCCCGAGGTCTGAGGGCATGTCGGTCATTTGGGTGGTAGTCGACAGATTCAGCAAAATGGCCCATTTTGTGCCCCTGAAAGGACTCCCCTCGGCCCAGGAGTTGGCCGATCTTTTCATCATGCACATTTTCCGGTTACATGGCATTCCGGAAAATATAGTGTCAGATGGGGGAGTCCAATTTGTTTCTAAATTTTGGAGGGCATTCTGTCATCAATTGGGCATGGAACTGTCGTTTTCATCGGGCTACCACCCACAGACCAATGGTCAGACTGAGAGAATTATTCAGTCACTGGAACAGTTTCTAAGGTGCTATGTTGCGGATGCGCAAAATGATTGGGTCAAGTTCTTGCCGTTTGCAGAATTTGCACACAATAATTTGAAAAGTGCTTCCTCTGGATTCTCTCCATTTCAGGTGGTAACCGGAAAGTTGCCTAAGTTCTCCCCACTGCCAGTGTCTTCTACTCCATTTCCAGCTTTGGAGGCTTGGCAAAAGTCATTTAGGAACATTTGGGGAATCGTGAAGGAGAATCTAGAGAAAGCTTTTCAGTGTCCCTGCTTGAACCAGCAGTGCATGTAGATTCCACTCCTCCTCCCCCTGTGATGGTGGATGACCAACCTGAGTATGAAGTGGAAAAGATTTTAGACTCACGTATTGTACAGAACTCAGTACAGTATTTAGTTCACTGGAAGGGTTATGGCATTGAGGAGAGAACATGGGTACCTGATTGTCGCATGCATGCGGACAAATTAAAGAAGGAATTTCACGCCCTACATCCTGAGAAGCCGGGTAGGAGCTGTCCGGAGTCCACTCCTCAGGGGGGGGGTGTACTGTGAGAAAATGCAGAAAAGCCGCCGCGGGTGCTCAGAGCAAGGCGGCTGATTCCGCGTCCAACGCGGCAGATTGAGCGCATGGACCTGCATCTGAACGCTGAGAAACCGCCGCATGTCCTGAGAACAAGGCAACGGATTCCGCGTCCGACGCGGCAGGTTGCACGCATAGGCCTAAATCTGGCAGTATGGCTGAAAGCGGAGGAACCACCGCATGCTCTAATAGCGGTGCGGCTGGTTCCGCGTTCAGCACAGTGGATGCTTTGCAGCACAGGTCTGGTGTGGCTGGGACTGATAGTCCACACTGGTTCAGAAGGACGCGGGTGCGCGCAGAGAGGCAGAACTTTTATGACAGCCAGAAGGGAGTCAGCTGACCAAGCCGGTCAGCTGACAATTCCACCACTTCCCATTGGTCCAGCACTTAGGGGAGGCGCTGGAGTATGCCTTGCTATATATACTAGGTGCTGGTCATTCTCTGGTTGTCTGCCGTTGCGATCACTACGTGGAAGCACTCAGACCTTTTTGTCAGATTCTGTGTTATTCTTTAGACCAGTTCCAGGGTGTTGATGATCACGGACCTCACACCCCAGATTAGGAATAATGTGTATTATCTGTGTTATCTTCAGACTAGTTCCAGGGTGTTGATAACTACGGAGCTCACACCCAAGACTAGGAATTAGCCTTAACATCCTGTTATATCTTCAGACTAGTTCCAGGGTGTTGATGATCAAGGAGCACACACCTTTAGACTAGACAATTGTATATTATTTGTTATGACCTTCTGCTTTCCCTGACTTCTCTTCTGACCTCTGATTTGGTACCTCGCTATTTCTGATACTCCGTTGCCAAACCTTGCCTGCCTTAGGATTCCGCATCAGTCTCTTCCTTCTGTATCTGATCTGTCTGTCTGTTGCCGACCTGGCTTGTCCGACCTCGAGAACTATCTCCTCTGTTTAGAGATAGTTCACAGATCTGTCAGTGACACTCCACCATTGGTGTCACTCACACTCTGGTCCTTCCCACTCTCAGCCTGACTCCACCCCTTGGGGAGCCTCAGGACTTTGGAAGGAGCCTGCTCTTAGGGCAGTATCCCTTACTGCCTTGCACCCTCTATACGGGGGCTCTCCTCAAAGTATTACTGTTGCACCAAACACTCATATTACTCAGGTGTCCAGAGGTTAGAGATATATCTGATTATCGGTGATACTGCAGATCATCAATAATCGGGTATATATCTGTATTCTCGGTGATACTGCAGATCACCGGTAATCAGATCCTCTCTGTGTTACACCGATCGTTACATAAATACATGTGGGCATGGGATGCACATTTCACCAGTAAATGCATGTGGGCATGGGATGCACATTTCACCAGTAAATAAACTATGTGGGCAGCACATTTAATCAGTAAATACATGTAGGTAACACATTTCACCAGTAAATACACTATGTGGGCAGCACATTTCACCAGTAAAATACATTATGTGGGCAGAACACTTCACCAGTAAATACATGTGGGCATGGGCAGCACTTTTCACCAGTAAATACATGTGGGCATGGGCACTGCAGCACATTTCACCAATAAATATATGTGTGGGCAGCACATTTCATCAGTAAATACGTCCGTGGGCATGGGCAGCACATTTCACCAGTAAATACATGTGTGCATGGGCACTGCAGCACATTTCACCCCAGTAAATACATCTGTGGGCATGGGCAGCACATTTCACTAGTAAATACATGTGGGCAGCACCTTTCACCGGTAAATACTTGTGGACATGGGCAGCACCTGTCACCAGTTATACATGTGGGCATGGGCAGCACCTGTCACCAGTAACATACGTGTGCATGGGCAGCACCTGTCACCAGTAATACATGTGTGCATGGGCAGCACCTGTCACCAGTAATACATGTGTGGGCATGGGCAGCACCTGTCACCAGTAATACATGTGGGCATGGGCAGCACCTGTCACCGGTAATACATGTGTGCATGGGCAGAACCTGTCACCAGTAATACATGTGTGGGCATGGACAGCACCTGTTACCAGTAATAAATTGTGGGCACTGGGCAGCACATTTCACCAGTAATGTGGGCAGCACCTGTAAAAGAAAAAAAAACATTATTCACCTGCAGAAGACTCCTCTACCAAGTCCCAGCCTCCCTCCAGCGCAGCTGCCCCGGTCTGACTCTTCACAGCCAGCAGCTGCACAATTCCCGCGCTCAGCCTCACACTCACAGGTGGAGCAGGGCTACGGGAAGATGGCACCCGAAGCCCTGTACTGGAGACACAAATAGTCTCTATTAGACGCAGCAGCCTGCCAACCCTCCGTGGACGGACGCCTTTCCCCAAATACGGGCAGGTACAGACACTGCCTTTTTGGGGTTAAAAAGGCGGACCGTCCATACACTGGTCTGGTGACACCACAGTTTTTCATACTTTTTTTTTTTTGCTTTCAGAGAAAAATACTCTGTAGTCTGATATGCAAAAAAAACAACAACACTGGTTGTGCATTGAAGCAGATACCCTTTTTGAGAATGATTTGTCCCAATAGAGCAAAATCCTATGAAGTAAAGCTTTTGCCTCTGATATTTAACATGAAAACTAGGAAAATGTTTACACAGCTACTTAGACATCATTTGTACATTTTCAATTTAGAACACTCGGTTTGATATTGTTCCTTTAAGGTGCATACACACCTTTGATGGATGTCACCCGTTGTCAAAAACCTGAGCGGTTCTTGCCTTTTTCATGATTGCTAACTCAGTAAAGACCAGCCCTTAAAGTGTTGCTATCATATAAATCCGGCTTAGTGGGGTCTGAACCCTCTATAACAGTAATTATAGATTGACGGTATACTTGAAATAAATCAGACCACTCAGTATATGATTTTATATAAAAATTGTATTTGCTTATCATACAGCATATATACAAAATATGAACAGTTCCAAGTAGTTTTTCCTTCTAACAGTATTCCAGCTCATCAAGGATTTATAGCCTAGCGATCATCAATCTTCTAAGTACATTCAAAAAACAATATAACAGTTGTGTTATGTAGAATAAGATCAAAAGTAGTCTCATCTTTATTAATAGCTGTGTATATAATAGCCGTGTAAAACTTGTAGTAATCTTCTTAAAGAAATTGCATAAAAAATAGCTTCTAAAAAACTTCTTGCTAACATCTTTACAAAACTTAATGCTGAAAAATTAATAAAGTTAATCACCAGAATATTAAGCATATTACCCCTTCTCTGTCATCTCTTCAGCATCTAGAACCACTTGTGGGAAGGTAGCTTCTGCCTCATGTGTCTTCGCAGGAGATTGTTGGGCTTCTGCAAACTATGAGCTTTCAGCTTCTACTTTTATAGGGGTTGGATGCAATATGGCTGCCTAATCTGGACTTTCCCTGAATCCCAGACTCTGATTGGCTAAAGCTTCCGTGCGTCAAACGCTATCTATGTTTTGAATACCTAAATCACAATATTATTGTTTATAAATTCTTAATTACCTTATCTTGTGGGAATTAACGTCATCTGGAGTGTTTGACATTTTGTTTAGGTCATTTCTGACGCACTTAATTAAAAATGGACGTCACCAGCCATCTTGTCTGCTGGCTGACTTTTTTGACCCAGACATGGACTTTCAAAAACATTAAACAATGTCATTCATGACGCATTACTGATAAAATGTTCTCTGCTAATTAGTTTTTGGAATGTGTCTGTACTTTCCCAGGTCAGGTTGACACTAACACTGTACATGGATCTGTAAGAACCTTCAGTAATTTAAAGTGAACCTCCAGACTAAAAATTGACTTGGCACTGGAAAGGCCTGGTGTTTCTTTAACTGTTTCACAGCATCAGAACTTTTTTTTCTCTTATACAAGCCTCATTTTTAGCTGCACAGAAAAAAACTGCCTGGGCATTTTTCCCCTAATGCTGTGCAAAGCATGATGGGATTTCTGATGTTGTTGTTCTCGTTCTGCTGTTTTGGTGCAATTTTTTTTCTTCTTTACATTTTGAATTTGACATTTGAAGCCTAGCATGTGCAGCTGGGAGGGGTGATCAAGACACAGGACAGTTGGAACTGTGTCTCCTGCTCCTTGTCACCTCCTTTCAACCAAAAAGATGGCTGCCCCCCTGACAAAGATGGCTGCCCCCATGAATCACAAACATTTGCCTGTTCTTTTAAAACGGGGTGGGTAAGAGATTATATTACCTATCTATTCTAATTAACATAACTAATGTAACTTAATGACAGTATGTTTGTTTAGGCTGAAGTTCCCCTTTAAGGCTTATTGAAGCATACAGGGATTCTAATATACTTATTTAAATATAAAGCTTATTATATAATTCTTCTTAAAATAATTAATCATATAAGATATAATTGCATATTAAATCTTAATAATATAAAATCATTGTCTATATATTTGTCGTTCTTATAAAATAAATATTATATGTCTAACCGGCAGATGTCGCTATCTCATCATAAATAACAATCTATTAATAATAATTATTAGACTATGAAACCGCCAGGTGGCATAATTGAATCAATCTTTAACTAATTGGGAAAACACCTTGTTTTGTTTTACCTCTTTCATGTTTTGACTTTCTACGTCTGGGAAATTTTTATCTTTTCTTGCTGGCCTTGTAACGGCCTTGTACAAGAACATGTCAACAATTCTTCCAGAACCAAAACAATTCTATGAGAATGTTTTATTGTCTCATCATCACTAGCTTTTAAATATATTTCACAGTATTAAAGTATATTATATAGGGTTTAACAATAACTATTTCTTTCTTTAGAAGGACTGTATTGATTATTAATATTTAGATTAATAATATCTATGTGTAAGAATTAAGAAAATGTGCATATATAATTACTGCAGTAATGTGAGTTTAAAGGGATACTGTAGGGGGGTCGGGGGAAAATGAGTTGAACTTACCTGAGGCTTCTAATGGTCCCCCACAGACAACCTGTGCCCGCGCAGCCACTCACCGATGCTCTGGCCCCGCCTCTGGTTCACTTCTGGAATTTCAGACTTTAAAGTCTGAAAACCACTGCGCCTGCGTTGCCGTGTTCTCGCTCCCGCTGATGTCACCAGGAGCATACTGCGCAGTCGCAGACCATACTGGGCCTCAGCAGTACGCTCCTGGTGACATCAGCGGGAGCGAGGACACGGCAACGCAGGCGCAGTGGTTTTCTGACTTTAAAGTCTGATATTCCAGAAGTGAACCGGAGGCGGGGCTGGAGCATCGGTGAGCGGCTGCGCGGGCACAGGATGTCTGCGGGGGACCATTAGAAGCCCCGGGTAAGTTCAGCTAATTTTCCCCCGACCCCCTACAGTATCCCTTTAACTTGCTTCTCTGTCTTCACACAGAAGCCTCTTTAAATGTCAAAGCCACAAACTAACATAAACAAGAATGCTCTGGCTTTTTGTAACTAGAATAATCTTATAGGCCTCACAGCCTGGAATATGCTTAGATGTCACATAGCAATATATTAAAGAAGTAACCCAACTTTACAGTTTTCCATGAAATTTTGCATAGAACATTAACATTTAAAACCTATACATATGACATCTTTTCCTGCATAAATAAAACTGCTAGAATTCTGATACCGTCGATGTCAGGGATCAGGAACTGACCCCCTTGGGTGACATCACTGGGCTGAGCTGCACAAACACTTACGCAATATGTATTTTCTGGTGAAACAATGCTGCAATAAGTGTATTTTCCAGTTGAAAATGCTGCACATGACAATTATTTTCAAGGGAGAGGGGAATCCTTCTTCCTCATCCCCTTACACTGTCATGAACATCGCCTTCCCCCCCCCCCCCCCCGTTCCCCCTCCCCCGGTACAGGTGCCCCCTGTATAGGTAGTTAAGTATAGGTGCCCCCAGTATATGTCGTGAAGTATAGTAATCACTTACCTCCCTCCAGCTCCAGCATTGGTGTCTGTGTCTCTATCTCCCCTCCTTCAGCCGCGGCTCCTCCATCATGGAGGGCGAACAAGAGAACGGGCATTCAGTCCAGCGGGCGGCAAATGTGGCTGCGTCCCATCAGATTCTGCTCCCAGCGCTGCTCGCGGCCAATCAGGGAAGGGATGGGGAGGGGAGATGCGCAGCTAAAGGGAGAGGCCCTCCCCCTCAGCAGCGCATCTCCCCTCCCCTTCCCTTATTGGTCGCGAGTAGTGACGGCAGCAGAATCTGATGGGATGCGGACACGATCTACAGCTGCCAGCAGCCACATTTGATGGGACGCAGCCGCAATCTACCGGTAGATCACAATCGACTTATTGGGCACCCCAGGTCTATATGACCTGTGTGTGTTATTTTAAGCAGTGGGGGATCCAACCATGATCGCGCACCAAGAAAATTATGGGGTACCAAATGAACGCGCACATTTGTATTGAAAGCATTACTTGCAATTTTGCATTGCACTAAATCACATGCAATTTTCAACAAGTGTGGCCCCACGCTTTGTGGAAAACTGTGGCCTTAACACAGCTTTGTGGAAATGGGTAAGGGGTACATTATACCCATCTATACCCTTATACCCATTTCACTTGATGGGGCAGGCATCTATGGGTCCCTTTGTTAAAGATGACCCCCAGATTCTCTCATGAAAACCCCCAAGTCCAACATTCTCCTGCACACCGCAGGTGGTGCTCCTTGCCCATGGTATGCACAAGGGGTTTGGGGAAGAAGGGGAGGAGTTACATAGTTACACAGTTATTTGGGTTGAAAAAAGACATATGTCCATCGAGTTCAAGCAGAAAACAAAGTACAACACCAGCCTGCTCCCTCACATATCCCTGTTGATCTAGAGGGAGGTGAAAAATTCTTACAAAGCATGGTCCAATTAGCCCCAAAAGGGAAAAAAATCCTTCCCAACTCCAGATGGTAATTGTAACGAGCGGCGGGGAAGCAGCATGACCGCCGCCGCCGTCATCCCCGCAGCTCAGCTGGGGTGCACGCCACGCACGGGGCTCTCGCCAGCACACAGGCTCAAAGCTACATGTGCGCGCGGCCAGCGGTGGGACTTTTACGCTTCCGGAAGGCGTGTCAGCTGACCTGCGGGTCGGCTGACGTCACGGGGAGTGCTTCTCGCTGCTGATTGGTCTGGCTGGTTGAGCAGGGCTCAGGGAGACCCTGTCAGCATAAAAGCAGAGATCTGTCAGTTGCTCTTTGTCTGCTGTTGCGAATACTTCGTGTTAGTGCTCAGACCTTTGATAGATCCGGTGTGCTTTGATCCGGGAGGAAACCGGGGATTTCACACAGTGATAGGATTGTTTGATAGCCATAATCATAATTGAATATTGTATTATCTGTGTATGACTCTTGCTCGTTCTGACCATTCTTACTCTCAGTGATTCTGTACTTCTGCCCATCTGATCTTGTTGTTGACTCTGCCTGTTTAAACCTTCTTGCCTTTGCCTTCTGACTTTGTACTGTATCTGCCAGTCTGTTGCCAACTCATTTAGTCTGACCACTCTACTCTCACCAGAGGGCCCTAGTCTCTGGTGAGGGGTTTTGTACGGTTAGTGCCCACCAGCTCCTCTGGTGTGGCATAGCTAACCTATCAGTACTACTGTTGCACCAAGCACTAAACCTTACTATCACATTAAGCTGGTTGTATACTTGTATTATTGGTGATTCTGCAGATCATCATATAATCAGGTATATATCTGCATTATAGGTGATACTGCAGATCACCTAATAATCAGAATTCTGTTACTTGCTGACACCAATCGTTACAGAACAGCAGACCAAAATGTCTATGGACGCACTGTGCAGCCAAGTTGGGGCCTTGACCACAGCGGTGAACAATTTAACCCTGCTGGACAATACCCAACAGACGCAGATCACCCAGCTGTCTGGAGTTGTGCAAGCTCTCCAGCCAGCAACTGCACCAGTGCAGTCCCCTCCTGTTGTTGATCTAAGAATGCCTCTCCCTGAAAAGTTTTCAGGGCACAAATCTGACTTTCAGAATTTCAGAAATCGTTGCCTCTCTTACTTTAAGATGAGACCTATATCATCAGGGACAGAAAGTCAGAGGGTGACCCTTATTAAAACCTTATTGTCAGGGGATTCACAGACATGGGCATACAGTCTTCCCAGTGATCATGAGGCACTATCTTCAGTCCAGGAGTTTTTTAAGACTATGGCTATAATATACGATGATCCAGATATCGCAGTTACTGCTGAAAGGAAGCTAAAGTCCCTCAGACAGGGACGTAATACGGTGGAAACTTATGCCGCAGAATTTAGAAGGTGGGCTGTGTCAGCTAGATGGGGACAGTTCGCTTTATTAGATTGTTTTTTAATGGGATTGTCTGACCCGGTCTCTGATGTGATGTTAGCTCATCCTGAGCCTAAAACTGTAGATGAAGCGATTGCATTGGCGGTAAAAATTGATCACCGCATTCGTTATCAGAGGCAGACTCGTGGGAGATACCTTGTGAGATCTGTTGCTAAAGTCTATCCGTCACTTTCTCCTCCAACGGATGAACCGATGCAAATGGGACATTCCAAATTATCAGAGGTAGAGAAAAACCGCAGACGGTCAGAGAGACTCTGTTTATACTGTGCAGAAAAGAGACATGTAGTGCAGAACTGCCCTAAGAAGTCGGGAAATGCTGCCGCCTAGTTGTAGTTAGATGTACTACCCTAGGCGAGCCAGCATTACCTCTAACAGATAATCGTTTGCTCCTCCCCTGTTCTATTCCCTGGGAGGATCAAGTTCGGTCCACTCAGGCATTCATGGATTCGGGCTCTGCAGCCAATTTTATAGACTATTAAACACAACTAAGAAAAGGAGCCCAATCAATAAAGGCCATCAATTGTCAATAAATGCTGAGAATCGTCTCAATATATCAAAATTATAGTTTATTGAAGACTGAATTACACATCACAATTGATAAAAACAAATAATTAAAAAACCCCTGTCTAAATCCGAAGGTAATCGGAAATCCTAGTAGCAGCAGCAAGAAAAAAGTGCCTAGTGCTGAGTAGGATGCAATGCGGACCTAAAATAGTGCAATCATAGAAAAAAGTGCTAGGTGCTGGGGGTGCAGGAAATACAAAAATACAAAAATAGCAAAAAGAGATCCACTATAGTAAAATGGAATAGAAAACTGGACCATGTATAAGTAAATGGCATATATAAATTACACTCAGTGAATACAAACCGTGCAACGAACATGAATCAATTAATACCATAAATGCAATAAGAGTCCTACATACTGGTGCAGATCAAGTGTAAAGTGCTTACCAAAGGTTGGGCTGCATCCGAGGAGACTGGGGGATGTCGCCTTGCGCGTTCGCAGCGAGCGGCTGCTTCTATGGAGGCTACGCTAAGCAATGCTACAATCCCTAATGTACCCGCTGCACCTCTCGCGATACTACGTGGCCACGTAGAACGGAGTGAAGACGCGTCATTTGACGCAGCAACGCTCCGCCCATGATCGGACTTCCGTGCGCTCCAACATGCCGCACCGAAGCCGATCCAAATAGATAGTATACAGCAGCTGGGTATGACGTAAACAATATTCATTACATTAAAACAATACAGCATGAATATGACATATATATATATAATATAATTAACAATCTATATAAAGGTATTCTTAACAAAGACAATAAACAAAATACAATAAATGCAATCAATCAAGAAATGGACTGATGCTGACATCTTGTGGTTAAACTCCATATTGCAACAGATGAATAAAGAAAGCATCAAGAGTAGTCACTGAAGGATAATCCATAGACGCACAGATCCCCATAGGGGAGAAATACTTCCGAGGTCTCCAGATCCAATGGTACAACATAGATATATCCTAAAAAAGTATATAAAGATAACAAGCGATCAGTATCACCTCATCACACTGATAGGGTTCATTTAATCCAGTGCAGCCAACATGAGTGGAACGCTGCCTGCTCACCTCCAGGCATTACCGGGATATAACAAATGGGTGTAGTCTAAGGTGTATATCATATATTGACTGCCCGCTCACCTTCGGGCACCCATAAGTCAGTAACAACTAATCACATCTTACACTAGACAGACAAGAGAAGTCATCAACCGCACACGGGCATGCAAGAACGCACACAGAGTAAACAATGGTGATCATATATTAACTGCCCGCTCACCTTCGGGCACAATTGGGCAAATGGCAATCGACAGCACACTAGACCAGAACAAACCAGAAGCCAGAGAGGAAGAAATCACCACAGCAAGCCGCACAGGAGCATGCGAGAATGTTGAGAAAGGAGAAATTAGCTACTCACCAATCTTCAATTATTAGGTATCACAGAGGGGAGAAGTACTGGTGATGTAAACTAAAAATACAATGAGGGACACATCAATAACATGTTGGTTCACAAAAAACACCCAAAGCTTGCCTCCTCATTAAGGCCCCGAGGTCGTCTGGTTTTTAAAATGTGTATCCACCTAAGCTCTCTTTTAAGCAATTGAATAGATATGTCACCCCCTCTCTCTCCCTGTGTAATTTTTTCTATGCCCATAAAGGTCCAATTGTAAATCGAACCCCCATGGAACAACAATGCATGTTCCGCAATTGAAGTAAGTACCTTGTTATCTCCAAAGTCACGTTCTGCCAGACGAATCGTAGAGATGTGTTTTTGAAGTCGAGTTTTGAGTTGGTTCTTTGTCTGGCCAATGTACACTTTTCCACAAGGGCACTCGATCTTATAAATCACGCCTGTCGCCTGGCAATTAATGAATTGTCTTATTAGATATTCTTTGCCTGTGATTTGATTCTTGAAAGTCTTGGTAGTCTGCATGTTAGGGCATACTGAGCATCTACCACACTTGTAGTTGCCAGTAATACCATGACTGCCTTCATGGTTGGAGAAGTGTGGTAGATGCTCAGTATGCCCTAACATGCAGACTACCAAGACTTCAATTGCGGAACATGCATTGTTGTTCCATGGGGGTTCGATTCACAATTGGACCTTTATGGGCATAGAAAAAATTACACAGGGAGAGAGAGGGGGTGACATATCTATTCAATTGCTTAAAAGAGAGCTTAGGTGGATACACATTTTAAAAACCAGACGACCTCGGGGCCTTAATGAGGAGGCAAGCTTTGGGTGTTTTTTGTGAACCAACATGTTATTGATGTGTCCCTCATTGTATTTTTAGTTTACATCACCAGTACTTCTCCCCTCTGTGATACCTAATAATTGAAGATTGGTGAGTAGCTAATTTCTCCTTTCTCAACATTCTCGCATGCTCCTGTGCGGTTTGCTGTGGTGATTTCTTCCTCTCTGGCTTCTGGTTTGTTCTGGTCTAGTGTGCTGTCGATTGCCATTTGCCCAATTGTGCCCGAAGGTGAGCGGGCAGTTAATATATGATCACCATTGTTTACTCTGTGTGCGTTCTTGCATGCCCGTGTGCGGTCTGCTTTGATGACTTCTCTTGTCTGTCTAGTGTAAGATGTGATTAGTTGTTACTGACTTATGGGTGCCCGAAGGTGAGCGGGCAGTCAATATATGATATACACCTTAGACTACACCCATTTGTTATATCCCGGTAATGCCTGGAGGTGAGCAGGCAGCGTTCCACTCATGTTGGCTGCACTGGATTAAATGAACCCTATCAGTGTGATGAGGTGATACTGATCGCTTGTTATCTTTATATACTTTTTTAGGATATATCTATGTTGTACCATTGGATCTGGAGACCTCGGAAGTATTTCTCCCCTATGGGGATCTGTGCGTCTATGGATTATCCTTCAGTGACTACTCTTGATGCTTTCTTTATTCATCTGTTGCAATATGGAGTTTAACCACAAGATGTCAGCATCAGTCCATTTCTTGATTGATTGCATTTATTGTATTTTGTTTATTGTCTTTGTTAAGAATACCTTTATATAGATTGTTAATTATATTATATATATATATGTCATATTCATGCTGTATTGTTTTAATGTAATGGATATTGCTTACGTCATACCCAGCTGCTGTATACTATCTATTTGGATCGGCTTCGGTGCGGCATGTTGGAGCGCACGGAAGTCCGATCATGGGCGGAGCGTTGCTGCGTCAAATGACGCGTCTTCACTCCGTTCTACGTGGCCACGTAGTATCGCGAGAGGTGCAGCGGGTACATTAGGGATTGTAGCATTGCTTAGCGTAGCCTCCATAGAAGCAGCCGCTCGCTGCGAACGCGCAAGGCGACATCCCCCAGTCTCCTCGGATGCAGCCCAACCTTTGGTAAGCACTTTACACTTGATCTGCACCAGTATGTAGGACTCTTATTGCATTTATGGTATTAATTGATTCATGTTCGTTGCACGGTTTGTATTCGCTGAGTGTAATTTATATATGCCATTTACTTATACATGGTCCAGTTTTCTATTCCATTTTACTATAGTGGATCTCTTTTTGCTATTTTTGTATTTTTGTATTTCCTGCACCCCCAGCACCAAGCACTTGTTTCTATGATTGCACTATTTTAGGTCCGCATTGCATCCTACTCAGCACTAGGCACTTTTTTCTTGCTGCTGCTACTAGGATTTCCGATTACCTTCGGATTTAGACAGGGGTTTTTTAATTATTTGTTTTTATCAATTGTGATGTGTAATTCAGTCTTCAATAAACTATAATTTTGATATATTGAGACGATTCTCAGCATTTATTGACAATTGATGGCCTTTATTGATTGGGCTCCTTTTCTTAGTTGTGTTTAATATGTTGTCCAGCTCAATTGAATCAATTATTGATTTATAGCTCTACCTTTTGTTGTGTTACATAATTTTATAGACTATGACTTCGTTAAGAAATTGGGAGTTCCCCTAATCCCATTAGACAGACAGATCTTGGTGACAGCTGTGGATGATTCTCCCCTGCAGTGTAAACAGCCACTTTCTCAGACCCCTGTACTGCTGTGTCATGTAGGGGTATTACATAAAGAAAAATTACAGTTTTTTGTGCTTCAAATGGCAACCTCCACTGTGATCCTTGGGATGCCGTGGTTGCAAAAGCATTCTCCTCAGATTGACTGGAGTTCCGCCAGTTGTTAAGCTGGTCCTCCTTTTGTCATCATCATTGTATGGAGAAAGTTGCTGTTTGCGCCACCAAGGTTCAGGTGGAGGGGGTGCCTAGGCAATATGCAGAATTTGCAGATGTGTTCTGTCCCAAGTCTGCAGACAAACTTCCCCCACACCGAAGTTTTGACTGTCCCATTGAGTTACGGTCAGGTTGTATGCCCCCTAGGGGTCACTTGTATAACCTTTCTGGTCCTGAAAAACTTGCTATGCAGGATTACGTTAAGGAAAACCTGGCCAAAGGGTTTATCCGTCCTTCTAGGTCTCCGGCCGGAGCAGGGTTCTTTTTTGTTCAGAAAAAGGATGGTGGCCTTCGGCCATGTATTGATTATCGGGGATTGAACAAGATTACCATAAAAAATCATTATCCACTCCCTCTGATTGATGATTTATTCTCCCAGGTGGCTAATGCTAGTATCTTCTCTAAACTCGATTTGAGAGGGGCATAAAACCTGGTACGCATAAGGGAGGGTGGCGAATGGAAGACGGCGTTTAACACGCCCAACGGGCACTACGAGTACCTTGTCATGCCCTTCGGGTTGTGTAACGCCCCTGCCGTTTTCCAGGAGTTGATCACCTTGTTCAGAGAAGTCCTGGGGAAGTTCGTTCTGGTATATTTGGATTATATACTGATCTTCTCACCTAACCTGACAAAACATAGGGAACATGTAAAGTTTGTTTTGAAAAAACTTACGCAGCATTCCCTGTATGCTAAGTTAGTGAAATGTCTTTTTGAGGTGTCTGAAGTTCCGTTTTTAGGGTATATCATTTCTACCTCTGGTCTTTCCATGGATCCAGGAAAAGTCTCTGCCGTTCTGGAGTGGCCACAACCCGTGGGGTTGAAAGCACTCCAGAGATTCATAGGCTTCGCTAACTATTATAGAAGATTTATTAAAGGATTCTCTTCTGTAGTGGCCCCTCTCACCAAGCTCACCAAGAAAGGGGCGGATACTTATAACTGGTCAGCAGAAGCACACTCTGCTTTTTCATCATTAAAGTGGATCCGAGATGAACTTTTACTCCTTGCATAATTGTGTTCCTTACATATAGTTTATAGGGCATTCCTCAAGCCAAATGCTTGTTTTGTTTTGTTTTAATACCCTAATTTCCTATAAACTAAACAAGCCACACCCACAGCTTCTCCAGAGTGCCTTGGCGCTTGCAAGGGATTGTGAGATTTCAGTCTGGGCAGGTGAAAAAGGTGTTACTAGCTATAGATTTCAGAGGCAGAGTTTTCACAATCTGAGAGCTGCAGTGCAGATACAGATCAGTTGCCTGTGTAATGGAGGAGATAAGAGTGGAGTTTTCACAGAATATGCAGATTAGCATGCCTAGATACAGATAAGCTTGCCTGTGTGTGTAATTGTGTAATAGTGACAAGCAGAAAACATGTCTGCTCCCATTGTATCACTGGAAAAAATATTAATATACTGTTGAAGCTGTTTGAAGATAGATTTGCTGTGTAAACTATCTAAACTTTAGATAAGATATATAGACAAGTCACTTGTTATATTTAGTTTTTCATCTCGGATCCGCTTTAAAGCAGCTGTTTTGTTCCGCTCCTATCTTGCGGCATGTGGATATCACTCTTCCCTTCATTGTGGAGGTGGATGCATCAGAGGTTGGGGTCGGGGCTGTACTGTCACAACACTCTGGTTATCAAGGCAGGTTACACCCCTGTGCTTTTTTCTCACGTAAGTTTTCCCCCGCTGAGAGAAATTACGATATTGGAAACAGGGAGTTTCTGGCCATTAAACTTGCATTTGAGGAATGGCGCCATTGGCTCGAGGGGGCAGAACATACGATCACGGTCTATACGGACCATAAGAATTTGGAATACATAGAAGGGGCTAAGAGACTTAGGCCCATATGCAATTAACTTTTTCTCCTAAGTTTTCTCCTAAGAGATAATTTTTCATCTTCTATTTAAAATAACTTCCCAGCATTTTTCAACTGAAAACCTACCAAAAGTAGGTGAAAAGGTAATATCAAAATTATTTTGAGTGTTTTCTTGCTTTCTGGTGGCTTAAAAGACATTTTATTGACAACTCAGGAGAAAAATGTAATTGCATATGGGCCCTAGTCCCCGACAGGCTCGCTGGTCCCTATTTTTCTCGAGATCCAGGGTCGTGATTACCTATAAGCCAGGTAGTAAAAATGTTAAAGCAGATGCCCTGTCTAGATGTTTTGAGCCTGAGACAGTTCAATCACCGACCCCTGAGAGCATTCTTCCAGAGAAAGTGGTCTTAGCGGCCACTGAGACTTGGGAAGATTGGCCCACCACTTTAGGCCCCTATCAACAAAATGTTCCCGAGGGGAAACCTGTAGGGGGTTCTATTTGTACCACTTCCCTTCCGCCTGCAGATCTGCAGTTGTTTCATGCACATAAGAATGCAGGGCACCCCGGGGCTGCTCGGACACAGTATTTGCTTTCCAGATGTGTCTGGTGGCCATCTTTAGCTCTTGATTGTAAAGAGTTTGTGAAGGATTGTTCCACCTGTGCCAGGAACAAGCCATCCCGCCAGGCTCCTGTGGGCACGCTGCAATCGTTGCCAGTGCCTAAGGAGCCATGGACCCATTTGTCCATGGACTTTGTGGGGGAACTCCCCAGGTCCGAGGGAAAACCGGTCATCTGGGTGGTAGTCGACAGGTTCAGCAAGATGGCTCATTTCATTCCTCTGGACGGATTCCCCTCTGCCCAAGAATTGGCGGATCTCTTCATTCAGCACATTTTCCGGTTGCATGGCATCCCGGAGAATGTGGTGTCAGATAGGGGAGTTCAGTTCGTGTCCAGATTCTGGAGAGCCTTTTGTCATCATCTGGGGATGGACCTGTCATTTTCCTCCGGCTACCACCCACAGACCAACGGACAAACTGAAAGGGTTAACCAGTCCTTAGAGCAGTTCCTTAGATGCTATGTGGCTGATGCGCAATTGGAATGGGCGAAATTCTTACCATTCGCAGAATTTGCGCATAACAACTTGAAAAGTTCTTCTTCTGGCTTTTCTCCCTTTCAGGTGGTAATGGGGAGATCCCCAAAATTTTCCCCATTGTCAGTGGTTTTTTCTCCTTTTCCTGCTCTGGAAGATTGGCAGGGAGCATTAAAGGAGATTTGGAGTATGGTTAAAAAGAATTTGGAAAAGGAGGACGCATGCGCGGCTACAGCAAGATGGCCGCATAGACTCGGAGCTCCGGCCCCACGCAGCCCACTCACCGCCGCTTACAGCTTCCTCTCCGCCTCTGTAGCGCGGCACAGACCCGGGATCCCCCTCCGAACACTCAGGCAGCCAGATGGCAGCGAAATCGGGCACCAAAACGGCCCCGCAGACAGGAGCCATGGAACGCTACCTCCGCACTCCAGACAGCCAAGATGGCGCCGACATCGCTGAACAGCCTGACGCAGCTCTCTCTCAGCAGGCCTCACAGGCCCCACAGCCCCCATCTTCGGCTCCCCTGACGGCTGATCTACTGGAGGCCACTCTAGAAAGACACTACCGCTCCCTCCACGACTCCCTCCAACAGGTAATCCTCACAGCAGTAAACGACCTGAAAAGGGACATGAATAGCCTGGGGGAGCGCACTAGCACACTAGAGGGAAAAATGGATGCTCTTAATATAAAGCACAAGGATATAGAGGAAGATCAGAAACTGATGCAGTCTGACATTAAATTCTTAAGAAACGCGCAGGAAGACCAGGAAAACCGGGATAGGAGACAGAACCTGAGAATTAAAGGTATATCTAAGTCTGTGAGCCCTGACCAATTGAGCCCTTATCTGACTGATCTCTTTAAAACATTAGCACCAGATATCCCCATTGAACTCTGGAGAATGGATCGTGCTCATCGCTCGCTAGGGGAGAGGCAGACTGCTTCACAAAGGCCCAAAGATGTAATAATTCGCATGCATTACTATGAGGCAAAAGAGGCCCTTCTAAAAGCAGCACGCAAAGCGTCTCCGCTTTCATTTAAAGGGGACGACCTCTCCATCTTTACAGACTTATCCCTCATCACCCTGGCAAAGCGCAGGGCTTTCAAGCCTATCACCCAACTCCTAAGAGACGCGAAAATCGACTCTAGATGGGGCTTTCCTTTCCGCTTAATGGTAAACAGGAATGGATCTTTCTTCACGCTTTCAGATATCGACGATGCCCCCATGTTTCTGAAGCAGATGGGAATCCGCCCGCCCCCAAGTAACACCACTACTGACTACCTGCGTTCTTCTTCTGATAATTCACCTCCCAGAAAGATGCGCCACATTTCTCACTCAACAAGCGCACCTGCCCGAAGCCTCACCTATCCTGGCCCACTGGAAAGAATGGAATCCCAACCATCTTGAGAATCCCACAGATACGTTTACATTACTCGTCCATCGTGAGTATTGGCCACAGGCCAGAGCAAAGGATCCCGGATTAACCTATCATTTTCAATGTTGTTTAACATTATGGGCACCCAGTTTTGAGTTATGTGCCGACCTAATTGTTCCGCCCTCATGCTCCTCAGGGGAGTTGACTCTGAGGCCATCTGGTCCCGGGAGGAACCAGGAACTCTCACTCAACTCCCGATAGTGCAACTACCTTTAGTTGCTGCAAAATGTAGCCACGTTACTTTCAGTGGCCTATGCTATTTACTTTCACTCCTCCCACAATATGGAAATGTTTATTGGCTACTATGTTTTTCCCTTATGTTTTATCTTATTGCTTCACACCAAATGATTAATGTTTGTTTTGATAGATACAGAGTTTATATAGATAATGGTTAAGTTACTTACCTTAAATTGCAAGGGCTTAAATTTACCTCAAAAAAGAAACTCTTTATTACGAGACTTGCGGAGACTTGCGATCGATATCGCATTCTTGCAAGAGACGCATGTATCCTCGCGAGACTCCGTACGTCTTTATAACAGAGCATACCCGGAAGTGTATCTAGCCTCGGGACCCAAAAAAAGGGCGGGAGTAGCAATTGTGTATAAAAAAGGCCTCCCTCTACAAATAACTAAAACCATAAAAGATCCAAAAGGTCACTATTTGATCTTGCTGGGTACATTATCGGGTAGACCTATAACATTGGCTAATGTATACGCACCAAACTCCAACCAAATTTCCTTTCTGACAAGCTTTTTTGTTAAATTATTTAAAGTGACTACTGGCTCCCTCCTATTAGGGGGGGATTTCAATCTAGCATTCTCCTCTGTTAATGACAGGTCAATACCCCTAGACTCACCATCATTCCCCTCACATGATCGCCTCTCTAGGAAATTCAGGGCCTTGATCCGTAAATACGGCCTCTTAGATTTATGGAGAATCTCGAACCCTACATCCAGGGACTATACTTTTTTCTCCCCCCCCCCCCCCATGCAACACACTCCCGCATTGATTACTTTTTTACCAAAATGCCTACCTTGCCATCCCTAATCACAGCAGACATCTCCCCCACTGCCTGGTCAGACCATCATGCCGTCCTAATTGAACTTGATTGGCTACACACGCCACATAAACCTATGCAGTGGAGACTTAATGAATCTCTACTACGAGACAAAACATTCCACACCAAAATGTCAGAAGAAATTCAGTCCTTCTTTACCACCAATATCCCTTCTGTCTCTTCATTGGGGATGGCCTGGGAAGCACACAAAGCCTTTGTTAGGGGCCATTTTATTGCTGAGGGTTCTAAACGCAAAAAGATCTCCTCACGGAAATTGACCGAACTCACAAAGGCCCTCAAAGATGCATATACATTATATAAACAATCCCCCTCCCAAGACCTCTTCTCAAATATACAAAAACTAAAGCTTGATATCAGGTCCCTCCAGACCTCCCAACTGGAAAAAAGCTTGAAATGGTCGAGACAGCTGTTTTTCGAACGAGGAAATAAACCCCATACTATCCTTGCCCGCAAACTTAACCCCAGGGGATCTTCTGAGGCGATCCACGCCATGAAGGATAGTGAAGGCACCACTCACTATAACCCAACTAGAATTGCACAACTTTTCACTTCATATTATGAACAGTTATATAATCTACCTGATCCCTCTCTAGACCCTACATACACAGACAGAGTTTCTTCCTTCCTAGAAAATCTCCAACTCCCTAAGCTGACTGATGAGGAACGCACATCACTAAACATTCCAATTTCCAACATAGAAATTCTAGATACTCTTAAATCTCTTCCTTCCTCAAAGTCACCAGGCCCTGACGGCCTTCCCTACTCCTACTATAAAAACTTCCAAATGGTCTTAGTCCCCCATCTGACATCCCTAGCAAATAAAATCATGACAGGTGAATCTCCCCCCTCTACTTTCCTAAACTCCCTACTGACAGTAATCCCCAAGGAAGGAAAGGACCCACAACTCCCACAGAGCTATCGACCCATCTCACTTTTAAATTCAGACCTCAAAATCATCACTAAAACATTAGCCAGTCGACTAAACGCTATACTACCAAGGCTAATAAATAATGACCAAGTGGGATTCATATTAAACAGACAAGCAGGAGACAACACTCGGCGAGCCATTGACCTCATCTCCCTTATGTCCCGTTTAGGTAGGCCTTCTCTGCTTCTTAGCCTTGATGCAGAGAAGGCTTTTGACCGCCTCTCATGGCCTTTTCTTTTCCACGTCCTGCAACATCAAGGATTTGACGGACCCTTTCTAAATATTTTACATTTTCTTTACTCCTCCCCCTCAGCCACCATAAAACTCCCCATGGCCTCACATACCCCCTTCCAGATCCGCAATGGCACAAGACAGGGCTGCCCCCTCTCCCCACTGCTTTTCGCCCTTAGCATTGAACCTCTGGCCAGCGCCATACGACAGAATACAAACATTTCAGGTGTCCAGATAGAAAAACACGAATTCAAAATCTCTCTATTTGCGGATGATATCCTGCTCACTATCACAAACCCCCTTATTTCATTGCCAAACCTACACGACACTATTTCTGCCTATGAATCACTCTCAAGCTTTCGCCTAAATCAAGATAAAACAGAGGCATTACCCATTAAAATCACACCTGATCTTCTAACCTCACTAAAACAACACTACCAATACAAATGGCAAACCCACTCCCTAAAATATCTAGGCATACATCTTACGTCCACATACTCTACCTTATACAAACACAACTACCCTTCTCTCATTCAACAAATACTTAAAGACCTTCACAAGTGGACCGCCTACAAGATCTCCTGGATAGGAAGGATTTATACTTTAACAATGAACATACTCCCAAGACTCCTTTATCTCTTTGAAACCCTACCAGTACTAGTCCCAGCCTCCCAGTTATCAATTTTGCAAGCAGCCTTCGCTAAATTTGTCTGGAATCATAAACGACCAAGAATACGAGCCTCAATCCTCCTTTCCCCTAGGGAACAAGGGGGTTTGGGGTTACCCCTCCTCCGATACTATTACCAAGCTGCACATCTCCGCCAGCTACGTGAATGGTCCAAACTTAAAGTTCACACTAAATGGGGCCTTATCGAGGCACTTACTTTACTCCCAACCTCCCTTGCCTCCCTGATTTGGTCCAATCACCCTCCTAAAATACCCTTATCTCAACTACTCCCTACTATAAAATTCACTGTACAAATCTGGAGATCAACGGCTACATCAGCTAACTTGAGATCTTCCCCCTCCCCATTAATGCCTATTCTAGGCAACCCTGCTTTCCCCCCTGGAATGTCTAGAGACTTTATGTCCAGATGGTACAACCTCAATTTCTTTAACCTGCTTGATTGGAAAGACCCTCTCACTGACCTTTTACAATCTAGGTCCTCCCTAAAAGATAAAATACCATCCTCACCCCAATACATATTAGAATATACCCAAACAAAGCACTTCCTCCTCTCCCTACTGCGGAATTCTCCCTCCTCCTCTGTTCCCCCGCTAACACCCTTTGAACATATGTGCAACTCTGAGGGCTACCAAAAGGGTCTGATTTCTCAGATCTACACCCTGCTACATACTAAATCAGGACTAATCACTCCTGCCCACACATATATGTCCAAATGGGAATCTGCCCTATCTCAAACTATACAATTAGAGGACTGGGAGGAGATATGGGAAAACGCCAAGCACTCTATGTGCATACAGATAAGAGAAAACATATACAAAGTTATGTTCCGGTGGTATCTTACTCCAGCTAAGCTTTCAAAGATATATCCAGAATCCTCTCAATTGTGTTGGAGAGGCTGCAATGAAAAGGGAAGCCTGGAACATATCTTTTGGTTTTGCCCAAAGATCTCCCCACTATGGTCTAAAGTGCAACGCCTCATTCAATTAAAAACTGGGATTTTAATCCCTTTTGACCCCGTTTATATGGTCCTTGGTAAACCTCCCCCAGATACCCCCAGGCACACGATACGCTTAATCACTCACATTTTGACAGCCACTCGTCTATCAATTGCCTCATCCTGGAAAAACATTGCTCCCCCGACATTAACGGAGGTCAAACATAAGATCGAATGGACCAAAGAGATGGAAAGAATGACAGCATCACTAAGAGACAATGAATCCAGTTTTCACAAAGTCTGGAGCCCTTGGTCCCTATCCTCTCCCGACTTACGGCCCCCCTAAATCACACTCACCAATCCTACTCCTAGAATACACACACTCCCCTACAACATATAGACAGGCCAGGAATATTCCACCACTAAAGAGCCAAATACTCAAACTTACACCTTTAAGCCCCTGCATACATATACATAACCTTCGACCTTAGTCTTATCGGAAGGCCAATGGTATATCTCTTCCATCCCCCTCCTATAGGCCTTCCCTCCATTACCCATTGATCTTTGGTGTGACCCCCCATACTGTTATGCCCCCAGTTTCAGTGTTGATTAGGCTAACAGTGCCAGTGCATAATATTCAATTATGTTATTTAAGTTGCCCTCTAGAATTGCTCTACTTTTCTTAAATTAATCTGCAAGATGATCAAGAATACATATTTGTATAATCGTTGGATGGTTACAGGTTCACCACAACTCCAAGCCGTCAGAACTTTTTCCGAACTGGACTAACGCTCTTGAGATGAACTGTTCCTGAACTAGTTTACAGTTATTGATCTCACCATGTTAGGCGCTGTTAGCCCTTGACATGATTATTATGTTTACCCAACACTGTGTATTCTCTTTGTGTTTTGTTTTTCCCTTTCTGTTAAGAAAATCTTTTAATAAACATCAGTAAAACAAAAAAAAAAACAAAAAAAACAAAAAAAAAAAGGAATTTGGAAAAGGCCTTTCAGACCCAGAAAAAGCAGGCAGATAAAAAGCGGTCAGTGGTATGGGAATTTGTGCCAGGAGACATGGTGTGGGTTTCAACCTGACATCTGGCTCTGAAACAGCCTTCAGCAAAGCTAGGCCCCAGGTTTATAGGCCCATACCCTGTTTCTAAAAAGATTAATAATGTCTCTTATGTCATTTCTCTGCCACCCAGTATGAAAGGTGTAAAAACATTCCATGTGTCTCTATTGAAGCCAGCTGTGCATGTGGATTCCCCCCCCCCCCCCCTGTGGTGATTGATGGTGAACCTGAGTATGAGATTGAACAGATTTTGGATTCTCGTCGGGTGCGTAACTCGGTACAGTACCTTGTTCATTGGAAGGGGTATGGGCCTGAGGAGAGGTCTTGGGTGCCGAGTTGTCGCATGCATGCTGAGGAACTTAGGAAAAAGTTTCATGAATTACATCCTGAGAAGCCATGTGAAATGTGTCCGGAGTCCACGCCTCAAGGGGGGAGGTACTGATTACACTCATTAGAGTGGCGGGGAAGCGGCTATCACGGAAAGCAGCGTGACCGCCGCTACCATCCCCACCGCTCAGCTGGGGCGCACGCCATGCATGGGGCTCTCGCCAGCACACAGGCTCAGAGCTGCGCGTGCACGTGCCCAGCGGCGGGAGCTTTACGCTTCCCGAAGGCGTTTCAGCTGACCTGCGGGTCGGTTGACATCACGGGGAGTGCTTCTCGCCGCTGATTGGTCTGGTGTAACGATCGGTGTAACACAGAGAGGGTCTGATTACCGGTGATCTGCAGTATCACCGAGAATACAGATATATACCCGATTATTGATGATCTGCAGTATCACCGATAATCAGATATATCTCTAACCTCTGGACACCTGGGTAATAAGAGTGTTTGGTGCAACAGAAATACTTTGAGGACTGCACCTGAGGGGCAGGTGCACAGCAGTAAGGAGTAGTGCACAGTAACACGTTCCTACCGTAAGCCTGAGACTCTCCCGAGGGAGGGGTCAGGCTAGGAGTAGGAAGGACAGAGTGTGAGTGACACCAAGGAAGGGTGTCACCCCCAGGTCTGTGAGCTATCTCTAAACTGGGGAGATAGCTCTCAAGGTCGGACAAGCCGGGTCGGCAACAGACAGACAGATCAGGGACAGAGACAGGAGACAGATACGGAATCCTAAGACAAGCAGAGATCGGCAACGGAGTATCAGATATAGCGAAGTGCCTAATCAGAGATCAGAAGAGTAGTCAGGAAAGCAGAAGGTCATAACAAATAATTAACAATGCCTAGTCTTGGTTGTGAGCTCCTTGATCATCAACACCCTGGAACTAGTCTAGGTAATAACACAGATAATATACAGTTTTCCCTAGACTGAGGTGTGAGGTCCTTGATCGTCAACACCCAGGAACTGGTCTAGATAATAACACAGATAATATCCCAGATACTGGCAAGGTCTGAGTGCTACCATGTAGTGATCGCAACGGCAGACAACCAGAGAATGACCAGCACCCAGTATATATAGCAAGGCGCTCTCCAGCGCCTCCCCTAAGTGCTGGACCAATAGGAAATGGTGGAATTGTCAGCTGACCGTCTTGGTCAGTTGACTCCCTTCTGGCTGTCATAAAAGCTCTGCCTCTCAGCGCGCGCGCGTCCTTCTAAACCTGTGTGGACTATCAGTCCCAGCCACACCAGACCTATGCAGTAGACCATCCGCTGTGCTGGGCGCGGAACCAGCCGCACCGCTATCAGAGCATGCGGCGGTTCCTCCGCGTTCCGCCATACTGTCAGATGTAGGCCTATGCGTGCAAACTGCCGTGTCAGACGCGGAATCCGCCGCCTTGTTCTCAGGACATGTGGCGTTTTTTCTGCGTTCAGTCATGCCAGCAGATGCAGGCCCATGTGCGCAACCTGCCGTGTTGGACGCGGAATCAGCCGCCTTGCTCTGAACACTCGCGGCAGCTTTTCTGCGTTTTCTCACAGTACCCCCCTCCCTGAGGAGTGGACTCCGGACAGCTCCTACCCGGTTTCTCCGGATATAAAGCGTGAAACTCCCTCCTTAATTCATCTGCATGCATACGACACTCAGGTACCCATGTTCTCTCCTCAATACCATACCCTTTCCAGTGAATTAGATACTGCACTGAGTTCTGTACAACACGTGAGTCTAAAATCTTTTCTACTTCGTACTCAGGTTGGTCATCTACCATCACAGGAGGAGGAGGAGTGGAACCTACATGAACTGCTGGCTTAAGCAGGGACACATGAAAGGATCTTACACCACGCATGCTGGCAGGGAGATCAATGGCATAAGTAACATTGTTGATCTTCCTGGTCACTGGAAAAGGGCCCACAAATCTGGGTCCTAACTTGGGCGAGGGCTGTTTCAGGGTTAAATGACGTGTGGACACCCAGACCAAATCTCCTGCCTGGAACTTCCACTCTAAGGAGCGTCTTTTGTCAGCTTGACCTTTCTGACTTTGAAAAGCCTTCTCCAAATTATTTTTCACGATCCCCCAAATGTTCTTAAATGACTTTTGCCAAGCCTCCAAAGCTGGAAACAGAGTGGAAGCTACTGGCAGTGGGGAGAACTTAAGCAACTTTCCAATTACCACCTGAAATGGAGAAAATCCAGAGGAAGAGCTTTTCAAATGATTGTGCGCAAATTCTGCAAACGGCAAGAATTTGACCCAATCATTTTGCGCATCCGCAACATAACATCTTAGAAACTGTTCCAACGACTGATTAATTCTCTCAGTCTGACCATTGGTCTGTGGGTGGTAGCCCGACGAAAATGACAGTTCCATGCCCATTTGATGACAAAATGCCCTCCAAAATTTAGAAACAAATTGGACTCCCTGATCTGACACAACGCTTTCCGGAATGCCATGTAGCCGGAAAATGTGGATGATGAAAAGATCGGCCAACTCCTGGGCCGAGGGGAGTCCTTTCAGGGGCACAAAATGGGCCATTTTACTGAAACGGTCGACTACCACCCAAATGACCGACATGCCCTCAGACCTCGGAAGCTCACCCACAAAATCCATGGACAAATGGGTCCATGGTTCACTCGGGGTGGGCAAAGGCTGCAATGTTCCCACAGGTGCCAGACGGGAGGGTTTGCTTTTTGCACATACTGCACACTCTCTAACATACTCCTTGCAGTCAGTTGCCAATGAAGGCCACCAAGCACACCTAGCAACAAGGTCCTGTGTTCTAGTGGCCCCAGGATGTCCAGCATTTTTGTGGGAGTGGAACATCTGCAATATCTGGAGACGGAATGGCAGGGGTACAAACATCACCCCTTCAGGATTTCCTTCAGGGACATCCTGCTGGAAGGGACTTAAAGTCTCCATCCAGTTTTTCCAGGTCTCTGTGGCTGCCAACACTACTCTCTGTGGGATAATAGTCTCTGGGTCTGAGGGCTGTGCTGTCTCTGGCTCAAAGCATCTGGACAAAGCATCCGCTTTAATGTTTTTACTACTCGGAGTGTACAAATCTGAATCTCAAAAAAAACAGTGACCACCGAGCCTGACGGGGACTCAATCTCTTAGCCCCCTCAATGTATTCCAAATTTTTGTGATCAGTGTAAACGGTAATCATATGTTCTGCTCCTTCTAGCCAAAGACGCCATTCTTTGAAGGCCCATTTAATGGCTAGGAGCTCCCTGTTGCCTATATCGTAGTTTCTCTCTGCTGGTGAAAACCTATGAGAGAAATAGGCACGCGGGTGTAATCTACACTGCAACCCAGAACGCTGAGACAGCACAGCCCCTACCCCGACCTCCGAGGCGTCCACTTCCACAATAAAGGGATAGGAGGTGTCGAGTCTGTCGACGTGTCTCAAAATGGGTGCAGAGCAAAACAATTCTTTTAAAGTGGAGAAAGCAGCCAGAGCTTCGGGTGACCAGTGGTTGGTATCTGCCCCATTCTTAGTAAGACTGGTGAGGGGTGCTATGACTGTGGAGTACCCCTTTATGAACCTTCTATAGTAATTATCGAATCCTAAAAACCTCTGGAGAGATTTTAGTCCCACAGGCTGAGGCCATTCCAGGACAGCAGAGACTTTGGCAGGATCCATAGAAAGGCCCGAGGTGGAAATTCTGTACCCCAGAAAAGTGACAGATGTTACCTCAAAAATGCATTTCTCCAATTTAGCATAAAGCATGTTCTGTCTTAACTTGTGCAGCATGAATTTGACATGAGCCCTGTGCTCAGAGAGGTTATCTGAGAAGATTAGTATATCATCCAGATATACCAGAACAAATTTACCCAACACCTCCCTGAATACTTCATTAATGAGTTCCTGAAAGACGGCCGGGGCGTTACACAACCCGAAGGGCATCACCAGGTACTCGTAATGCCCATCGGGTGTGTTAAAGGCCGTCTTCCACTCATCGCCCTCTCTGATCCGCACCAGATTGTATGCACCCCGCAAATCCAATTTCGAGAAAATCTTGGCGTTGGTGACCTGAGTGAATAAATCGTCTATCAAAGGCAATGGATAGCGATTTTTTACTGTTATTTTATTCAGGCCCCGGTAACCAATGCATGGCCGAAGGCCTCCGTCTTTTTTCTTTACAAAAAAGAAACCTGCTCCAGCAGGCGACCGGGGAGGGCGAATAAAACCCTTAGCCAAGTTTTCACGGATGTACTCTCGCATGGCCACTTTTTCTGGCCCAAACAAATTGTAAAGATGACCTCTAGGGGGCATACAACAGTGACCTCTAGTGGGCAGCACGGTGGTGTAGTGGTTAGCTCTCTCGCCTTGCAGCGCTGGGTCCCTGGTTCGAATCCCAGCCAGGGCACTATCTGCAAAGAGTTTGTATGTTCTCTCCGTGTCTGCGTGGGTTTCCTCCGGGCACTCCGGTTTCCTCCCACATTCCAAAAACATACAGATAAGTTAATTGGCTACCCCTAAAAATTGGCCCTAGACTACAGTACTTACACTACATAATATAGACATATGGCAATGGTAGGGATTAGATTGTGAGCTCCTTTGAGGGACAGTTAGTGACAAGATATATATATTCACTGTACAGCGCTGCGTAATATGTCGGCGCTATATAAATACTAAATAATAATAATAAAATAATAATAATAATAATAATAATAATACAACCAGATCGGAGATCGATGGGACAATCGAAAGGGTGATGTGGAGGCAGTTTCTCTGCAGCTTTGGGACAAAACACATCAGAAAATTCAGAATATTGTTCCGGCACTCCCTCCACATGAATCCTGGTCTGACCCAAGGCTACCCTCACTAAACAATGATCAAGGCAATGGGCTGACCAGCTTGTTAGCTGACCAGTGGCCCAATTAATCTGAGGGGAGTGAAGGTGCAACCAAGGCATGCCAAGGATGATAGTGGAGGTTGTCATGTGTAACACAAAAAAAACAACTTCTCCCTATGCAGCACCCCTATAGTGACTCCCACCTCTGGTGTCTGAGACAGAGGACGGTTACGTTGCTGTGATGAAACGCGGAAAAGCCGCTGTCTCTCAAGGCGAGGCGGCTGTTTCCGCGTCCAGCATGGCGTCACAACGCGGAAAAAACGCCGCATGCCGCTTAGGCAGAGCGGCGGAATCCGCATTGGGAACGGTGGAATCCGCATTGGAGGCGGCTCCCGCACTCAGTTCACTGGATACATTGCAAGACAGTACTGGTGTGGCTGGGACTGATAGTCCACCAAGATTCAGACTTACACGTGCGCGAGCACAGAGGCAGAGTTTAAATAGCAGTTAGAAGGGAGTCGGCTGACCAGCTGGGTCAGCTGACAAATTCCACTGCTCCCATTGGACCAGCAATTAGGGAGGTCCTGGAAAGGTCCTAGAGTATATATACTGCTGGTTGTTCACTTGCTCTTTGTCTGGCGTGCGATCACATATGTGGGAGCACCCAGATCCGTAGTCAGATCCGCAAGTGTGCCGGGACCAGCTGGAGCTGTAATCCTACACTTACCTAGATTCTGTTGATAGCTAAAGTACTAGTTTGATTGGGATTATCTGTTATGACTTTTGCCTGCCTTGACTACCCTTCTGAACTCTGATCTTGTACCTCGATAATTCTGATACTCTGTTGCCGATCTCCGGCTCGTTTCTAGACTCCGCCTCAGCCTCCTGATTCTGTACCTCGATATATCTGATACCCCGTTGCCGAACCCTGCCTGTACCTAGACTCCGCCTTTTGACTCCTGATCTTGTACTTTATCTGTCTGTGTGTATACGACCTGGCTTGTCCGACCTCGAGAACCGACCTTGCCGTTGGAGGCGGTTCCTCGCTCTGTTAGCGACCCTTCTCCTGAGGGTCACTTTCAGACATCCTTCCTACTGTCAGTCTGACTCCTCCCGTCTTGGAGAGCTCAGGTCTGCGGAAGGAATCTGTGTAGTACTCCTTGCTGCACTGAGGCCTAGTCCTCAAAGTGATACTGTTACACCAAACACTACACTCTACTCAGGTGAACAGAGGTTAGTTTGTATATCGGATTATCGGTGAGACTGCAGATCACTTATAATCTGGTATAGATCTGTATTTCCGGTGATACTGCAGATCACCGGTAATCAGATACTCTCTGCGCCCACCGATCGTTACAGAACGCCAGACCAAATACAAAATGGACGCAAACACAGATTGTCTGGGTGTACTTGCCACTTCGGTGGACAACATTAATCAAGTACTGGGCGCCCACATGACTCTTATTGATGCCCTATCAGGGTCTGTACAAACCCTCCAGACATCAGTGGATCATGTGCGATCCTCTCCTAGCTCTGACATACGTATGCCTGTACCTGAAAGCTTTTCCGGCCACAGATCTGACTTCCGGAATTTTAGGAGTAGAGTATTGTCCTACTTTGAGTTGAGACCCCAATCTTCGGGTACTGAGACCCAGAGGGTCACGTTTATAAAGACTTTGTTGTCTGGCGACTCCCAGTCTTGGGCATATAGCCTGCCCGCCGGAGACAAAGCTCTTACCTCTGTAGAGGAATTCTTTAAAGCTATGGCAGTAATTTACGATGATTCGGACCTTGCTTCGACTTCTGAGCGGAAGCTCAAGCTTTTGCGTCAAGGCGAAGGTCCGGTCGAAGATTACGCGGCCGAGTTTAGGAGGTGGTCAGTTACGGCCAGGTGGGACACTTATTAGATCCTATTAGATCGTTTCTTGTCAGGGCTGTCCGATGAGGTCTCTGATTTGATGTTAAGCCAGCCCGAGCCCAGAACAGTCGATGAGGCCATCCGAATCGACCGCAGGCTGCGCTACCAAAAACAGACCAGGGGTAATTCCCATGTCAGAGGGGTATCTTACACTACGGTCCCAGTGACTCCACCTCCTACTATTTCACCTTCTCCCGTCTTGCCTCCATCCGAGCCGATACAGATTGCTCGGTCAAAATTGACCCAGGTAGAGCGAAGACGGAGAATGACCGAACAGCTGTGTCTGTACTGTGCTGAAGGGGGGCATATAGTACAGAACTGCCCTAACAAGCCGGGAAGATGCTACCGTTTAGGAGTGGTAGGGGGTAGCACCCTAGGTGCCCGGCTCATACCCTTAAACGAAAAACGTTTGCTCCTTCCCTGTATGATTACATGGGGGGACAAATCTGAAGCCACAGAAGCCTTTGTTGATTAAGGCTCTGCGGCTAACTTTATGAGTTCAGAGTTCGCAGAAAAGTTGGGCATTCCGCTCACCTCAGTAAAACCACCTATCCAGGTTACTGCTGTGGACGACTCCCCGCTGCAAAGGGACCGTCCGCTGTCTCAGACACCAGAGGTGGAAGTCACTATTGGGGTTCTGCATAACGAAAGTCTAAGTTTCTTTGTATTACACATGACCACCTCCACAATTGTTTTAGGAATGCCCTGGCTGCAGCTCCATTCGCCACAGATTAATTGGGCTACAGGACAATTAACTAGTTGGTCAGACTTCTGTTCCCAACAGTGTCTAGGGAAGGTGACTTTAGGTCAGACCAAGTTGCATGTGGAGAGGGTTCCCGATCAATACTCCGAGGTCTCAGATGTATTCTGTCCCAAGGCTGCTGACAAGTTACCTCCTCATCGCCCTTTCGATTGCCCCATCGATCTCCGTGCCGGTTGTATGCCCCCTAGGGGTCACCTGTATAATTTGTCTGGACCAGAGAAAATAGCGATGCAGGAGTACATTCGTGACAATTTAGCCAAAGGGTTCATTCGCCCCTCCCGGTCGCCTGCAGGGGCCGGTTTCTTTTTTCTAAGAAAAAAGACGGAGGGCTGCGACCATGCATCGACTACCGTGGTCTGAATAAAATCACGGTGAAGAATCATTATCCATTACCATTGATAGACGATTTATTTACGCAAGTCACGAACGCTAAGATCTTTTCAAAATTAGATCTGAGGGGTGCATACAACCTGGTCCGCATTAGAAAGGGTGATGAATGGAAGACTGCCTTCAACACTCCCGATGGGCATTACGAGTACTTAGTGATGCCCTTCGGGTTGTGCAATGCGCCAGCCGTCTTTCAAGAATTAATCAACGAGGTATTCAGGGAGGTGTTGGGTAGATTTTTACTAGTATACCTGGACGATATACTAATCTATTCCAACAACCTCCCCGAGCACAGGGTCCACGTTAAATTCGTGTTGGACAAATTGAGGCAAAATATGCTGTATGCTAAGGTGGAGAAATGTATTTTCGAGGTGACCACTGTCACATTTTTAGGGTATGTGATCTCCACCTCAGGCCTGTCAATGGACCTGCCAAGGTCACAGCTGTCCTGGAATGGCCACAGCCAGTGGGGTTGAAGCCCCTGCAAAGATTTTTAGGTTTTGCGAATTACTATAGGAGGTTCATAAAGGGATACTCCACGATGATTGCCCCTCTTACCAGTCTCACAAAAAAGGGGGCAGATACCAACCACTGGTCTCCTGAGGCTGTGGCAGCTTTTTCTCACTTGAAAAAATTGTTTTGCTCTGCACCCATATTGAGACACGTAGACACCTCTTACCCATTCATTGTGGAGATTGATGCCTCGGAAGTTGGAGTAGGGGCTGTGCTGTCTCAACGCTCTGGGCTGCAGGGGAGGTTGCACCCGTGTCCCTATTTCTCTCTGAGGTTTTCACCGGCAGAGAAAAACTACGACATAGGCAACCGGGAACTTCTGGCCATTAAATTGGCATTTGAAGAATGGCGCCACTGGTTAGAAGGGGCAGAACACACGATCACGGTGTATACTGATCACAAGAATGTGGAATACATCGAGGGGGCTAAGAGACTAAGTCGCCGACAGGCCCGTTGGTCGTTATTTTTTACGAGGTTCAGATTTATTATCACATACACTCCAGGCAGCAAAAACATCAAGGCAGATGCCCTGTCCAGATGTTTCGAATTAGAGACAGCACAGCCCCCCGCTCCTGAGTCCATCATCCCGCAGAGGCTGGTGTTAGCAGCCACAGAGACCTGGGAGGATTGGACAAAGGTTTTGGGTCCCTTTCAGCAGGATGTCCCTGAGGGAAAACCGGAGGGGGTCTTGTTTATCCCACTGTTTTTTCGTCTACAGGTCTTACAAATGTTTCACGCCCATAAGAGTGCTGGTCACCCTGGTGCTGCCAGAACGCAGGATCTGATTGCCAGGTGTGCTTGGTGGCCTTCTATGGCAACAGACTGCAAGGAATATGTCAGGGAATGTGCGGTATGTGCCAAAAGTAAACCCTCCCGGCAGGCACCTGTCGGTACCTTACAGCCTTTACCCGCCCCGAGTGAACCATGGACCCACTTGTCCATGGATTTTGTGGGTGAGCTCCCCAGGTCTGAAGGCATGTCGGTCATTTGGGTGGTAGTCGACCGCTTCAGCAAAATGGCCCATTTCGTGCCTTTGAAAGGACTCCCCTCGGCCCAAGAATTGGCTGACCTATTCATCGTCCACATTTTCCGGCTGCACGGCATTCCGGAGAACATTGTGTCCGATCGGGGAGTCCAATTTATCTCTAAATTCTGGAGGGCATTTTGCCACCAAATGGGCATGAAGCTGTCTTTCTCGTCAGGCTACCACCCACAGACGAATGGGCAGACTGAACGAATTAATCAGTCTTTAGAACAGTTTTTAAGATGTTACGTTGCGGAGGCACAGAATGACTGGGTGAAGTTTCTGGCTTTTGCAGAATTTGCGCAGAATAATTTAAAGAGTTCTTCTTCTGGTTTTTCCCCGTTCCAGATTGTGACAGGGAGGTCGCCCAAGTTCTCCCCTTTGCCAGTTGCCTCTTCTCCGTTCCCAGCGCTGGAGGATTGGCAGAGGTCACTCAGGGACAATTGGGGAATTGTTAGAGATAATTTGCAGAAAGCGTTCCAAAGTCAAAAGGGTCAAGCGGACAAGAGACGTTCCATGGAATGGAAGTTTCAGCCAGGGGATTTAGTCTGGGTGTCCACACGTCACTTGACCCTGAAGCAGCCTTCTGCCAAACTGGGCCCCAGGTTTATGGGTCCGTTTTCTGTGACCAAAAAGATCAACAACGTCACTTATACCGTTGATCTCCCCGCCAGCATGCGTGGGGTGAGATCATTTCACGTATCCCTGCTCAAACTTGCAGTCCATGTGGGCCCTACTCCTCCTCCTCCTGTCCTGGTGGATAGTCATCCTGAGTTCGAAGTAGAGAAAATTTTGGACTCTCGCATTGTCCAGAACTCGGTACAGTATCTGGTACACTGGAAGGGATATGGCATTGAGGAGAGACAGTGGGTACCGGGGACTCGCATGCATGCGGATGAGTTGAGGAAAGAGTTTCATGCCTTACACCCCGAGAAGCCTGGTAGGAGTTGTCCGGAGTCCACTCCTCGGGGGGGGGGGGGGGGTCGGAGGGGTACTGTGATGAAACGCGGAAAAGCCGCTGTCTCTCAAGGCGAGGTGGCTGTTTCCGCGTCCAGCATGGCGTCACAACACGGAAAAAAAGCCGCATGCCCCTTAGGCAGAGCGGCGGAATCCGCATTGGAGACGGCTCCCGCACTCAGTTCACTGGATACATTGCAAGACAGTACTGGTGTGGCTGGGACTGATAGTCCACCAAGATTCAGACTTACACGCGCGAGAGCACAGAGGCAGAGTTTAAATAGCAGTTAGAAGGGAGTCGGCTGACCAGCTGGGTCAGCTGACAAATTCCACTGCTCCCATTGGACCAGCAATTAGGGAGGTCCTGAAAAGGTCCTAGAGTATATATACTGCTGCTTGTTCACTTGCTCTTTGTCTGGCGTGCGATCACATATGTGGGAGCACCCAGATCCGTAGTCAGATCCGCAAGTGTGCCGAGACCAGCTGGAGCTGTAATCCTACACTTACCTAGATTCTGTTGATAGCTAAAGTACTAGTTTGATTGTGATTATCTGTTATGACTTTTGCCTGCCTTGACTACCCTTCTGAACTCTGATCTTGTACCTCGATAATTCTGATACTCTGTTGCCGATCTCCGGCTCGTTTCTAGACTCCGCCTCAGCCTCCTGATTCTGTACCTCGATATATCTGATACCCCGTTGCCGAACCCTGCCTGTACCTAGACTCCGCCTTTTGACTCCTGATCTTGTACTTTATCTGTCTGTGTGTATACGGCCTGGCTTGTCCGACCTCGAGAACCGACCTTACCGTTGGAGGCGGTTCCTCGCTCTATTAGCGACCCTTCTCCTGAGGGTCACTTTCAGACATCCTTCCTACTGTCAGTCTGACTCCTCCCGTCTTGGAGAGCTCAGGTCTGCGGAAGGAATCTGTGTAGTACTCCTTGCTGCACTGAGGCCTAGTCCTCAAAGTGATACTGTTACACCAAACACTACACTCTACTCAGGTGAACAGAGGTTAGTTTGTATATCGGATTATCGGTGAGACTGCAGATCACTTATAATCTGGTATATATCTGTATTTCCGGTGATACTGCAGATCACCGGTAATCAGATACTCTCTGCGCCCACCGATCGTTACAGTTGCAGGGGGGAATCATCCACTGCCGTAACTTGGATAGGTGGTGTTACCGGGGTGAGCGGAATACCCAATTTCTTAGCAAATTCGTAATCCAAAAATTAGCCGCTGAGCCTGAATCAACGAAAGCCTCAGTGACTTCAGATTTATCTTCCCATGTAATCGTACAAGGAAGAAGCAACCTTTTATCATCTAGGGGTAAAAGCTGTATGCCTAGGGTATTACCCCCAACTACTCCTAGGCAGTAGCGTTTCCCGATTTTTTAGGGCAATTCTGTACTCTATGACCCCCCTCTGCACAATAAACACATAACTGTTCTGAAATCCTGCGTCTCCGTTCCACTTGAGACAACTTTGACCGACCAATCTGCATTGGTTCGGGTGGAGACGAAACAGGAGGAGGTGGAGTCACAGGAGGCGCAGCATAGGACACCATCCTTACATGGTCTCTACCTCGGGTCTGTCTCTGATAGCGTAGCCTACGGTCGATCCTGATGGCCGATGAAATGGCCTCATCAGGGGGGCGTGGCTAGGCACGCAGTGAAGATGGTCGCTTAAGAGCAGAGCTCCGGACCCAGAGCTGAATCCAATGAGCAGGACAGATTCTATAGCTCACATCTAGACAACTGGGCATGCAGACTCGCATCAGAACCAACAGCGGTGCTCAAAGGGACAACTTCAACCCGGCAGGCAAGACGGTTCCATGAGCTATTCAAGTCGCATCAGTCTCGGAGCCAGAGCAACGCGGCTAGCAAGATGGCGTCATCCCGAAATGAGGCGGCAGCTCCATCTCCTACACCCTCGGGAGGCTCCCCGGATAAAAGTAAGGGTACCTCTGCTAAACAGTCACCTAGAACAGACCTTCCCACAATGTATGATATGAGGGCCCTAGCCGACGACATTAAGGCCTCCATAGCAGTAACAATAACAACAGCCATAGCGGAGGTAAAAGAGGAAGTAGACGCCATTAGCACCAGGCTGCATGAAATAGAGCAGGCGGGGAAGAGGAGAGACACCAAATTAAAATGGCTGCACAACACAGCGTCAGCTCACAACAAAAGATTGATTGATCACTGTAGACACCTGGAAGACCTAGACAATAGGGGGAGAAGATCAAACATAAGGGTGAAAGGTCTGCCAGAATCTGTCACTGCAGACTCCCTCGTGGCAGCTCTTTCTGCAATCTTTAATGAACTCCTTGAGAGAGCAAAAGATACTCCAATAGAGTTTGTCAGAGCCCACAGAGCCCTAAAAGCGCGCGGCTCAGACGGAGATCCTTTGAGAGACGTAGTTTGTTGCCTCGCCTCCTTTCAACTGAAGGAAGATATAATGAAGGCAGCCAGGGCCCAGGACGAGATTATCTTCAATGATACCACTGTCTCTCTGTACCAAGACCTATCCCTGATCACCCTTACAAACCGGCGGGCGCTAAAACCCCTCACAAAGATACTACAGGAGAGAGGCTTCCAGTACCGATGGCGTTTTCCCTTCGCCCTGACCGTCCTACATAAAGGCCGCACTGCCATCTTGCGCACACCGCATGACCTGACAGGCTTCCTGAAGATTTTAGGATTACCAAAAATTGCCTTACCCAACTGGTATGAAGAATACCGCCTTTCAGATGCTAGATCCGCTACCGCGGAGGAAAACGAAGAGATGTCGCAATCCCCAGCCTTGTCACACAGGAGCAGGGGATCACCCCCCAGGAATGAGTCAAGCCGCTCGGGCTCAGGAGAAGGAGATGCTACCTAATTAGAATCACAGACTGTAAGTCCTCTCTCTTTCTTTTCTTTCTTTGCTCAAACCGCCTCAACCCGAACTTCCATCTGCCCAGGCGATGATGCAACCGATCTATAACATAGTAAGAAGTCTTACTCTCAGCTTTACACCCCTCAGGCAAATTAACATGGCACAACGCACATTTTTCCATAAGCGTCCACTTTCCCGGGGCTTAGAAAATATAGCAACCTGCCAAATAAGGTGACATTTTTTTCTATCTGCTAAGGAGGACTACTAGCAACTAAGATTATGGCTCCACACCAGGCTACAAGTCTTAGATCAAACTAAGGGGAACGACACACACCCATTCTGTACGTCAACCCCCTGATATGGACGGAATGCACACGCCAAAAGAAAGTGAGCAGCATCTGAAACACAAGCTCACAGTGGCAATTTGACTCGCTTCCACCTCCCCGCACGATTACCTCCAGACCCACCATCAAAATATAAATGGTTCATACTTTTCCCTGGAACTGGGACCTGGAGCTCTTCCACCCATCCCCACTCAACTCCTGTGAGCCACGCTTCTACTTATAGGCCCTCTGAACAAAGTCTCTGCACCTGCACAAACCCTCATGCTTGTACCCGTGCCAATGTCCCTCATGCGCTAATCCTCTTATTACTAATCCCACTTCTGTGAGAGTCTAACATAAATAAGGACTACGGACCAAACATCGTGATGTGGGGATATTGTGTATATATGTGTGTGTGTGTGGGGGGGGGGGGGGCTGGCGGGACTCGGGGCAGACGGATTTTACTCAATAATACAGAGCAAATGGCCTCTAAAGCAGAGGTAGATGTTATCCACTAGTAAACTAACATTAACCTCACTTCTGATTGCGCTAATATCCTGCCCAAAGGAATTCGTCCCTGACCCGTGCCGCCGGTCTCCCCCCCCTCCCCACGGAACAATAGATAGGAATATGTATGGCTATCTTAAGGAGGAGGCGCGGGTAAGAGAACAATGCTCAACTAGATCTGCCTAACGCACACATAGATGGAAGTTGAGTACTCCTGTGGCAATGGGTGGGATGGGGGGGAGGGAGGGGATGGCGGGCCATGATAAAAAGGAACTAACTTATGGAATGGGTGCGCTTTCCACTGGGCCAGCAATCTCTTACTGTTGATCCATGCAGTCTATACAAAATTACCCAACAAATTTAGCAAGATTGCTCCATTCCGACCTGCCTCTGGCGCGGAGGGGAGGCACCACCTACTTCAACCTGCAAACATGATCTATTAACTGCTTGGAGGAGGCTGCCTAGCGGAGAGTGGAATTCATGATTAACTGGTGTGAATGTCATGTATACATGCACCCGCTACCTCTCATACTCAGGGGTGGAGGTGCAGGCTCCAACAAGCTTCATGTAGGGGGGTAGGAGGCATCATCCTCCTCACTGACCTTCAACTCACAACTGATGAGTGGGCATGACAACAAGTCGCTTTTCCTCCATGCTGCAATTGCATAGCCCGAGATTGGGAATTTAATTAATATACAACAAGTCCAAAGTGTCCTGTTCAAATAAGGGTCCAATAGTTTCTTGCTCTTATTATAAAAAGATTATCTCACTCCCACTGCTGGAGCGCTAAAACCAACTTTACCACCTCACACCAGAGAGCGTTGATTTCAAGCTCTCTGACAACTTCCTTATTGAATTTGAGTGGGTACTTAGGGGTGGGCACTGGTTACTCACCTCGAACTACCGCTCAAAGGGGATTTAACTCTTCATCCACCTCAAAGTTATTCTACACGTGGTCAAACCGTGTAGCAGTGAACCCTTCACTAAAGTTAGACAGATCGAATACCCCTACCCAGATAAACTAAGCAGGGGTCATAACTAGAGCTGAGCAGAGCTAGGCTAATGTCAACTCAACAAGGTAAGGCCCACGGGGGAGGGAAGGGAGTAACTTGGAAGGTGACATCATGGAATATAAATGGCCTAAACACGCCAGAAAAATGCTCCTCCCTACTAAAATTCCTCCAGAAACAAAAAACCTCCATCGCTATTCTCCTGGAGACGCACTTCAGAGAAAATAGAGTGCCCTTCCTGAGAGATAGGAACTTTACACAATGTTACCATGCTACCTCTAAAGAGGGTAAAAACAAAGGAGTTTCTATTCTACTACACAAGAATTGCTCACTTACAGTCACAGATTGCAAGAAGGATCCAGAGGGCAGGTACCTCTTTATTAAAGGCAACTATGGAAATAGAGCAATTACTATAGCAGCTCTTTATGCCCCCAATGAAAAACAAGAAACCTTTATGAACAGAGCATGATAATACTAGGGGCAGACCTGAATACACCTCTGAACCCCAACATAGACTCATCAAACGGCAAATCTTCACTACCCTTTAAGGCCATTAAAAACATCAAACAAAATCTACTCTCCTTAAGACTCATGGATGATTGGAGACTCCAACACCCACAAACAAAAGATTACACCCACTACTCAGATCCACACGCCAAATATTCCAGAATAGATTATCTATTCCTGACGCAGGCAGATCTGGAGTGGGCGACAGATACAAACATAGGACAACTATTATCAGACCATGCTCCAGTTTACCTAACATTGAAATTCCCCATATTCAGATCCAACCAATTTGTATGGAGTCTCAACCCAGACCTAATAGACAATAGAGAGTCCATAGCCAGGATAAAGGATTCTATAGCAGATTATCTACAAATTAACACAAATCCAGACACCTCGCCCCTACTGACATGGGAAGCACATAAACCTGTGGTTAGAGGAGAGTTTATCAGACTAGGGAAAGAAAAGAAAATAGAAAAAGAAGCAAAACTAGCCTCCCTAATATCAAAACTCCAACAGCTTGAGAGAAAACATTAAATGAAACAATCAACACAAATCTTCACAGAACTCATTACCACTAGAGACGAAATCAAACATTTACTACACCTATCAGCAAAAAAAACGAATACTAAGGGCCGAAAAAACGATTTATGAATGGTCCAATAAAGCAGGAGCGTTCCTGGCCAGGAAACTCAGGAAGAAACAGGCGAAGCAACAAATAGACATGATAATAGACAGAATAGGTCAGAAACACACAATCTCCAAATCTATACTAGAAACGTTCAGGCTATATTATGAAGACTTATACAATATAGGCCAAGGGAATCTTTCCCCCCAACAAAAAACCCAGAGACAATACAAAATTCAAAAATTCCTATCCAAATTCGGCCCCAATCCCCTAGAAAAACTTAAAGCGGAGAATCTGGACGCCCCAATCACAAAGGAAGAGTTCCTCAACACTGTCAGCAAACTAAAAACAGGCAAAAGCCCAGGGCCGGACGGACTGACCGATCTTTACTATAAAACCTTTGCGACAACATTAGCAGATCCATTCCTGCTAGCATTTAACTCGATAGGGCCTAACCCCACCCCATCTGCACAGCTACTGGAAGCCCATATCACAATTCTCCACAAACCGGGCAAGGACCCCTCCAGTTGCACAAGCTATAGACCCATATCCCTCCTTAACAACGATCTCAAAATCTGTGCCAAAATCATCGCAAATAGAATCTCACCCCTTCTCCCCAATTTAATAGAACAAGATCAGGCCGGCTTCGTCCCGGGAAGGGAGGGTAAGGACAACACTACCAAAGCAATTAACCACTTTACCCCCACGCGTACGGATTTCTCCGTCCCTTTTTTCCCCCCTAAAAAACCAGGGACGGAGAAATCCGTACCTTCCACGCTACCGCCGCTGTCCGCGCTCCCGCCGCTCGTGCGCGCGCACCCGCCGCTCGTGCACGCCGCCGCCCACTCGCCCGGAGATCAATGAACGGGAAAATCCATTCCCGTTAGTTGATCTAAGCCCCCGCAATGATCTGCTGCTTCTTTCAGAAACAGCGAGATCATTGTGAGTCTCCCAGCCTCCTACTGCTTCCTGTAAGCGTCCTTCCGGACGCTTACAGGTCGCATGTAAACAAACACTCTGTGGCCATCTTGTGGCCAAATAGTTAACTACACCCTAAAAGCATTTTACATATACAAACATTACATTTACACAATAAATTAACTCATTACCTCCCACACTCCCCAATTTTTATTTTTTTTTTGTAGTTAAAAAAAAAAAAATACAATAAAAAAAAAACATAAATAGTTACCTTAGGGACTGAACTTTTTAAATATTTATGTCAAGAGGGTATAACACTGTTACTTTATAAACTGCGGGCTTGTAATTAGGGATGGATGCAAAACTGAAAAAAATGCACCTTTATTTCCAAATAAAATATTGTCGCCAAACATTGTGATAGGGACATAATTTAAATGGTTTTATAACCGGGACAAATGGGTTAATACATTTCATGGGTTTTAATTACAGTAGCATGCTTTATTTAAAAACTATAATGGCCGAAAACTGAAAAATAATAATTTTTTCCCACATTTTTTCCTATTTCCCCATTAAAACACATTTAGAATAAAATAATTCTTGGCATAATGTCCCACCTAAAGAAAGCCTAATTGGTGGCGAAAAAAACAAGATATAGTTCATTTCATTGGGATAAGTAATAATAAAGTTATGGATGAATGAATGGAAGGAGCGCTGAAAGGTGAAAATTGCTCTGGTGGTCAGGGGGTAAAACCCCTCAGTGGTGAAGTGGTTAACATCCATCATTGGCTCACTCGGCGTGCCGTGGAAGACTGCTTTGTCTCCACGGACGCCGAGAAAGCGTTTGATCGGGTGGCCTGGGACTATATTTCTGAAACAATTAAGCATCTAAATTTTGGACCAAACATGATTAACTGGATTGGCCTTTTATACTCCCGGCCCACAGCCAGGATCAAGGCTAACTATTTGCCGTCCGACTCCTTCTCCCTTTCAAATGGAACGAGGCAGGGTTGCCCCCTATCCCCTATCATCTTTATCCTCACACTAGAGCCCTTTCTTTTTTTTTTTTTATAGAGAATTTTTATTTTATTTTTCAATAAAAACATTAAACACAACAACACATTACACATTAATGCTGTCTAGTGTCCTCACACATCTTACATTTGAGCTTATCAGAGAAGAATTACAACAGAGCAACAGTTGTCAATATACACTTTTGACATAGGAAATTAGCAACAGTGCCTCTATCTCAAAATTAACGGAAGCAGATATTCTTAAGGCATATGTATGTCTTGCACCATGACGTCGATATCTAAATTGAGAATCAAGGTGTCTGTGGATTCAACCCATTTATACCATACTTTATTAAATTTCTTGAATTGATTGCGCGATTGATAGGTAATTTTGTATAAAGGTAAGGCGAGATTGACTAATCTCTTCCAATCAGATAGAGAGGGAGTTTCTGGAAGCTTCCATTTGATCGATAAAGCTTTCCTAGCGTAATATAATAAGATTCTGAGCAGGATCAATTGGTTCTTACTGCAAATTATATCTCCTACTATTCCCAAAAGGCATAACCTCATCTCAAGGACAACTGGCAGCTGTAGCGTATCCCTAAGGAAGTGCACAACTGACCTCCAGTATTTGTTTACCAGTGGACACGTCCAGACGCAGTGAAAGAAATCTGCTCCATCAGCTTTGCATTTGAAGCATTTACCAGACTGAGTTGGGCCCATTTTAGAGAGTCTTAGTGGAGTAAGATATGTTTGGTGAAACCATTTAATATTGATGAGTTTGTCATATGCAGCAATTACTACTCTGTTAAAAAACAGAGCATGCTCATCCCAACTCTTCGGAGTTAGTTCTGGGTCAAGGCGTGTCCATTTTGACCTAATAGCCTTGATTTTGTGGTCAGCTGTCTGGGTCATAATATAATTATATAGCTTGGAGATTTGTTTAGTGTAGTTCCTTGTTAAAAGGAGTGCTTCCAATCCTGTGGGAGTTAGAGAAACCTCAGTTAGGCCCATTTGGACCCTCGCTGCATCACGCAATTGAAAATATCTAAACATAGAATGTCTGGGAAGATTACACTCTGTACGAAGGGTTACAAAATCCTTAAAGGAACCATCATTAAATATTTGTGAGATATATTTGATATTATGTCTATGCCAGAAGTTTACGTCTGGGATTGTTTGGAATTCAGGTAAATTGGGGTTACCCCATAATGGGGAATTATTAGAGAAGTATTTAAGTGGTTCCCCCAGAACCTTTCGAGACCTTTTGTACACTCTGATTGTATTGTTGATGAGCGAGGTGCTGCGTAAGCCCTCTAGGACCTTGTATCTATAAATTGCGCCACAGAGTGACTCATACGAGCCCGCTATGTCAGCTTCAGTCGCCAGACTCGAATCCATCCTGTCCCCTCCCAACCAACTCTGGATCGGGACCAGCTGAGCTGCCAAATGATATCTGAAAAAGTCTGGGAGGGCCATACCTCCCTGGGAAGTGGGAAGCTGTAGGGTAGATAGAGCTATACGGGGAGCTGAGCCAGACCATATGAAGGAGGCGACCAGTGAATTTATTCTTTTGAAGAGGGACTGGCGTATCCAAGTGGGCGACATCTGCATGACATAGAGTATCTTAGGGGCAATTATCATTTTAATTATACATATCCTGCCACATAGATTCAATGGTAGGGATTGCCATTTTTTTAGCCTCGTTTCCACCTGCTCCAAAACTGGTAACAAATTTGATTCCACAAAGGGAATTTTTGGGTGTTGAATTATTATTCCTAAGTATTTAAATTGACAAGTTATTTGTAATTGTGAGAATTTTGAGATTATTTGATGGTCAAAGTCGTCCAGTGGGAACAAGACGGACTTGGACCAATTAATGGAGAGTCCCGAAATCCTGTGGAATTTGTTATATACCTCAAGGGTAGAGTCTAAGGAGGGACCCGGATCTGCCAAATACACCAGCATGTCGTCGGCGTAGAGCGAAATACGCTCTTCTAGGTTATTGATTTTTAGACCTTGAATTGTTGGATGGAGTCGTATCGTTTGGGCAAGTGGCTCTTTTGCTATCGCAAAAAGGAGTGGTGATAAAGGGCACCCTTGTCTGGTACCCCGGGCAATTTTAAAGTGAGATCAGGGAATTAATCTTAATTTTGGCCGTGGGTTTATGGTAAAGGATTTGAAACCATTTAAGAAAAGTCTCTCCAAACCCAAACTTTTTTAGAACAGCGTTTACATATTGCCACTCAATGGAGTCAAACGCCTTATTGGCGTCGAGGGAAAGTATTATTCTAGTTCCGGCGTTTGTGTGGGTAAATTGAAGATTGGAGAAGAGGCGTCTAAGATTGAGCCTGGTTGTGCGGCCCGGGATGAATCCCGTTTGGTCAAGGTGTATAATTGAAGTTATGTGGGCGTTAAGTCTGGTTGCTAGAATCTTGGTAAGAATTTTGATATCGGTGTTAATTAGCGAGATTGGGCGGTATGATTCACAATACAAGGGGTCTTTATTGGGTTTGGGAATTAGCGTAATGAGGGCCTCATACATAGATGGTGGCATGGAACCCGTTTTAAGGATGTGTTGATATAAAGATAGGAGGTGAAGGATCATCAGCGTTTTATTTTTAGCGTACCATTCAATAGGAATGCCATCTGGGCCTGGTGTTTTGTTATGTTTAAAAGAGGCAATTGTTATGGCTATTTCTTGAAATGTATTAGGTGCGTCCAGGTCTCTTCTTGACTCATCTGATAATGTTGGCAGATCCAGGCCCCCCAGAAATTCGTCAATTTCTACCTTCACATCTCCAATTTTAGTAGTGTACAGATCGGAGTAAAACTCTGTGAAGGTTTTAGCTATCTCAGGTGATGTGTCGGCGAGAAGCCCTGAGGGTTTTTTTTATAGCTGGAATGGCTCTGAGGTCGGAGTTGGCTTTCAGCATATATGTAAGTAGTTTGCTACACTTGTTTCCGAACTCAAAGAAACGTTGTGAGTCAATAATATTTTTCCGCTTAGTTCTTTCCAGATTTGTCAATGCAAGATCACGGCGTGCTTTTTGCCAGGTAGTATAGTTTTCCTCGGTGGGATTAGCTATAAGTGCTACTTTAGCTGCACCTGCTGCCCGTTCATGGTAATTCTGAAGTGCCACCTCATTTTGTCGTATTCTAGTTAATGAAGCACGAAAACAGCCACGCAGCACTGCCTTACCCGCGTCCCAACATGTGGAATCATCCACTGTACCTTTATTAAAATGCCAGTATTCCCTCATACCATCTTGGCATTCTTTCAGAACAATTTCATCTTCCAACCAACAGGGGTTCATTCTCCACATCACCTGAGATTTTAAGTTTGGCCATCTTAATTTACAAAGCAGTGTGGTATGGTCTGATATACCATGCGACAGGTAAGCAATAGAATCCACCAGTGTCAGAGCCTCCTGCGAGGCCAGACACAAGTCGATTCGGGACATCGTTTTATATGAATCTGAGAAACAGGAGAAAACCTTGTCATCTGGGTATTTCCATCGCCAGATGTCTTGTAAAGAATATGTTTCTAGCTAATTGTTAAATGTAGGGAAGGCTCTGCCTTTTTCATGTAGTCTGTCTAGTTTTGGGTTTATCACGGCATTGTAGTCCCCCATAATCATTATGGGACCATCCATGAGGGGGTGCAGTTTTTTCATTAGGTCATCCAGTACAGAGCGGTTAAATGGGGGTGGAATATATATGGCGGCTACTAGTAACGATTGACTTTCTATTAGACATTTAATGATTACATAGTTCCCTTTGGGATCTATCCTAGTTTCTGTTATGGTGCCCGGGAAAGATTTGGCCACTAAAATTGCTGTACCCCTAGAGAAGGAGGAATGGTGAGCTAAATAATAATGTGCAACCCAGGGCTTTTTGAGAAGAAATGCTCTGGCCCCCAGTAAATGTGTTTCTTGGAGGCAGATAATCTGTGGGGCGAGTTTACGGATCTGGTCAAAGACGAGTTTTCGTTTAATAGCGTTATTTAAGCCTCTAACGTTCCATGAAAGTAACGAAATTTGAGTCATAGTGACAATTTTATCATGTCAATATGGCAGGATTGCTCACCATTTCTTCTTTCGAGACACTGCTGCTCATAAATTAGCCGATAGGGGGTCCACCAGACTAGCATCGTGTAAACAAACAAACACAACAAAAAAAACAACAAAAACTATACCACATCACTCACTTGATTTGAGTGTAAACCTTTGAGTGCGAAGCGTAACAACTCTACTTCCTTTACCCCCCCCCCCCCCCCCCCCACCCTACCCCTTGTCTTAAACTACAGAGAGTCTTGAGCCCTTAACTTTCTGATTAACTAGGGAAAAAAAAGGCCGCTATGTTCGGCACACTTGTGAATTAGTGGTGAATACCCTTCGCAACCATCCCCGCCCCCACCACACCCAGCAATCGCTAAACTAGCGCAGTATTTGGGCTTGTATCCTAACCTCTCCCGGTCCAGCCACCAGGGGAGTATAACCTATAGGTTGTTTATGTTGTGGCCCATCATTTAATATTTTCTCCCCCCTACTGTCCTGCCCATCTAGCTGTGTTCTAGGATTGTTATACTCAATTTTATCAATTTCCTTGCCCAGGAGAGGATGTAATCGTCTATGATGCAGTTTCGTGGGCTCATTAAAAAGGCCTGCTAGGTGAAATCGGCTGCATCTACAGAGGCCCACCACTTGTTTTAGTAGAATGCCCGCACTTGTAAAACAACAATGTGAGCTTGGCTTTGTTTAGGTTTTACCCCCGCTTGTGCAACCAGCGCATTCAACCAATGTGTATGAAAAAACAATGCTTATAAACAGAAATTCAACATTCAGTGTTCCCTGAGAGTAGATGCCTGCAAGAGAAGTATTAGTAACACATTTCAGTAATGTACATTTGCCTATACAGCACAATCAGAGGAAGGTCTTGTTAACTTAACTTAATCAACAAGATTGTTCAGCAACTATTAGCTTTCAGCTATGGGAAAAAGATATTTCAATCCAAGAGTCCACTACTCAGATGAGCAAAAATTTATCATTCAGTGTTCCTTGCAGATAGATGCCTGCCTGAGACACGTTAGTTACATATTTCAGTAAGGCATATCTACATCAACAGCACATTCAGGGGAAATCTCATTACTTTAGTAATCAAAATTGTCCAGCAGGTGTCACCTTTCAGCTATGAGAGAGAAACACTGCCCCTCATAAACCCAGTCACCAAACTCTGCTTTGGAATGATTTAACAGGGAATTGTTCTGAGATTAAACACAGAAAGGCCATCAGGTGTCACTAGTGAGCTGTAGAAAGTGTTTCATCTCTGTTGGGAATGCTGCTTGTCTTCAAGTTCAGTGACAGAAGCATTCAGATATGAGAACAATTATACAGTGGGTTTAAATCCAATAGTTTCTAAAGGTAGTGCGTTTTCAAAAAGATGAGTACATGATATCAGAGTTCAAAGCTACTTAAGAGCTCAGTCAATATTATATCTCACCAAATGTAGATCATTCCGTCAAAGTCTGAATCGACACCCGTGAGCAAAGCTCTAAGAGGATTCCTTAACAGGAGCTGATCATTTATCTTGTGACAAGACAAAAAGGGACAGTTTTAACCCCACAAGGCTAGCGCTTCCTTTTCTTTTCCAGAACTGGGATAGGAATGCCCTTTGCTTCCATCCAAGTATTTGCTTCAGCTGGAGTCGTGAAGAAAAGTGTCTTTCCTCTGTATTGAACCCTGAGCTTAGCAGGGAATTGCATATTGTACTCCACTTGTTTGGCTCTAAGGCCTGCCTTCACTGCCTGGAAGGAGATGCGTAGCTTCTGCACCTCGGATGAGAAATCCTGGTAAATGGAGACTTTTATGCCATTATAGGTAAGGTCAGGGGAATTTCTTGCCTTGCGGAGTATGTCCACCTTATCTCTATAATTAAGCAGTTTTGCTATCATAGGTCTTGGTGCTGCACCTGGTTTTGGTGGGCCTCCGGGGATTCTGTGTGCTCTCTCTATAGAGAAGGTATGAGAGAGTTCTAGATCACTAATGGAGGATTTTATCCAATTTTCTAGGAATATTTCTGGGGTGGATCCCTCTGACTTTTCTGGGAAGCCCACTAAGCGGAGATTCGATCTGCGAGACCTGTTTTCAAGGTCGTCCAGCTTCAGGCTGTGTGAGTTAGAAGTGGTATTAATGTCAGCTTGTGCTGCCTGCAGAGGCCTCATGGCATCCTCCAGGTCACTGATCCTCCTCTCAGACTCCACTGCCCTTTCCCTCATCTTCTTCATATCGTCCTTTACAAAGGAGAGGTCTGTCTGGAGGGTGTCTAATCTTGTTGTTAGGCTGAGTTGGAGAGCTTTTATAGCTTCTAGGAGATCTGATCTGCTGGGTTCTCCCTCCTCCTCCTCTGATTCCCCCTCCATTACAGTCTGGGCCTGCTTCTTCTTTCCTCCCCTCCTATGCTTTTTCCTCTGGGGTTTGCGCTCTGCTGAGTCACTTACTTCATGTGCTGAGATTGGGCTTGATTCCTCCTCTGCCTCCTGGGATGTTTCAGCAGGGGGAGAGTCGATGCTGGCCTCTGCAGCTGCCTCAGCTGTGGGTGGCATGGTTGCAGGCTGGCTGGAGCCATCTTGGGCAGCTCCATGTGCAAATCTTGCCAGCTTCTCTGCTGCAGTGTCGGCCATAGGAGGCCCGTATTTAGTCATGGCTGGCGTCAGGGAGATGCCCAGGGTCTTGGCTGCCAGGTGGTGTGCGGCGATCGGGCGGATGCAGGGTCTAGCAGGAGGATGGAGCAGGATTCTAAGTGTGCCAGAGGAGCTGCTGTGAGATGTGTCCTCACTCCTCCATAGCCGGCCACGCCCCCCACTAGAGCCCTTTCTAAATCAAATTCATCAAAACCCTATGATACATGGGGTCAAAATACTCCAAAAAGAACATAAAATAGCCGCGTTTGCGGACGACATGCTCTTTTTCCTCACTCAGCCGCTGATATCCATACCCAACCTAATCCAAAGCTTGGAAGACTTTGGAAGACTCTCGAACCTGAAGATAAACTTCTCCAAATCTAGTGCTCTTAATATCTCTCTACCCCAATCCACAATGAATCAATGCCAACTATCCTTCCCTTTAAGGTGGGAAACATCTGCCATTACATATCTGGGAATCAAAATCCCATCAGACCTAAAAAAAATATTTGCCTTAAATTACACCTCTCTAGAAACAAAAATAACAGCTGAGCTAGAATTATGGGGAAAAATGCAAGGAATCTCGTGGTTTGGGAAAATGTCAATTATAAAAATGAACATACTGCCCAGATTTCTGTACATGTTCCAAAATCTCCCAATTACAATTCCCAAATCCTATCTGCCAAATATACAAAAGAAACTCACTGACTTTATTTGGAGTAAACAAAGAACCAGACTGAGATTTGATATCCTCACCAGAGCCAAAATCTCTGGAGGAACAGGCCTCCCAGACCTACTTAAATACTACATGGCCACTCATTTAGTTAGGACTCTGGGCTGGGCAGAACACAACTCTAAAAGGGACTGGGTCGAAATAGAAAACGCCAGTATCCAACCCCAGATCCAAGACATCCAATCCCTTCTGTGGGAATCCAATCCCCATCGCACAAAGACTACCCAACTTCTTCCACTAATAGATCCAACTCTGAAAGCTTTTAGGGCATGCAATAAAAAACACAACTTAACAGGTAAAGGAAGTCTCCTGACTCCCATACTCAACAACAAAGATTTCCCACCAGGCCTAGAGAAGAATTTTTTATTGGGCTGGAATAAAAACCCAACCCCCAGAATAGCAGACTTTACACACAAAGGAGAGGTTCTGCCCTACCTGCAAATTAAAGATTACACTACGCCAAATAGCATTCTAAAATGGCAATACTTCCAAATAAGACATTACATAAACTCTTTAAAATCCAAAAAAGCACTACAGTACACCACCACAGCTTTCAAAGATAAGATTCTCTCAGATAAAACGCAAAGACATCGACTAGCTTGGGCATACTCCATTTTAAATAGCAATAAATCTGACGAACTCCTACACTATAAAAAAAATGGAATTTGGCCCTAAAGAAAAACATCACACCAGAACAATGGAAGACTATTGCGGTTAACACCCATAAAACTTCCAGAAGTGCTTGGTCACAAGAGCAGAATTTCAAATTCCAATCCTTATGGTATAAAACCCCTGAGGTCATTCATAGATTTGCCCCTGAAACACCAAACAGATGTTGGAGATGTTATATGGAGGAGGGGTCCTTTATCCATATAACCTGGCACTGCCCGGCACTAAAAACATACTGGACGAATGTTCACAATATAATGCAAAAAATAACTGGCTATGCCATTCCATTCGAGCCTGACATATTCCTATTGCACAACATTAATATGAGCCATAAGGACTATAAAAACTCCATCCTGCCATATTTGATAAACGTGGCTATAGAACAGATACCTGCCCTCTGGAAACAAAAAGCAATCCCCTCAATTCAAGGCTGGCTACAAAAAGTGAGCAAAATTAAACAAATGGAGGAATTAATCCACAGCACCCAATACTCAACAGACAACTATAACATAAGGGGCCACTGTCATATACCAACCCAAGACAAGAATAACTACCCTAGACCCATTTATCGATATAGTAGGTGGATATATGATTGAAGATAAATGTTCTACATGTTAACCCTGTTTTCGTTTTGGTTAAGTTAAGACCGAGTTATACTTAAAGAGACACTGAAGCGAAAAAAAATTATGATATTATGATTTGTATGTGTAGTACAGCTAAGAAATAAAACATTAAGATCAGATACATCAGTCTAATTGTTTCCAGTACAGGAAGAGTTGAGAAACTCCAGTTGTTATCTGTATGCAAACAAGCCATTAAGCTCTCCGACTAAGTCTTATGCTGAATACACACGGTGCGTTCGCGCACTCGATTTCCTGCTCGATTCCCATCGATTCGTTTATTTCCAACATGTCCGATTTGGATTTCGATGGATCGCTAGGTCGATTCGGCATACTTTGCATGCGAATCGACCTAACGATCCATCGAAATCCAAATCGGACATGTTGGAAATAAACGAATCAACGGGAATCGAGCGGGAAATCGAGTGCGCGAACGCACCGTGTGTATCCAGCATTAGTCCTGGAGAGGGCTGTTATCTGACTTTTATTATCTCAACTGTAAGTGAACTGTTTACTTTTTCTCTGCTAGAGGAGAGGTCATTACTTCACAGACTGCTCTGAAAGACTCATTTTGAATGCTGAGTGTTGTGTAATCTGCACATATTATAGAATGATGCAATGTTAGAAAAAAACACTATATACCTGAAAATAAAAGTATGAGAATATTTTCTTTGCTGCTAATCTTCTAGTAATTATTCATAGTACACAACCAATTTACTATATCATATTTTTTTTCGCTTCAGTGTCTCTTTAAGTCATAGCAACTAAAACAAATGTTGTATTCACTCTCATTAATACACAATTCAACATCTACTGTACTAGCATTTGAAGAATGTCACATTAAGCTCGTCAAATGTTTATACTCATTATACTGCTTATACCCTGTTAACATTTACTCAATAAACAATATTGAAACAGAAATGGCCTCATCAATGGTCTTAGGTTCAGGCTGACTTAACATAAGATCAGAGACCTCATCTGACAACCCTGATAGGAAACAATCTAACAGGGCAAAGGTGCCCCACCTGGCTGAGACTGACGACCTTTTGAATTCAGCAGCATACTCTTCGACCGGACTCTTGCCTTGACGTAACAACTTGAGCTTTCGCTCAGAAGTCGAGGCAATGTCTGGATCGTCGTAAATTATTGCCATAGCTTTAAAAAAATCATCTACAGAGGTTAGGGCTAAGTCTCCAGCGGGTAGACTGTACACCCAGGTCTGAGAATCGCCTGACAACAAAGTCTTAATAAATGTGACCCTTTGGGCCATAGTTCCTAGAGATCTAGGTCTCAACTCAAAGTATGATAACACTCTACTCCTAAAATTTCGGAAATCAGATCTGTGACCAGAAAATATTTCAGGTACAGGCATACGTATGCCTGTGCTAGGAGGAGATCGCACTTCATCCACAGCCATCTGGAGGGTTTGTAAAGACCCGGACAAAGTGTCAATTAATGCCCGGTGATTATCCAGCACTTGGTTGATGGTATCCACCGAAGTGGTACGTGCGCCCAGACGGTCGGTGTGTGCGTCCATTTGCATTTTTGGGTCTGCCGTTCTGTAACAATCGGTGTAACACAGAGAGGGTCTGATTACCGGTGATCTGCAGTATCACCGAGAATACAGATATATACCCGATTATTGATTATCTGCAGTATCACCGATAATCAGATATATCTCTAACCTCTGGACACCTGGGTAAGAAGAGTGTTTGGTGCAACAGAAATACTTTGAGGACTGCACCTGAGGAGCAGGTGCACAGCAGTAAGGAGTACTGCACAGTAACACGTTCCTTCCGTAAGCCTGAGCCTCTCCCGAGGGAGGGGTCAGGCTAGGAGTAGGAAGGACAGAGTGTGAGTGACACCAAGGAAGGGTGTCACCCCCAGGTCTGTGAGCTATCTCTAAACTGGGGAGATAGCTCTCAAGGTCAGACAAGCCGGGTCGGCAACAGACAGACAGATCAGGGACAGAGACAGGAGACAGATACGGAATCCTAAGACAAGCAGAGATCGGCAACGGAGTATCAGATATAGCGAAGTGCCTAATCAGAGATCAGAAGAGTAGTCAGGAAAGCAGAAGGTCATAACAAATAATCAACAATGCCTAGTCTTGGGTGTGAGCTCCTTTATCATCAACACCCTGGAACTAGTCTAGGTCATAACACAGATAATATACAGTTTTCCCTAGACTGAGGTGTGAGGTCCTTGATCGTCAACACCCAGGAACTGGTCTAGATAATAACACAGATAATATCACAGATACTGGCAAGGTCTGAGTGCTACCACGTAGTGATCGCAACGGCAGACAACCAGAGAATGACCAGCACCCAGTATATATAGCCTCCCCTAAGTGCTGGACCAATGGGAAATGGTGGAATTGTCAGCTGACCGGCTTGGTCAGCTGACTCACTTCTGGCTGTCATAAAAGCTCTGCCTCTCAGCGCGCGCGCGCGCGTCCTTCTAAACCTGTGTGGACTATCAGTCCCAGCCACACCAGACCTATGCAGTAAACCATCCGCTGTGCTGGGCACGGAACCAGCCGCACCGCTATCAGAGCATGCGGCGGTTCCTCCGCGTTCCGCCATACTGTCAGATGTAGGCCTATGCGTGCAAACTGCCGTGTCAGACGCGGAATCCGCCGCCTTGTTCTCAGGACATGCGGCGGTTTTTCCGCGTTCAGTCATGCCAGCAGATGCAGGCCCATGCGCGCAACCTGCCGCATTGGACGCGGAATCAGCCGCCTTGCTCTGAACACTCGCGGCGGCTTTTCCGTGTTTTCTCACATCTGGCTAGTTGGGCAGGGCTCGGGGAGTCAGCATAAGTCAGCATAAGTCAGCATAAAAGCAGAGAGCTGTCAGTTGCTCTTTGTCTGCTGTTGCGAATACTTTGTGTTAGCTTTTAGACCTTAGATAGATCTGGTGTGCTTTGATCCAGGAGGAAACCGGGGATTTCACACAGTGATAGCACAATAAGGGAAAGAGGCGCCCTGATTTGAATAAAAGCTTTTAAAACCAGTTTAAAAACGAAAAAGAAAAATGAGGTATCTTACCTCAATGACGAAATCTCTGTAAACTTACAAAAGATTTTTATTTGAGCACAGGCAACGCGTTTCGCGGGTCTGAGCCTGCTTCCTCAGGCCAATACAGTGCCAAATGAAAGAAATCATGTAGCATAGGGAGCCTCCACAGTGATAGGATTGTTTGATAGGCATAATCATAAATGAATATTGTATTATCTGTGTATATTGTATTATCTGTGTATGACTCTTGCTCGTTCTGACCATTCTTACTCTCAGTGATTCTGTACTTCTGCCCATCTGATCTTGTTGCTGACTCTGCCTGTTTAAACCTTCTTGCCTTTGCCTTCTGACTTTGTACTGTATCTGCCAGTCTGTTGCCAACTCATTTAGTCTGACCACTCTACTCTCACCAGAGGGCCCTAGTCTCTGGTGAGAGGTTTTGTACTGTTAGTGCCCACCAGCTCCTCTGGTGTGGCATAGCTAACCTATCAGTACTACTGTTGCACCAAGCACTAAACCTTACTATCACATTAAGCTGGTTGTATACTTGTATTATTTGTGATTCTGCAGATCATCATATAATAAGGTATATATCTGCATTATAGGTGATACTGCAGATCACCTAATAATCAGAATTCTGTTACTTGCTAATACCAATCGTTACAGTAATCAGATAGAATCCCTGAATCAACACCACTGGGCATTACCTAGTAATTATAGCCATGGATGTCTTTCAATGCAAGGAAAGCATCTAAGCCCCCTTTAAATGCAGATACAGAATTTTCCATAACTACTTCCTGTGGCGATGCATTCCACATTTTAATAACTCTTACTGTAAAGAACGACCCTTTCCTAAATAAATTGCTAAAACTTTTTCCTCCATGCACAGATCATGTCCTCTAGTCTTTTGTGAAGCCTAGGGACAAAAAGCGAATCAGCCAAGCTTTTATATTGCTCTCTGATGTTCCCGCACTTTGTGAAGGCCTAGGGATGAAAAGCTAATCCGCCAAGCTTTTATATTGCTCTCTGATGTATTTATACATGTTTATTAGATCCCCTCTAAAGTGTCTTTTCTCTAGACTAAATAATCCCAGTTTATCTAACCTTTCTTGGTAAGTGAGACCTTCCATCCCTTGCATCAATTTAGTTACTCATCTCGTTGCTGCCCCTCTCCCAGAGCCTCCCATCACATCATGGACCATGTGAGTTGGTATAGCTCAGGGTGTTGAGTGTCACACAGTCAGGGGTTCACATTTTGGCTATACCAAGCATGGTGACAGGGGGTTAAGGGCAGTTGGGAGGTGGAGCCCACGCTGTTCGTTTTCTTAAAGTCAAAAATAGAAAGCCAAAGAAAGTGAAATAGTACTCACAAAGGTGGGTTGCATAAAAGTCCAACCAACCACATCAGGCAGGAGGAGAGTTATAGCCCGTCTCCACTCGGATGTCCCAAATTTGGCATCTTGGGGATGGTCGCTTTCTCAAAAAGGTACCGGTGCTAATTGTGGTAGAGCCCCCAAAAGGGATGGTAATTTGCACAACAGGGAAGAAGAGGCGCCAGAACCAATGCAATTGAAATAAAGAGGTGGCTTACCTTTCAAATGTAATGTAAAAAAGATTTATTTTGCACAGGCAACACGTTTTGTGGGTCTAAACCCGCTTCCTCTGGCCAATTGCAGTGCCAACCGCTGTATTAGCCAAAGCCAGCAGCACTCAAAGAACATATAAATGGATTCCCAAGTATTCCCTGTGTGTAAATTGTTTATTTTCTCTGAAGAGAGCAGTAGTAGATTGCTTATTTCTGGCTGATCGGCTGGCTGAAGCTCTCTGTGCCTATCTCTTCACTTTGCCCCTCTCCTTTTCTGCTGAAGTTACTCAGCTGTTGCCAGGGCAATGTGTCTATTCAGCAGAGGGAGAGGGCAGAGTGATGAAACACGTAGAGAGCCAACAATGATTACATTTACTTTTAAAGATGACTTGAGATAAAGAAGTTTCTACTGCTCTCTGGTTCTGCTGTGAAAACAACATTTGAAATGAAGCCCACGCCTTCCCTGTGAGTAAAAATGTTTATTTTATGTAAGTGGCATCATACTCTCAAAAATATAATTTCAGTAACAATTTTTTTTTAAATATTTGTGTATCAGCAGTCTCTGGCCCTTTAGGAACCGGAGACTGCTGGTACCAAAAACCGCCACATATCGTGGCATATACCCGTCGCTCATGTTGTTCTCCCACCGCAGCAGGCTCCTCTTTCTGCCGTTGCTACAACGGTAGAGCACTGTGTGCCAGACAGGAGCCGCTTTCATTGGCTCCTGACCCTGTCCATCAATGTAAGCTTACAGTGGTCACATGGTCAGGAGCCAATGAAATCGGCTCCTAACCTGTTCACACAGCTCTGCTGTCATATAGATGGCAAGACGAGTGAAATGCGGCAGGAGAAAGGGACCTGATTGCTGTAGCGGCGGGTATGTGCGGCTTCCAAAGCAGTAAAATCTACATCCTGTGAGAGCCAAAGCACCACCTGCAGGTTGTAGATTTGTACTGCTTTTGTCCGGAAGCAGTTAAAATGCATAAATATGTATGCAGAACCTGACATCAATCTGCTAAACACGAAGATGACAGTTCTGCTGGTTACTGTTTACCAGCATCAGTACTTTAATTCAGCTAACATCTGAAAATATGCCTGAAGAAGGGGACTAGATCCCAGAGGGCTTGCATAATTTAACTTTATCAGTTAGCCATTCAGGTAGGGGTCACACTTGTCGGCTTTTATGCGTGTTTTCTGCACAGAAAAAGTGATTTAAACTGAGAACTCATGTTAACCACTTGAGGACTGCAGGGCTAAACCCCCCTAGGGACCAGGCAATTTTTAGCTAAATTGGCCACTGCAGCTTTAAGGCCAAGCTGCAGGGCCGCACAACTCAGCACACAAGTGATCCCCCCCCCTTTTCTCCCCACCAACAGAGCTCTCTGTTGGTGGGGTCTGATCGCTCCCCCCATGTTTATTTTTGTTTTAATCAATATTTGTGTTGCTGCTTTTTTAAAAAAAACAAACTGTTGCTTTAAACCCCTTCCCTCCCTCCCTCCCTCCCACCCCACAGCCGGCCAATTACGGCGATCGGCTGTCATAGGCTTCTGCCTATGAGAGCCGATCGCTCTCTTGTCCCCCATGGGGACAGCCGTGTCACACGGCTGTCCCCAGTGCAGCGCTGCTGTTCATCGCAGCGCTGCACCTAGTAAATAGACGGCCTGATCGCCGTCTAACAGTCTCCCGAGCGGCTATTGCCGCTCGGAGACTGAAGGCGGGGCGGAGCTCCGCCCTCCGTGCATGAGATGCTTGCGCACCATGCGCGCGATCTCATGCAAAACAGAGCCCCAGGACTTTACGCCAATTGGCGTTAGGCGGTCCTGGGGCTGCCACCGCGGCCACGCCTACTGGCATGACGTGGGCGGCAGAAGGTTAATCAATGAGCTAGGTCACACTTCAATGCATATTTCATGCACAGATACAAAACTGACATCTTGCGCAATTTGTCAGTTTTCTCTATAAATTATATTAGTTGCTGTGTAGAAAGTGTAGAAAACTGAAAGACATGTGTGACCCCTTGCCTCAATTACTTTTACAAAATGTTGTTTTCTCTACCTACATAATATGCAGAACTCGGTACTCGGTTTGTATTAAAATGTACTGCAACAAAATGTCACTGCATCAAATTTAAAGAAGATCTGTGACCCCTATAAATTGTTAATAAACATATCACCTGATTTCTTGATAATGCAGGACCCCATCCTTCTTATTTTCACGCTCCCTGACGATGTCTTATAAAAACTTTTTAAAAAGTTTTTAATTTTTGCAGTTTGCACACTCAGATGTCCATTTCCTCCCTCCATATGCAGGAAAACTAGCTGACAGGCATCGGAGTGCAGGGAAAGAGAAAGCTAAACACCTGACTAGAGATGGCCGGAACCTCCAATTTTCGGTTCGCGAACTTCATCAAAAGTTCGGTTCGCGCAAACTTTCGTGAACCGCAATAGACTTCCATGGGGAGGCGAACTTTGAAAACTAGAAACGCTTATGCTGGCCAGAAAAGTGATGGAAAAGATGTTTCAAGGGGTCTAACATCTGAGTTTTTGCATGGATGAGTGGGATAGATGCCAAAAGTCCCGGGGAAAAAAAATCTGGATTTGACGCAAAGCAGCGTTTTAAGGGCAGAAATCGCATTGAATACTAAATTGCAGGCCTAAAGTGCTTTAAAAATCGTGCATGTGTATACATCAATCAGGGAGTGTAATTAGAGTACTGCTTCACACTGACACACCAAACTCACTGTATAACGCACCGCAAACAGCTGTTTGTGTAGTGACGGCCGTGCTGGACTGGTGCACACCACGGCCAGAGTGCAGGCCGTGGCGGTTTTCAAGCCCATATGGTCACCGGGCTGTGGTGCTTCAATGTGGTAAGCCCCTTCACCTCGGCAAGGTAACGATCACGAAAGGGAATTGACACATGTACATGCCTTTTTTTTGTTATTGCAGCTGCAGAGCAGCCAGAAAAATTAGGCAGGCATATACACGCACCAGAAAAATTATTATAGCGGCCGCTGCTAGCGCCGGCCTTAAAAATTCAGGAATCCGCCTGGTGTCCTGGACCCTGTTGGTGGTGGCGGAGAAGGCAGTCAAGCGGCCTGCAGGCAGAGATGCTGTGTGGGGAGCAACTTAGTCTTGGGGCAGGCAGCCAGTCACACAGCGTGCAGGCAGAGATGCTATGTGTGGGGATTGACTTAGTCTTCGGGCAGGCAGTATCCCTCCGGGATCCAGGTCTCATTCATTTTGATAAAGGTGAGGTACTGAACACTTTTGTGACTTAGGTGACTTCTCTTCTCAGTGACAATGCCTCCAGCTGTGCTGAAAGTCCTTTCTGACAGGACGCTTGAGGCAGGGCAAGACAGAAGTTGGATGGCAAATTGGGACAGCTTTGGCCACAGGTCAAGCCTGCGCACCCAGTAGTCCAAGGGTTCATTGCTGCTCACAGTGTCTACATCCACACTTAAAGGGAACCAGAGACGAAGCACCCTTGTGTATTTTACCATATATATCAGTAAGAACATTAGAGAAAACCCTTACCATGCTCTCTGTTTCATCCTCACTGCTAAAAGTGTCTGTTATCAACTGTGATAAGAATCCCGGACTGAGCATTCAGTCTGGCTTTGCAGGGAATAATTATAGCTGAGTCATTATAGCAGAGCCACAAGGGGGCAGGCTTGGGCTTGAAAAGACACCAGAGAAGACAGACTCAACTATAATCTTTCCGTAGCAAAACTAGACTGAGTGCTCAGTCAGGGTTTCTTATCAGAGGTGATAACAGTCAGATTAAACAGAGAACAATGAAACAAAGAGCAGATTAGGTGTTTACTGTCATGTTCCCACTGATTTATAAGGTAAAATACAAGAGGGTGCTTCATCTCTGGTTCTCTTTAAGGCCAGGTAGTCGGCTACCTGGCGGTCCAGGTGGAGGGTGGATTCGGAAGGGCTAAGGCGAGGCATTGGACTAAAGAATGTCCGCATGTCGGAAAACACCATGAGATGAGCCTGCATGGACATGGGAGAAGGATTACTGGCAGTGGCACCTTTATTGCGTTGTGCTGTGACATCACCCTTAAACGCATTGTAAAGCATAGTTTCCAGCTTGTTCTGCAAGTGCTGCATCCTTTCTGCCTTCTGGTGATTTGGAAACATCTCCGCCACTTTGTGCCTATACCGAGGGTCTAGTGACGTGGCCACCCAGTACAGCTCATTCCCCTTGAGTTTTTTTATACGGGGGTCCTTCAACAAGCTGGGCAGCATGAAAGACGCCATCTGCACAAATTGGGATCCAGACGTACTATCCATCTCCTCTTGCTCTTGCTCAGTGACGTCGGGTAAGTCCTCCTCCTCCCCTCAGCCACGAACAATACCACGGTAACATTGAGCAGCACAAGCCCCCTGCGATGCCTGCTGTGGTTGTTCTTCTGCCGCCGCCTCTTCCTCCTCCTCCAAAGAAACACCT